>NW_024756966.1:0-482500 GCF_018991925.1 Homarus americanus
TGGCGGGTGGTCGTAGGTCGGGTAAGTCGTAAGTTGGGGAGGAGCTGTAATCCTTCTCAAGTACTTTCTCTTGACTATCAAAGATTGTATTCCATCTTAGTATGTAGTGGTCACTGGTCAGAGTTAGTTTTTACACGACATGGACCTCGTCCACCATAGCCTCCTCAGTCGCCAAGACTTAATCTAGAATGTTGTGTTCTCTCGTGTTGTGTAGGGAATGAGTCTTGAATGAGTTCAAGGAATTCTTCTCCCTCGGCATGTGTGATAAGATTCACCAAGTCTATAACGTCATGATTAAAGTTTCCCATGATGAGGGCTTGTGCACACACCTACTGTCAGCTTGCTTTTGTTTTGATCTATCAAATTACACCAAATAGATTCGAATGTTCCCATTTTATTTAGCTCGTCATTAATATTAACCTTAATTTTGCATACAAATTTTTGTTCCGTTTCCTACAAACACACGTTGGTGCCCTAGTTGTCCACATACAGTAGTGCTGAGTTTTTGTTCCAGTTTTTAGACATAATTCTCTGTACACTGCTGTACAGTATTATTAAATTTTTACTTCAGAAATCTTTTCTATGTGATCACTTGTAACATCTTAAAGTATTTTTTTGCTCCCAACTTCTTTGCACCTTTGAGTGATTGAATAAATTTTTTTCTTGGTTCCAGGTTACTCACTTTTATAATACAGAAACAAGAAGGTAATACTGTATTTAATTATCATTCATCATATTCTCCCGCTCTTTACTGTACTTTGTTCAATTTATTTTTACAATTCTTTTATGGGGGGCGCTGGTGGTAGAGTGGTACCGCTCTTGCCTTCGCAAGCGAGATGTCACAGGTTCGATTCCCGGGCAGGTGGAAGTTGTTTGGGCATACTTCCTAGCCCCCATTAGTCCCTGTTCACCTAGCAGTAAAGTAGGTACCTGGTGTAAATCAAAAGTTGCGAATTCTTATTCAGGGACAAGTTGTTGGAGCTTCCAATAACTTGATGACATAAACCACTGACTCTTCAGGCTTCTATGCCCTTGACTCTTCAGGCTTCTATGCCCTTGACTCTTCAGGCTTCTATGCCCTTGACTCTTCAGGCTTCTATGCCCTTAACTCGTGAGACATAAAGGCAAGCATGAACTTAGCATGCTTCCCTGTTGGGCACTGTAAGCGCTTCTGCGCTTCACCTTACACAAGAATGTAGGGGGGTGCCCAATAATATATTAAAAAAAAAAATAATAATAATAATAATATATATACAGTATATATTTTATGATCTACTTATTTTTCATGTCAACTGACTAGAAAGTGTGGCGAGAGGTTCTACCACTTGGTGTTGACTGGGAACCAAATGTACCCAGCCAAGGATGAATGTTTATTGGATGGTGGTCACTTGGTTGTGGTTGACACACCTGAAAAACTGGAAGAGATTATCAGCATCATCACACTAGAGGGCATGATGACGAACACCAAATTATTTTTATGATAATTCTAGTGTAAAGAATGCAGAAAAAAATTTGTAAATGGCATAGAAGATAAACTGTCAAAACGAAAATATTAACATTAGTTTCCCATACAGGACTGACCATGGTTTGGATAAATGGTGAACGGGGGGAGGGGATTCATTAGGAGACAGCAACTTCACATATAGGACACAGTACTGTATGATTTTTTTCGCCATTTTCAGACATAAAAGTGTGTCTTATATGCCATAAAATACGGTATATTTAATAGGATCATCAGCTTCAGCTTGTCCAGTTTGTAGTCACAGCTCTTAAGTTTTTCAGGCTGGATATCAATTTTTTTCTTCTTTTCTAAATATTTTTTATATTGTCAACAACTTTCATTTTTGTTAAAAAAATGCTTAGTTCATCTGTATATATTGAGGGTAAGAATAACTTATTAATCATTTTTTATCTATTTAACAAAACATTTTACAAATATATTTTTTTTTAATTTTTACATAATTAGTATTTCATATTCAGTAGTGGATTTCTTAATGTGTCCTAAAAAAAGAAGCTGATGCAACATCAGTCTCATGTTGTGCTTTATACTGTACTGTTAAGTCCTCTGTAAGTCTTACACTGGCCTCTTTGTACACTACCGTCCAAATTCCAGATTATGGTACAGTGAGTTCTGCTATAACGCGTGTTTTGATAACGCGAATTTGCTCTAACGCGATTTATGAATTAGGAACAATATTTGTATAACGCGAACGCTTGTTTGCTATAACGCGATTTTTGCTTACTATTTCTCCAATTTTGTGGTATTAACTGTGAATATGGTAAAGAAGAATATCTCCAAGAAGCGTTCTGGTGATAGAATTCCCGGTGATGATCGTAAAAGAAAGGATATAACACTTGAAGAGAAGCTCGATGTTATCAACCTCAAAATCACCCTTCTCCCCCATCAAGTTACATTCATATTTTGTCAAGGTAAAGTATTACATTTACTGTATGATTTCATTATTAGATATGAATGTAACATTTATTTAGACTGTGCTATCCTTTGTGTTAGGCTAACTACTAAATTTTTTCGATTTCGAGTAATCTGCACCTAACCCTATTTTCTCCATAAGCCCTGTTATTTCTATTACGCGATTTTCTATAACACGATATTTTACAAGAACACAATTATCGCGTTATAGCAGAACTACCTGTATACCTTACTGTTACACGAATTACTAATTCATGGCACTCTGAATGCCATATCCTGATTCTTTATGAAATAGAATTTTGACATTTGTCCCAAAAGTTAATTCTAGGAGATGTTGACTTTTAATGAAAATTTTTTTGGTATAATTTATTTATTTATTCTTTTTTTTTTTCAAATTAATGTGACGACAAAAATATGGAGTCTAGTGAGATAATTATGTGTGAGGTACGATATGTTGGGCCTGCCGATGGAGGGGAATCGGTGGCCCGAGGCAGTCGCCTATGGGTCAGCAAAGAGAGTACAGTACTCGTTCTAGCTGGATCCCCGTATATGTGTACTCAAAAAAAGGTACCAGTGATCTTGTACTACTACATTATTTACCAACCACACAATAATGTAAGACAGATAACTATTTAATGTAATGCATGTTTAAACCCACTTGGCACAGACTAGGACATACTCAAGAATCTTTACCTATAAAAAATGGAAAATCCACCGATTTCTACACTACACAGTAGTGATTATTTGAACATTAATCCATGAACATACTTACCATATATCAGTAAATAAACAGAAACTTAACGCTAAAAAACTAATCCTTCAATAGGACTTGCGAAGAACTGATGGAGACTTGCTTTGAGGAGCATGATGCAAAGTTAAGTTTAACAGTTGTGGTCGGCTGAGAGTTGCTGTGTGAGTGACTGGAGACCCATTGGCTCCCATGATCATGTTGGATGTGCCAGTCATCATTATTGTCTTGGGGTTTATTTCTGCTGTTATTATCTCTGGGGCTCCCATCACTGTTACCTTTTCAAGTAAAAATTGTTATAATTAGTATTGATAACAAATAAAAATTACACAGAACAGTTTTGTCAGGAAACACAATCTATACAGATCATATAATTTTGATACGTTATATCCCCCTACAAGTTTTATTTCCTTCAGTCATAAACTATTTTACCAGACTAATTATTGCACTGGATGGTCCGGAACATTGGAAATTCCAGAGTACCATAATGATGCGTTTATCACACTTCTTCACCTCAAAGTGCAGTAGAAACTGGCATACTTGAGCTGTCCTTGATTGAACCTCCTTCCTGTTTGTCATTGTTTGAATGCCCTCATTGTTGATGTTGAACCACCAAAAAAAGTCGTGTCAGTCCTCTCTCTCCCGTCCATGACACACTGCACCATCTATGGACCCAACACTGTGTGGTGTCTCATACTCACTGAGGATCAAGGGGTTCACTGATGGGACGGACAACATTTTTTTGTGGGTGTACATGTTATACAGATACTAATATCAACTTGTACAATATGTCATTTTTACAAAATTAATATTTTTTTTATACGGGGATCAGCCCACCCGGGCACAGGTCACTGGCCCACATCAGGGCCTGGGGGCAAAAATATAATTACTGTATAATTATAATAATAATAATAATATCTATTATTATTATTATTATCATTACAACAATTAATAAAATTAATAGCAAATTAATAAAAATAAATATTAATAATAATAATAGTAATAATAATAATAATCATACAGTATAGTCTTGATTTACGTGGTCAATTGAACCCGTGGAGGTCCGCGTAAAACGAGAAACGCGTAAACGAAATAACAGAACATACGGAATTAATTGAAATAGAGACTGGGCCGACCCCCAAGCTACCCTTTTTCCGACACAATACGTACGTTGTAGTAAAAATAATATCTTAATTTTATGAT
The DNA here is from genome assembly GCF_018991925.1 of Homarus americanus. Classification (NCBI taxonomy): domain Eukaryota; kingdom Metazoa; phylum Arthropoda; class Malacostraca; order Decapoda; family Nephropidae; genus Homarus; species Homarus americanus. The sequence goes on from NW_024756966.1 coordinate 4,383, forward strand.
GGTATGAACACACACATAATATATAAATAAAAAACTAACACTACTGTACAAATATGAAGGTGTTTAACGTTAGTAGAAGAGATGGGTGGGCACACGGGGATGGCGGCTGGTTCCGAGGCAGAGGGCAGATTAGTGGCCCTCCGGTGAATCACTTGTATCACTATCCACCACAGAGGTTTGCAGGGCCTCCCTGACAAACCTTTCAAAGTCCATATCGTCACTGTCACTATCACTGACTTGGGCTGGCTGTGGTTGTGGTGGATTGCGGGCGAAGAACTCGGTAATGTTACTTTGACGGCTAGCATTGATGTGGTCGTGATACATCTGGACATACGGCTCCATAAATTTCGAGAGGAAGTTATTAGACACTTCATACCGATGATTGACTGTGTCTTTGTCAAGGATGAGATTGATTTTCTCCGCCAACTCGATGACTTCCTTCACATAACCATGGCTTGGTCCAGGTAGTTCAAGGTTTCTCGGGGGTGGTGGGGGTCCAGCAGACGCCATTGTGAGGGGAATAGCGGGCACAAGAGAGAACAGTATACGCAGAGACTGAGAACAATGAGACTGGCACAGCTTAGGTCAGCGGCTTATTCCCTCTGGTGGCAGGCCACGTCATGTTACATTAGACCAATCACAGCTAGCGGCGGAGGGAGGTAAGGATGCGTCGCCCAATCACAGTCCGATACGTCATATGACGTCAGCGATATCGTAAGAGCGACCTAATGCGCACCCTCCCCGGCCGCTTCCCGCATAACTAATAATTGCCGGTCTGGCCAGGTACCGCGTAAATGACCAAACGCGTAAAGGAAATCCGCGCAAATCCAGACTACTGTATACTGTAATAATAAATAAATACAAAAATGAAAAAAGTAAATTAAGATGATTGAGAGACGATATATATTATTATGTATGTTGTGTTGTCCAAGTAAGAGAAACAATTGAGATCCTGCAATTGTGTGTAAATGAGGCAGAAAGTCAGGTCATAAACCTGGGACTTGGTCACATATGGCAGCAGGGTCTACCATTAGACAACACATTATGCTTCCAATATCTTCCAAGGCAGTAGTTCCTCTCTGTTTGGTAGCTGCTTACTACCTACTTAAACTCTATGGGGCAGATACTTGTTCTAAAATGTGAAAGGTTTGCCTTCCTGCAGATTTATATTCCTATCTGAAATACTCTTATGGTTATTGCAGTCATTAGTAGCTATAAAACTCGTGAGTCTGTCGCTAGCCATTTTGGATATGTCCAGGAGGTGACAACATGGCAAGGAGATAGAAAAACAACATTAATCAGTGATATCCCTGTGAGCCAGAACGAGCGGTATGTGGCGGATATTATTATGGTTTTCAAGTGACCATATCTATTAGCTGTATGACCACATTTTATTAAAGGTATCATTAGTTATGGCTTTGTTTAGATTTATATGGAATTACAACGCTGGTGGTTGTACTCTCTCTGGGATCACCCTATTGTTTTACATGACAGCCTTGCTCCTTCTTCAAATAAATAATAACATGGAGATGTTTTATCCATGTCATAATCCAAGAAGAAATGAACATTTTTGGAAAACAGTAATGTGTTCATGATGACAGCAGAATACTAAAGTACTGTACATGTAACAGTTATGACCCGTAAATCAACAGCCTTCACAATATATATCCACAGAATCAATTAACTCACAGTTTGGTGGAGGTGAGTAGTTGAGAAAACTTGTGGGCAAAAACTGAAATGCAAAGGAGAAATAATGACAGTAATCCTGTGATTTTCGCGGGAATTACGTTCCAGAAACCGCCGCAAAAAGCCCAAACCGCAAATACTCTTTAGGAATCACTGTACCTGTGGCCACCAAACAGCTCAGGTAGGTCATGCACTTAACCACGCCATGCTCTCCTCTCACGGCCCAGTGGTCACACTGATCACTGATGCACTGTACCGGCATTTACGAACAACATTATTTGAAACTAATCATATTGTAGTATAATAATGGAAAAATGTAAACACAGTTATATACAAAAAAAATTTTATTTACAAGTAAATACAAATGTTTATATTTCGCTGAGGTCGGCAACACCCGCATTGCCAGCCTCTCCCTGCCGTCCCGGCATCTGCCCGCCCTCACACAGTCACGCCAGCCAGTCCTCTTCCACCCACATTCCTCCACTTGAAACTTGTATTCTGACAAAAAGACACAAATGACTTGTCAGTCTTCACCACATCTCGAGCCATAGCTCATACCACCTCTGAGCTCGTCCAATAAAACTGTTTTTTCTGTTAAGGTCATCACTATTCTTGTTCTCTTGGTCACTTTAGAGTCTTTGCTAGTAATATTTGCCTTTGATGAAGCTGGCTTATGTCCCGGACCATGTGGAATGCACGTGAGAGGACAAACAGAAGAGGTAATCACAGTAACGTTCACAGTACGGTAGGCACGTGTGGACTGAGGCTTCTCGAAGCAGCGGGTGTCTGAGGCGGGAAAGGGTGGCGTCTGTTTGCCGCACCACACACAGGAATATCGAAAATGGATATTTTATATATATACAGTGGACCCTCGATTAACGAACGGTCCAATTAAAAAATTTCAGTTAACTAATTAGCTCCCATAAGGATTTTCAGTTCAATTAACGAACAAAACTTCGAATAACGAAAGCTTTACTAGAAACACGTTTTGCTGTGCGCATCAGCTGATCGGCCAGTCCGCCAATACAATAATTGGTTCTATGTTTACATTCGTTTCCAGTGGAGTAAATATCAAGAAAGTTGTGCACTTGAGTATTTTTGCATTTTTTTTTTAAATTATTGGTCATTCTAAGATATAGTTAACATACAGTGGGACCCCGCTTAACGCGCTTTCACTTAACGCGTTTTCGCATATACGCGGTGCCTTGCCAAAGCTGAACTTTCACTTAACGCGGATTTTTCCACAGCAACGCGGTGAGTGTCCGGCTCGAGAGCTATTTTTAGATTCGCACCACCCCCCACCCGCCACCCTGCCTGACTGCCTGTTTTAGCTCATAAAATTCATACAAATTACCCAGCCAGAATATAGTTTACATTGCTGGAATTCTTATAATTTGGTGATCATTTTGAATATAAACAACATATTTTTTGCATTAAACATTCAATTTTTAGATAAAATGTTTAATCTGAGTAAGTATGTTATCTTTTGTCCAAAATATATGACATTTATATTCAAAATATTCCTGGTCTTACAAGGAATCCAGCAATGTCAATTATATTATCCTAACTTTAATCTGAGGTATTATTTAATACTAAATGTTAAAAACTCTTGAATGGAGGATTGGTGGGGGGTGGGGGGAGGGTTGGGACTGACCGCGCGGTTGGAAGAGGGGGGGAGGCAAGGTGGGGTACTTTGATTGACAGATAGTGTTGAAGAATATATTTTTTTTTTTATTAACTGTAGATATTTGTTTTAGCTCATAAAATTCATACAAATTATCCGGCCAGAATATAATTTACATTGCTGGAATTCTTATAATTTGGTGATCATTTTGAATATAAACAACATATATTTTGCATTAAACATACAATTTTTAGATAAAAATTGTTCTCTAGGTAATTATGTTATCTTTTGTGAAAAATATATGACATTTATATTCAAAATATTCCTGGTCTTACAAGGAATCCAGCAATGTCAATTATATTTTCCTAACTTTAGTTTGAGGTTATCCCACACATCTCCTTGGGACGGTTGGTGGGGGGTGGGGGGGGGGAGGGAGGGACCGACCGACCATCTGTTAGCTGGCTGTGTAGTGTGAGAGGGGGAGGGAGTTGAGTCCATTATTTGAATGGACATTAACTTGGCGACTGTATTTCTCTTAAGTATTAATTGTGTGCATGTACCATCATAAAATTAAGATGTTATTTTTACTACAACATAGTTATTTGTCGTCAAAAAGTGGAGTTTGGGGGTCGGGCTGGGTTCTATTGGAATTAATCCCATATGTTCTGTTATTCACTTAACGCGGTTTTCACTTAACGCGGGACCCTCTGGGTTCAATTGACCGCGTTAAGTGGGGTACCACTGTATGGAAATGTAAAATTTTTGCTTAAATGACGTACGTATTTACCTTCTTCTCACAATGGCCCGAGAACTTCAGCTCATTGTCAACATACACACCTAGGTCCTTCTCACACACTAGTTGAGACTGTGTGTGAGAAGGACCTAGGTGTGTATGTTGACAATGAGCTGAAGTTCTCGGGCCATTGTGAGAAGAAGGTAAATCAGGCAAATAAATTATTGGGTCTTATAAGAAGGTCGTTCAGATATCTAGACGGTCTGTCCCTCGTGACGATCTTCAGGAGTGAAGTGCTTCCCCATCTGGAGTACTGTCACCCCATCTGGTCCCCAAGATATGCTAGGGACTGTCAGTTGGTTGAAAATGTTCAAAGGAGGGCCACCAGACTGGTGCCTGCCCTTCGGCACCTCAGCTACCCTGAGAGATTGGAGCGCCTGAACTTGCCTAGCTTATACTACAGACGGGCAAGGGGGCGACCTAGTTGAGGTGTATAAGCATCTCAGGGGGCACTACTCAGTCGAGTGTCCTTACTTGGAGCTGGCGGACGCTCACCCCACAAGGGGTCACAGCTCAAGATTGAAGAAGCCGCAAGTCCAGAAAACCGTGAGGGCAAACTTTTTCGGAGTGAGGGTTGTAAACTCTTGGAACAATCTACCAGAGAGTGTTGTGACGGCACCGAGTGTGAGCTCTTTCAAGACAAGACTTGACCAACACTGGAGCAGGTTCAGGTACATTCAGGAGCCGGTGCATGCCCAGTATTTGCCAACAGTGCGTGACAGAGACGTGACCGATAGTCCGGGCGGCTAGCGAGCTGATCTTTTGGTGAAGAATATAAATGAAAAGAGACGTGACCGATCGCCCAAGCGGCTAACAAGCCGATCAGTGGCGAAGAGGATAAAAGTAAAAGTAAGAATCGTTTTGAGTTAATGGAGCCCCCACATCTGAGCACCGAAAACACAATCGCATACTGAAAACCGAAAGTAACACCATCACATACTAAAAACCGAAAACATCACACATTAAACACCGAAAACATAATTAATGTAAGCTTTTTAGTTTTAGTAATGTTAAAGGTTAGGAAAGTTAGTTAAGGTTTTCAAAAGTTTGTTTAGTATTTTACCTCACATTTTTTCCTTATTTCAAAGCCCTGCCCACATTGGTAATTTTGTCAAAATACTTGAAAAATTTTAATTTCTGACACTAAAATAAATTATGTATATCTTTTTTTCCTATTTCTCCCAATAAAACTCAGTATATAAGGAGGTGTTGGCACTGTCTAGGCACATAAGGAACTATATACTCCCATGGCCTATGTTCACATGTTAATTAATGTGCTCAAATGATTTAATAGCACAATTATAATATGAGTGAGAAGTATGGGCGGTTCTGATGTAGCTTGAAGGGATTGGTAAAGGTGGAGGAGAAGGTTAACACCAGAAATAACCTATGGAATTGAACCAAAATTTCTGAAGATATTATTTGCATGATAATGAACACGAAAATTTAAATGAGAATGCACAGAAGCTATTTTTTTTTTATCCTCTTCACCACTGATCGGCTCGTTAGCTGCTTGGGCGATCGGTCACGTCTCTGTTACGCACTATTGGCAAGTACTGGGCATGCACTGGCTCCTGAATATACCTGAACCTGCTCCAGTGTTGGTCAAGTCTGGTCTTGAAAGACCTCTCTAGAACCTGACCTAATCTTAACCAAAAATTCCATGCCTAATTGAAATTCTACAATTTAAAGTATGGTAATACATTGTAGTTTTCTCTCCCCTAATCATTTTATAATGATGATGACAATTGGGAATTTTTTCTGGTTAATCAAACAATTTTTTTTTGAGCTGAGGGCAAGCCCTTGGACTGAAGGGATTAATGTGTTGCAGTGTATCACTGTCATATATTATGACCTGTTCTGTGAGACTATATGGGTGTGTGAAAGCAAGAAGCATCAATCTTAAATGTCTACAGAAATTCCTTTATAATATGATTACGCAGTATAAATTTTGTGTAAATTCCTAGAGAAAATATTGTGAAAGGTATTACATTATGTATGAGTGGAACTGGAACAAATGGCAATTTAGTAACTAAGTATACTGTCACCAAATTCCATCACCAAAAAGATAATGTTCTTCTAGGTTCTTACCCTTATACATAGTACTTGTAATATGAATGCATTAAATGCTGGAGAGAAATTATGCTCAATGCAGTTTATAATAAAACAAATTTTCAAAATCAGTCATGACAACTGTTAGAAAGTTTTTGTCTTCTATTTTTCCATGAAGTTTCCGTGATTGTTAAGTTTTCCAGATTGTCCGTGATTTATTTTATTTGCATGATTTTTCAGGAATTTTAATGACTGTGGAAACTCTGTTAAATACAATTTGCAGGTTATTTTGTTTAACTTTATTCATTACGGAAAATATCAGGTCATCTTTTTTTGTCGAAATATTTTTATTAATTTACTGTATATTACATCCCTTCAAGCCACATTTAAATGGCACATACTTCTCACTCAGATAATAGAATTGTGCTACTAAATAATTGAGTATACAGTATTACAGTAAAATACAGTGGGGTATGCTATAACGAATCTAATTGGTTCTAGAACCTTGTTCGTTATAGCATTCGTTCGTTATAGGATTAATCCGTTCCAGGCCCCCAAATACAACCACTTAACACTGAAAAATTTAATATAAAATTGTAAAAAAGTGCATAAATATGCATCTAAACCCCTGAAATAAAGAATATCATTAATATTTGTAATAAAAAACAATAAATTAGTAAAAAAAAAAAAAAAAAAAAAAAATTTTTTTTAAATAATGTTCGTTGTAGGAGTTTCGTTCGTTATAACATTCTCAATTTTATAAGTAAAACCGTTCGTTATAGGAATATTCGTAGTAGGATCCGTTCGTTATAGCATACCCCACTGTACCCTTAATCGAGACTGGCAAACCACTCCGGACTAATTTCTGTTAAACCGGACACAAAATGCTCCGGATCTTCCAACGTGGTGGCAAAAATAGACAAACACTTTTGAATCACTAACCTGCAGCATAATATATATAATTCTTGCTTGTCCTTCAGGCTAAACTCCTTCCTGGCCATCTTCTGACTTCATCTTGAAGTTGTCTTGTCTTTGGAAGCCATGTACATTATGCTTCCAATATCTTCCCAGGCAGTAGAATCTCCCTGTTTGGTAGCTGCCTAAAACTTTTAGTAATATTACTTTGATACAACATGATAAATTAGACAAACAATGAAAATAAACAAACAAAAGTTATTTACCAAGACCTTCTCTCTCAGAACAGAGGGATGGAGGGGGAGGGACGGATGGGAGATAAGACGGCTATATTTATAGCCTGTCTTTGTGTAGGAAGTCGACCACACTAGAAATAATTCATTTAAAATTTATATTTTTTACATAGAATATTCAGTTCATGACTACGATTATAAAATATTGTGAATATATATATATATATATATATATATATATATATATATATATATATATATATATATATATATATATATATATATATATATATATATATATATATATATATATATATATTTGTGTAATAAATGTATGTAGTAAGTATGTACAGTAATCTTTTTCACTCAAATCCTAATGAAACACTATTGAATTAGAATACTGTAGCTGGTTGAAGCAAGCTTATAAATTAAAGAAAATACTTGGTGTGTTTAATATATTACAGTATGTTATAAATAAATAAATAAACAAATAAATCGGTAAACCCATTTCAAGTAAATGAAACAATTGTATTCGACACCGACATTAGTTCAAGTTAATTAGCAGACTTTAAAGTGAGTCACTAGTGTTTACACTACACCAACCGGTAACATTTGATGCCATTACTTGATGTGAATTGGCTTTATTTTAAAAAACCAAGGATGTGTAAACAGCACTGGTCAATGGGATGGTTGGTAAAGGACTACTGGGTCAGTAAGCTCCCAATGGTAAGTGTCACATTTGGGGTACCGGTCTTATACAGCGAATAGGGCTCAAAAGCTACTTTTTAAATGGAAATTTTGGGGGCTGTCGTATACACCCCATCGCCTTGTAGGCCGAGATATATGGTAGTTAAACTAAATACCATACTGTAGTAAGAAAACAGAAATGTGTAATCATATGTATATAAATATTTTATTCTATGAATCCAACCAATTTAACAAAATTGAGTACAGATATATCAATATTATGACATTCAAAAAGATTACAAGTTGTAAGTTCATCATGTTCACTCTATTGTAAATAGACAATGCTTTATGATTAAAACTATCTCAAATTTCATCTTGCAATACACAAAAATATCATACAAACCATAATTCATAAATAATACAAACAATATTATTGGAGGTCAAATATAACACATTGTACCTAAATTCACTCAGCTTTATAATTAGCAACAAAAGGGGAGACTAAGATAAGTTGAATGACTTTATTAACTATAGCACTAAAAAAAAATTGTCAAGCTAAATATCTTTACCTTTATCATGTTGATTACAAAATTATATAAAAAAAAAAATTTCCTATCACCACTTGACTTCTTTCTTATATTCATCATTGACAGAAAACCTCTTGACTGATTCATAGCCAAGGATGATGGTAAATGAGAAGATAACCGACTGGAACAGACGAGGAGACAGACCCTTTGTGAAGACCCCCAGTTGTTCTTCTGACCACAAAATTCGAAAGGTGTGTCCAAAACCTCCTGTTCTCTGCACCTTTATGTAATAGAATGAATGAAATTGTATAACAAAAAAGTCTACATATCTGTAAATTTAGTGTTTTGGTGGGTTCTTCCAAATTAATTTAACTAGACACATCTATAATATCTACAGGTGGTATTAAGGGAACTGTATAGCAATTATTAACGTGAGAGACTATCTAATATTCTATATGAAATACTGTTATTGCAAGATAATTATGAAGCATTCAATTACTATGCAGAACAGCTGGTACAATAATACGATAATTTAACATGAACAAAATAGCATACTGAAAAGATTAACCCATTCAATGGGGCTCGTCTGAGTTTTGTAGCACATGATCAAAGTCAAATCCCAGAGGCACGTTCACATTTGAATGGAGTAAGGTTCAACGTATAGAAATACTGTACAAAAATAAATTACATCAATACAATAATGTATCACATTGATTTGATAGGCTTAAATGTGGATGAAATATATATACAGGTGCTCCTCTACTTACAAACGAGTTACGTTCCTGAGGCTTGTTTGTAAGTCCACCTTTACTCATGTAGATACCAAACATATTGTAAAATATGAAAAGATCATGGATATTTACTACAGCTATACCCTTTAATACAGCCTTAAAACCTGGTTAACCTTCTCCTCTTAGGTAATGTTTGTTCTCTCTGGAATTTTCTTCAAAATAAACAAGTCTCATCCACATTAAACACCTGTTCTGGCAGGTAACCCCCTCAGTGATGATGTTCGTATCTCTGAAAGTTTGTAAGTTGAACGTTCGTAAGCAGAGGAGCACCTGTATATACGTACCAATAATATCTCCTTTAGGTAGAATCCCTCAAACCTGAATCTCTCCGATAACCAGAATTGATATTTTCTCAGAAAATTCTGTAGGTCATGCAAGACTATGAAAACCACCTTGAAGATATAACCCTTATAATTTATTTTATAATTCATTTTACAATTACTGGCAAATGAATGGTCTTGCTGGTCATGTTGTCCGCACGGTATTTGATCACGGTTAGTGGAGGCTCTGAGTAATGACGACTTATCTTCAGGAATTACTGTACACCCACTAAAAAATTATTCGGCACCCGCGTCATACTGTATCACGCCGTAAGGGTGCCGAATAATTTCTTAGTGGGTGTACATGATATTCATTTAGTAAGTGTCAGCAGAAGTGAACTTTTAGAAGAATTATCATCGGCCCAGAGAGAGAGTAATGCACACTAATGGCAGACTTACAACTGGAAGCTCCCCTTTGGTGGGTGTGCTCCAGAATTTACAAGATGTTCCTGATACCAGTATTAGCAAGGATAAGGTCAGTAGACTGATGGTATTGATTCATTCACCCCTTGTATACTGTATAGCTTTTATATTTTCATAATAAATTAATATTTTCATGGGAATCAGTATTTACCTATTGAAACACTGCATTTGATATAAAAATATGAAATATATGATATGCTTTTAATAGTAAGGTGGCAGCAATGCCAACTACTGGTGGCTAAATGTTTCCCTACACCAAAGAAGCGATAACTCCATATGAAGAACAGAGAGCACTTTTTTAACATACTGTAATTTAATTTTTACTTAAGAAAAAATAAGAAAACAGGAAAAATAAATTCAGGGTTTTCATTTGTGAATGAAAGATTGGACAATAAAAATTGCATTTAATTTTTATAACAGAAATTTCAGAAATTGGGGTATACAGGTACTGCACTGTACTGTACAGTATTATAATTTCTCAACTTCTGTTTTGCCAGCTACCATCCTCAATAAAAATACTGTAGGTCCCAAATACAGAAATACTTCATGTATCCTTGTTTTATATACAGGTTGACAATCCCTTATCCGAAATCCTTGGGACCAGATGCATTTCGGTTTTTGGAATTTTTCGGTTTTCAGAATGGTTAGGTTTTTTTTTTTTTTTACAGGGATCAGCCCACCCAGGCACAGGTCACTGACCCACATTGGGGCCTGGGGGCTAAAATATTATTATTATTATTATTATTATAATAATAATAATAATAATAATAATAATAATAATAATAATAATAATAATAATAATAATAATTCATAGGTCTACTGTAGGTTGTGTTTCTCACTTTTGATCTTTTTTTCATTCTTGTATTTCTTTATTAGTATTATTATTAGTATTTTATCATTACAGTATTATTGTTATTATTATTATTATTGTTATCATTCTTATTTTATTTTTGTGCATTTCTTATTAAAAATATTATTTACTATGAATAATTATTTTTATTACTGTATTATCATTATTATTATTATTATAATTATTATTACTATTACATTTTCACCCCCCAGGCCTCGATGTGGGTCAGTGACCTGTGCTCAGGTGGGCTGTTACCCCCCCCCCCCCAAAAAAAAAATTGCTCCACAAAAAAACTTTCGGTTTTCAGAGCTTTTCGGTTTTTGGAATTTCGGATAAAGGGTTGTCGACCTGTACTTTATATCATACTCAAAAAAATTTCTAAACTAACCTGCAATCTGGCCCTCACAATATCTAGAGGATTTGTGAGTAGTACAGTTGTAACTCCTCCAAGTGGAGCTGCAATGCACTGCAACAGCAAAGTTGACGTCCCTTCAGGAGAAATGCGAGCTAGCTGCTCTGTGAACAAATGAATAAAAGGGACCGATTACAATTTACAGATTTGACTGCCACTTACACTAACATGCATAATTCCATGGTATGTACTCAATTAATGAAAACAAGCTTAAAAATACTAGTTAATCTATTACCTTGATAAAAGTGGTAAAATGACCACCATAGTGCAGAGTTAGGGACATAAGCACTTATAGATGCCATGTAGCCTCGGTAAAATCCTCGTAAACCATCCTTTTTATATAGAGTTCTTACTATGTCAAGTGCAATCTGAAAAATGAAAAACCCATAAAGGATATATAAAAACAGATCTTGTACTAAAAGGTAAATATTAATATATGGTATTCAAAACCCACAAAAAACATATTTTTAACATCAACTCCAAAGGAAAAGTACTTTTCTGGGTGGCATATAGTCGACCCTCAATTTGCACATTGTTTTTTAGCGTGGTTTCCCTTATACACAGTCATGTATTTGTGACCTTTATTTTTTGTACATGGTCTGTACACAGTTTAGTATGGTTGCCACTTGGGCCTGAGGAGTACGCCACACATGACACATGAATCCCACCACACCAAATGAACATGTTTTTGAAAAATTTAAATGGTGTAAAACTTAACTGAAGGGCAGAGAAGCACTCTTTGTTGGGTGTATTTACAGATTCTCAAATTGCAGTTTAGTGAACCAAAGAAATTTAAGAACCTTAATAGACAACACAATGGTGCTCAACTTTAGCCGCATCCCTGTTAAGGGGGCCTTCAATTATGATAACTGCAAAAATGAAAATACCATGCACACCAAATGTATTCAATATAGTTAATAAACCTGCAAACCTTTTTGTAAAAACTGAGAGACAATTTCCTGTTCCAGCATAATAAGGATCCAAATATTGAGGTGAACAAACATCAAAGCCACTGGATCTCATCAATACTAATGAGGAGGGCATAGTGCTAAAGAGCATCGTTTTATGCCAAGATGCTGTTGCTTGACGTAATTTCTTATGGTGCTGGATGTGTGGCCACAGATCTTGAAGTGTAGTGGTAACACTGACAGTGCTTCGACTTTGTCAAGTCACTCAACAGTGTCTCATGAAAGGCTGATAATTAAATTGGAAGGGCATGGAATTTAAGAGAACACCCCAGCATGGATCAAAGATTTTTTTCATGACTGCAAGCAGTGTGGTGATGAATGGCATAAAATCATTGTGTACCTGTGGCAAACAGGGTATCATAAGGCAGTGCGATGAGACCAACGTTGTTTGTTTGTTTCATAATTAATGTGCCAGATGCTATTCCTTCCTCCATACAATTGTTTACTGTATATGTGATAAACAAAGTTATTCAAGTAAATTAAAAACCTAACAGACTGTGAAGCTTCAAGAGTGGTCAAAGGAATAGCTGTTAAGTTTCAATGTTACAAAATGCAAGAGTATGCACCTAGGTTAGACCAACAGTATCACATATCCCAATGTGGCATAGAATTTCTTTGAAACATCAATACATGTACCTGTAATTTATGCCAGGTGTGAAAATGACCTGGGTGTATATGTTTACAACAAAAAGGAGTTTTCTAACCATTATGAGAAATAGGCATATAAATAAAAGGAATTCATACAGATAGTCTTGTGAGCATAGAACATATTTCCCATAGGCCCTTACTATTTTTTATAGTTTCCATTTGCATGATGACTTTATAAGAACATAACCACAGCGTAAACTGAGGGCCGACTGTATAAAACAAACCCTGCACTTATTTTTAACCTTGAGCTGTACATTATAAGCCTTTATATATGTCTTTCATTTCATGGATTACTTCCCCAAACACTGTATTGCCCATTAGACCCAGCCCTTGCCCTCTATGGATTTGCCAACTGTGGGAGAATTCTGTAACATAAACCTCCCTCCAGTTGGTGAGGGATTAATGTATTTTCTCTTAAAAATCAATGTCCTGCAAATATGACACTTCACATGTTCACTTCATAACTATCAGAGAAATCACAATGAAAACATTTTACCTGTGGTTTTCGTTGGCCTTGGTAATCAATGTTGAGTGGGTTGACGACAGCCTTTGATTTTCCTCGACCTTCCAATTGCCCTAACACCATCATATGTTGTGAAATAACATCAAAAGGAACAATGATGGTCTGGCCAACTAGGGAAGCACATCCACCCCCAATTAATGCTCGAATCCGGGAGTCTTGTACACCTCGCTGCTGCAGGAATTGACGCACATTCTCATAGGTGGTAATGTAAAAGATCCCTGAGACTAACTGAAAGGCACTCACCCAGAAACCTTTGTACAGACCACCAAAACCTGTTGAAAAAGTAGCAGTTAACCTGATGAAATTATCTCCTAAACATCATGAGAACATATTGCTTAAGCAACTCTTAATTTTATGATGACTAACAACAAGGTAAACAAGTATTACTCCTTTGATCAAGCTTTAAATACAATATAGCATAGTAATCTTTATAGATTCTAGGCAGTCTGCTAACTTAATTTAGCTTACATTTCCAAACTACCAAGTCACAAACTAAAAATGTAATACCTCTGTAGAGGTACAGCACCTATAAAACATCTGATAAATACATTATGATTAAAAATCCTGATAATTTCTATCAAACTTTTGGTCTATACCTGATACAGTAAAGATTCTCTTATAATTCAAACTGAATGATCTACTGTATACAGTTAGAGGCCACACTATTACTTCGGTCTCTTCCAAGTGCGAGAAACAACCCTCTCATTGATACAATACAGTAGTGGTATTGGATATCACAGGCCTGATGGCACATTAAGGATAATGTGGATACAGTACATATGGAGGCAGTGTGGCAGACACTGCACTCAAATGCTGTAACTTCCGAGGATCAAACCAGTGACCCTTAGGATAAGAGGTGGGCACTATATCCACTTAGCCAATGCACCCCATCATATACCAGTATCTCTCTCATCAGTATCGTAACACCATATGACATATACTGTACTGTATGCAGTATTCAGTACATACTGGTACAGTATGATTAAAACAAAGCCAAGGACTAAACATATAAAAATTATTATAGAATCATTGCAACAGCTTACTTTAAGTTTTAAATCTATTAAGCTAGGTTACAATACATATGAATAACGTCTTCACTCTTGCTTCCCCCAAAAAGTGTACAGTACTCTAATATACCTGTATACCGTACTGTACCATACTGTAGATTTTATCATTGTTCTACAGTACCCCATTAATATCCTTTTAATACACATGATCTCAAGAAGTTTAAATACATGCAAAAAAAACTCAATGGCTTCCACTTATATTGAGGAATAAACAAGAGTATGAAGACCGACAATGAACTTCTCAATAAGTTTATAAAAAGAAATAGCAAACAAAATTATGAAAATGCAACATTAGTGTCTAGACTACACTGTACAAAATACTTGGTAATGTACCTTCATATTTGAATATCTTCTGGAATGCATCAAATGTGCCCTTATAAATTTCAGAGTGCCTCTGAATTTGGATACGTGTCTTGATGACGGTGAATGGGTAGAGCATACATCTTACTGAAAAGGAGCTCAGCATGGACAATGGAAAAAACTTGTATTTGTTCATCATATCCCATTCAATTGTCCGTATGTAGTGGCCACCACCATCGATATTTGGGACACCAAGTGACTCCATGGTTCTTTGGGAGATAGTACCATGGGACATTCTTCACCAAATCTTTCAGTGCTGTGTTACCATCTCATTACTAAGAAACACATGGAAGCTATAGCTACTGTACCTTTGGCACAAATTTGTGAGGTTTCAATTAATAACATGTACAGTATCACATTTCTAAAGGTCATAGCATTTCTTGCAATACCTTGAGCTGCATATGGTTTTCAATTGTTTCCATTAAATATAAAATTATTCTAAATATCTTCATATATTACAAGAATATAATTCGTAATTTTATTTTTCAATTTTGTTGATTTATTGAAAATTTAAAACCTGTACATGTAAACACACTTCCAAAATCCAGGGGTTGTCACTAAATTTCTAGTTGAAACATTTCTTCACTCAATGACATCAGAAATTTTGAAGGTAGCATGGATCAAAGTTCATAATATTTGCCCCTGACTCATCCAATGTTGTTATGGTGAAACACATCTTGTTGATGTGTGTTGACAGTGCTTCAGTACAACATCTGAAGAGAGAAAAAAAAAACACAATAACACAATACCAGATACATATCCTACATATTTCCTGAACAGGTTAGGTTTGCATGTGACTGAATTCAGTAGAGTAATTTAAGAACAGTGTCATCAGTTTCAATCGATCAGAACAAATCCCGAACAAATAACGGAAATAAGGAATGTCCATGACTGGACAGATGACCACTGCATTACTGTACTGTATTTATAACAAGAACCAGGGGAAAACAAAATTACAATAATACTGGTAGATATTCCTCCATGTTTTGGGATAGTCATGAGGCAGGAAAGATGTTATCTTCCATAAAAAACAAAACTTCTATAGTTAATGATTAACCTGGGTCCATGTTCCACAGCATTACAAGATTAGGTTCATATTTTAATTATTTTTCTTACTTTGTGTAATTCTAATCTTACATTCCTTTCCTACAGTTTCATCATTAGCAGGTGGTATAAGTGAAGCTATACTGCAATGCTGCTGGAATGAAAAAACAACATATACAAATACAGTACACACCAACTGTAAGTGATTATCATGCATGAAATAGTTGCAAGGAAATTAAAAGTAGTACTAATCTAAAAACTGCTAGTTCAGCTATTTAAACACTGTTCCGGTTTCAAATATAGCTATCACACACTACAGTAAGCACCAGGAAATCTGCAAATAAATTTTAAATATATTTTCGAATCTATTAAAAGCAACCACATATAAACTTTTTAAATGTTATTTGCATCTTTTTCTCCAAAGACCAAAAACTCGCATTTTATTAAATACAAGTTGTGTTGTATACTTTTAAAAGGTTCCATTAAAAATGTGTAGTTGTACTCCATAGAAGATAAAAGATTTCTTACCTTGAGAAAATGGCAGAAAATGCATAAGGAATGTGTTGTGCGCAATATCACATACAGCTGTACCCCGCTTAACGCGGTTTCACTTAACGCGATTTCTCATATACGCGGTGCCTCGCCAGAACCGAACTTTCACTTAACGTGGTTCATCTACTCATATACGCGGGAAGCGGCGCGGGCACGATGCACACAAGGTCGCCCAGTCATCAAAATATTACCGAGTTCTTCACCCGCCACCCACCACAGCCGGCCCAAGTCAGTGATAGTGATAATTATAGTGAGGATATGGACTTATATGGACTTTGAGGGGTTTGACAAAGAGGCCCTGCAAGCCTCTATGGTGGATAGTGATACAATTGATACAAGTGATACAGGTGAGGGCCAATAATCTGCCCTCTGCCTCGGAACCAACCCCCATCCCATTGTGCCCAGCCATCTTTTCTACTAATGTAAGTGTTAAAAAACCTAATATTATTGATATTTCTCTTAATTATTAATTGTGTGTGCATACCATCATGAAGTTAAGATAATATTTTTACTACAACATAGTTGTGTGTCGTCAAAAAGTGGAGTTTGGGGGTCGGGCCAGCTCTATTGGAATTAATCCCATATGTTCTGTTGTTCACTTAACGCGGTTTTCACTTAACGCGGTACCCTGTGGGTTCAATTGACCGCGTTAAGCGGGGTACAACTGTATTACTGTATAATCCGAAATCGACAGAAGAAAACAGGGTGCCATGTTTAGATTGTAGAAAGGACTTTTTTTTTTTTGCATAAAATGAATTTTATTTTTAGAAGAATAAAATAGAAAATATATACCTGTACTTGTATTTGTAATATTTTAGGTAAGGTTAAGTTGGTTAGTTTTCTTCATTTTAAGAATTATTAATTATAGAATATAGCTGCACTTAAAAAAAATCTATGACATGATTCAACACTCCATCACAGAAAATAAATACATGTACTGCATTGCAGCGAAGGAAAGTTCCTCAGAAGATGGAAAACAAAAAAATGTGTAATAATGCAAAACACATTCCCCCTGCAGTTTATGTCAGTTCCTTGAGATAAGAAGCTTGTTATTTTTCTATGATAATCAAAGTCTGGGAACTTCTCGCAGTACAGTACAAGATACTGCTACGTTATAAAATTTGTTGTTATAAAATGATCCAAACTAACCTATCTAACTTAATTTGCTTATGGTAAACATTACGGTATTACTGTACAGTACAATATTTTACTTTCTGTCAACACAGAAACCTTAGGAATTTTATCTTTGCAATCAATAGTTAAAAACAATTGCAAGACCCTTTTCTTCTTTGATGTTTCCCTCGCAAACGACTTTTACCTGTATATGCAAAAGAAAATTTCGAAGATTTGTGAGGTACAAAAGTAAAAATTTACCAACATTATTATATTATTTGGATTAAGTTGATTTAGATTAGGTTAGTCGGTTTCCTTTTATGAATGATAATTTATATAAGGTAACAGTATGTGTATGTGATACTTTGCTAAGTTCCTAGTCTCACATCATAATAACAAAGGCACTCATGATTCTATGCCTGTTAAATAAAGATTAACTGTTATTTTAATTACTTGATTTACAGTAATTCTCTTTACCGTTAATCGACCTATTAGTCCATTGGGTGGTCAGCCACATCTATATGGAATATACTGACTCAATATTATATTTGTACCTGCACCAGTGTTGATCAAGTCTGGTCTTGAATGAACTCACACTCGGTGCAGTCACAACACGTTGTCTCCGGCAAATTGTTCATTAATACTGAAGCAGATGGCTAACACCAAAAGTTGTTCGATTTTGTTAATTTTTTTCACATATATTCTTTGGTGATACAGGTTGTACCTCTCTAGTCCGGCAACCTCGGAACCTGACCGGTGCCGGACCATGGAAATTCACCCTTTTCCTGGATAGATTGTGACTTGTGCTTATGCTTGGAAGCACTAGCACCACTTTCTCTGCATCATGGTCTCTTTAAAGACATATTGAAGGGTTAAATGTCGTATAGCAGCTTCTCAAATTTCGCGAGTTTTTAATTCTTAACGTATTTTATTGGAACAAAAAAAAAATAAATAAAAATTTTGACGGCGGAAACTTGAATTTCGACGGGTTTGAACGGCCCGCCAACGTGCAGACGATGGGCATAATCGTGTAAACAGCGTCATTTCTCTTATGTACAAAAGATTCATTATTGTTTATTACTGAATGCCTTTTTTATTGAATTAATGTTTATGTGTGCAAAATGAGCAATACAATTCATTAATAATACGTAGAATATTAAAACACACGAGGAAATGACACAGCATTGTTTTCGTTGATTACAAAACCAGTGACTGACTGGTTCTACATATAAAACTGAAGAAAATAAGACCTTGGCTGTAGCTGTAGTAAAATTAATATGGTTGTTTTAAGTAATGTTATTTAATGATAATAAATGGAAATAAATGGAACAATAGAAGTAGCTAACGATAATGGTTAAGAAAAAAGGGAGATCGCGTATGTAAGTGCGCATGCGCACACGTGAAAACATATCATTACTTTACATAAGAATATGAAAGCAACACTTGTTTACTGTTCATATATATTTTAATTAATGTTTCTGAATTTCTTTTTATTGAATTAATGTTTGTGTGTGCAAAATTAACAATACAATTTATTAATAATACGTGGAATATTAGAGGAGACGAGACGGCTGCCGGCATTGTTTATGTTAAAGCTTACAAAACCAGTGACTGATTGGTTCTACATATAAAACTGAAAAAAAATAAGACCCTGATTTTAGCTGTAGTAAAATTAATGTAAAAACATTAATATGGTTGTTTGAAGTACCTGTAATGTTATTTAATGTTAATAAATGGAACAATATAAGTAGCTAACCATTAATGGTAAAAAAAAAAGTGAGACTGCGCGTATGTAAGTGCGCACGTGAAAACATATCGTCATTACTCTATATAAGAATATGAAAGCAACACTTATTTACTGCTCATATATATTGAAGGGTTAAATGTTGTACACTGTATAGACAAGCAGAGAGAGAGAGAAAGCAGCCGAACTGCCGGATGTAAACAAACCTTAATTTCCCGCGGCTTTGTTTTTTTTTTTAAGGGGATTAGCCCACCCGGGCATAAGTCACTGACCCACATTGGGGCCTGAGGGGCAAAAATTTAATACTCCTGTAATAATAATAATAATTCAGATAAGTGAAAAAAAAGCTGCCTATCTACCTATTGGACAAACTAAAATCGTTCCGGACCACAGAATGCCGGACAAGAGAGGTACAACCTGTAGTATGTAATAAAAATGATATCATGAATTTTTTTTTAATTATGTTTCTTTTTTCTATCTACGATTATAAATCACCTGTAGTGGGCAGGGTATGAAGGATGAGGGAAACTGCAGGGTAAAACACAGTGAAAAACTGATCATATGACACTAAAATGTTGGCTCTACATGCTTTGTACATGAAGAAATTATTTATTTACTATAAATATTCTGCCAAAAAATCTGCCATGTCAGCAATGTTGTCGTCTGCTCGTTTCCATGCAACAACCAATCTGCTTGCTCCGAGCGTACTAGGACTTTATGTTTAATATGGCAGGGTGTCCGCAGGGCTCCAGAAGTTCGGTAAGATTCGGTAGGTTTCTTTGGTTGGTTAGGTCAGGTTCTAATAGGTTCTGTTCATTGCCACATCAATTTTATTACTTACTATCATCCAAAGATCATTTGTGGAAAAAATTAACATAATCCAACAACTCCTTCTGGTGTTAGCAGTCTGCTACAAGATTGCTGATTTTTCCGAGTTTACATCTCTCACTGCAAAACCGTTTGAAAACATTCTTCTGAAATTATGGCTTCTTCAACCTTCTGTGACCCCTAGTGGGGTGGACAGTTGAGTAATGTTCTCTGATGTGTTTATAGACCCTTGGCCACACCTATATATATGAAAAAGGCTACTACAGCTTTTATCTTCTATGGAGAAATTCCCTCTAGTCGGTGCTATGGCCCGTCCACTCTTGTCCAGTATTATCAAAAGTGTACACCTATTTCACCCAACCCAAGTGTATGTACAGTATATAGCTCAGGTGAACCAATATATTCGCCAATAAACAACAGGAAATGTTTGGTTTCCTTACCTGGCGCACAGACAACGGCCTAGTCAATTTACTCCAACATAATCACTAAATGTAATATTCATAATAAAAAAATGTCATTGTGACTATTCCAATCTCGTTCCCCATTAAAAAAAATTAAAAACCACCTCAAAATTTTAATTCCTACCTAGAAGACAATTCTAATGGTCTAAACGCGTACCAATTTCTCCCCACTGCCATCTTATATCATTTTTTTTCATTAACTGGCGTAAAAATTATGTTTATCTATAAAGTTCATTGCTTTAGAGTCTTAATTAGGTGGCTCCGCTTAGGCGCTTACCTTGGTTCCAAATCTTAGCACAGTTCTTGGATCTCCTCCATCAAACACACACAGTGTTTGTCTTCCACCACAGTAAATAAAAGTATGTTTAATGATTTCTTACATTTTCCGGACACTCCAGCTAAATTCATATATTTCTATGTTTTAACTATAAGAAAAGTATTATATTTAATGTAATATTTTCCTTCTTGCACTCATAATGTTAACCATACAGTTAATTCTTGTGCAGGGGTTCGGACTAGCTCTCGCTCAGCTGCTTTACGCAACGAGCTTTATGTTATCTTACTCTTGATATTATATCAGTTCCTTATCGCTTGTACATTTAACCTTGTGTGATTAAAATTAACTACCAATGAAAAGAATTATTTAGATATATTTATAGGATTTGAACCAAGATATATGAAGCATGAAACTCACAAGAAGGAACCATTACTCCCCCATTACCTTGGAGTCTGTCGCACTAATTGTAGATGGCGCTGATCCGTCAAAACTACTCTCTGAATAATATATAATGTTAATTATAAAATCGGACTTTTTAGCACATGCTTGGAATGACTGCACACAAGGCCGTCCCTAGGAGGGTGCAGGGCCCGGGGCAATTCAGCCACTGCGGGACCCCAGATTATGCGGTCAGAGAAACCCACCCCCATCAACCCCCATGGGACTGTCGCTATGGATGGTAAGGTCACGGTTGCGATGGTGGCGTAAGCCGTCAGGTCAGATTAACCAGTCAACAGGTAATGTGTCCGAGGTCCCTGGGTCTAGTGCTGGGCCCCGCGGGGCCCCCACACGCGCGGGGCCCCGGGCGATCGCCCCTGTTCGCCCCCCCCTAAAGGATGAGCCTGACTGCACACACTATATATGGCGTATTTGAAGAATAAAACATTGAAACAGCCACTTTACTCAAGATCAGTATACAGCTATAGGCATATACACATACAGATATAGACAGAAAGACATATAAGCAGACAGACAGATATAAGTAGACAAACATATGGACAGACAGACACGACACAGGATAGCATATCTAAACGATATGACATAGACAGACAAATAAAATAATATATGACAAATAGATAGACATATTGATAAGATTCTGCATAAAACTGATATGACAGACATACAATCCGACAGAGATTCAGATTATTATACATATATGGTATGACAGAGAAACAGACAGACGGACCTCCCCTCCCTTACCCACTAATCTATTGCCACACATAAATAAGCTTTTGAGTCTTTCTTTTCACCCAACTCAAGAATTTCAAAACGAAGGAAACTCAATTTTTGAAGAGTGTTATGAAGGTATGTTAACGGTCTTTGGATAAATCCTAGTAGTTCATTCTCGCAGTGGTCTTAGACATTTTAGTTCATTGTCAATATACGGACTTAAATCCTTTCACATTTAACCTAAGCTAATGTTGTTTCATGGTCAGGCTGTGTATTATGCTACTTCTCCTTACTGTTGGTCTACCACGATCTTAACCTAACAAGATATATACTGTACCCTAATATTCAAGGTTCATTCAGTTTTTACGTCTACCTCCTAAAGTATTAGATTATTCCATTTACTTGTATAATTTGAGGCTATTTCTTTATATATTAAAGCGAGTTATTTGACATTTCATCTTTAACTCAGTTTTTATTGATATTTACTTTGAAGTCTTTGTTATACACTTAAACTTTACTCTTAAAACTGATTATATTTTTAGCTACGCCATCAAAACCTAAAATATGTTATCATATTACATAGCTTGTGAATATGTCCCTTTATTTAACTTATTAAATCTTAGCTTTATTATACTGCAGTAGAAGTACACACAGGCTTTTAGAGACGGCTCTATGGAGGAGAATTTTCGCATGCTATCCCTTTAAGAGTGAAATATTTACGTTTTCTTTAATGTACACATGTATTCGTTTTCTGTAACAGTTATTCAAGATGAGTGGATAACTCTACCAAATTATGTCTAATATTGAAACGACATTGTGGTGTTGAAAGCAAGGGAATTGTCGGCGTAAGAAGGTAGGGCATTGTCAGTGTCTGAAGGGAGGATATTGTCCGTATTTGAATGGAGTGTATTGTCGGTGTTTGAAGGGTGGCGGGGCCGGATTTACCAATAGGCCAAGTAGGCCATTGGCCTAGGGCCCACCGGTATCTGGGGGCCCCTGAAACTAATTTGTCGCGCAGCGTGCCAGCGTATAACCTTGTTTCAAGTGTACTCCGAGTATTTCATTATATAATATATTTACAACCATAAGGGCCCCTGTACAATAAGTATAGGGCCTGGAGTATGGGGCCCCTGTACAATAAGTATAGGGCCTGGAGTATGGGGCCCCTGTACAATAAGTATAGGCCAGCAGTGGTCTTCAACTGGTGGGCCATGGGGTGGTTCTCAGGTGGGCCACGGACTAGGCCCTATAGTAAAATGAAGAAAATAAGATAAAATAAGATAATAAAATATATATATATACATTTTTTAAATGTCCGTGTCCCACCATCGATCTACCAATCTATCTATTTATATATCTATCTATACATACATATATACGAGAGAGAGAGAGAGAGAGAGAGAGAGAGAGAGAGAGAGAGAGAGAGAGAATAAAGTTCAAGAAACCTTCAGCGCCTTGACGTATAAAGGGCAGCATCATTTCGCGTTCAGTACGTGTCAGGGTTACCGTTGGTTTGCTGACAGCTCGCTCAGCCAGTCAGTATCTTCTCAGCCTCAGCTCAGTGATATTTTATATTGTGTACGCGGCACTCATTATTTACTAATGATATTTTACATGTTGCATTAAATGGACTTCAGAGTTATATTACGTGTATTTCTGTGTCTATTTTTTGTGATATTGGTATCTCTTATAGACTTACACTATTTTTTTTGCTTACATATTGTTGAAACATGCAAACATTTCTATAAATTTGGGGGCCCACTGATGAGTTTGGCCTGGGGCCCACAAGTAGGGAAATCCGGCCCTGGGTGGGGGTGGGGGTTGTCGGTGTTTTAGCCCCCATAGCAGGAACCGCCTTGTCGTCGAGGGGAGGGGGAGTTGAGGTCCCGATTATTTTTGAGTCGTGTCAGTTAACTAGCCCACCCAGCAGATCAGGCTTTCAGTTCTCTTGTCAATAATTAATATTCTTAAAACTTTACAATTGAAGAAAAATTCAATGTAAGCGTTATAAATATGTGACTTTCCTTTCTATGTGTACAAGATAATGATACATAGTCTCAAACATCAGTAGCTACTAAATATTAATGTTGTTTTCAAGTATGACTCAACCATTACCAATATGTTAATAAGAAATAGCCCAAGTGTTTATTGTATTCCATCTAGCAAATGTAATTGTAATTATGTAGGACAGACAGGAAAAACACTGCAGCTCAGAATCAAACAACATAAGTACAATATCAGAACAGCATCTGAAAGCAGTGCCCTGTTCGTTCATGTTAGGAATAATAATCATCCCATTGCTTGGGAAAAAAGCTTAGAAGTATTCAAATCATCTTGTGTCACAGAAAGACTTCTGGTTGAAGCTAGTTTGATTAAGGAATTAAAATCAATAAACATTAGTGATGGTCAGTTCAAAACTGATAATATGTTACATAAATTTATTTGTCAGTGGCCCAAGGTTAAAAATGCCTTGAAAACCTTTGATCTAGATGTAGGATAGTTATTTAGTGGGTCCCTTATTTTTTACCTGACCTGACTAGTCACGTCGCCCCCTTCTCTTAAGCTCCTCTACGTGTGTGTTGGTGTGGGGATTAGTGGATGACATCATTATGACCTGACCTCATGTTTAATAAGGTCACCCTGTATATTTAAACCTCTCTCTGTCCATGTAATCCAGTTGCCTCTGAAGATGTCTTGAATAAAGACGAAAGCTAAGATGCTCCGTTGTTTCCCTTTTCGCGTGTGATATTATATATCATAAGAAAATAAGGAGTCTGCAATGGGCCGGTTGGCCTGTGCATGGCAGCTCCTGTCGAGAGTTACTACCACTCTCTATCATCCATGAATCACACTTCTGGACTGTATTCACAGTTCTGGCTGCCTCTGGAACCGTGGCAAGGGTACAGGAGTCTTAGGTGACCAAGGGTACAGGAGTCTCAGGTGATCAAGGATACAGGAGTCTCAGGTGATCAAGGATACATGAGTCTCAGGTGACCAAGGATACAGGAGTCTCAGGTGATCAAGCGTACAGGAGTCTCAGGTGATCAAGGGTACAGGAGTCTTAGATAAGTCTCAGCTGACCAAGGGTGTCTCAGGTGTGAAAAATGGCGTCATACTTATACAGACTCTACTTTTACTTAGCCACAGTTAAAGATACAAAATTTACTTACACGGGTAATCTCCAACATACATAATCTCCTCCAACAAACTAATTAATCTCCCTAGCACATAAAGGGGCAGGTGGTCATGTATAAAAGGAAACCAACCAATATAATTCTAGTGTTCATTATTTCCTGTAAAATATCACTTGCAGGAACACGTTCTAGTGCGAGTCATTTTCTTGTTGTAAATGACATATGTCTTGTAGTTACTTCCTGAGTGCTGTGGTGTTGAGGTAATACTTGA
The DNA here is from genome assembly GCF_018991925.1 of Homarus americanus. Taxonomy (NCBI): domain Eukaryota; kingdom Metazoa; phylum Arthropoda; class Malacostraca; order Decapoda; family Nephropidae; genus Homarus; species Homarus americanus. Next base: position 29,856 of record NW_024756966.1, read on the forward strand.
GGTAGATTAATAAGCGTTACCTAGGTAATGAGCAAAGCAGCCGTCTCTCCGGACCCGCAGGTTCATATTCTCAGGTCCTCTTACCTGTTATAACGGGCGATTTCAATGCCAAGGATGTGTGATCATTCTTTGGCCACTCAGTGAGCACCGCGACTGTTTAATGTTAATATAATCTATATATGTTAAGAGATAGATTACAGAACATAGAAGCTATTTACGTTTTTCTATTGCAAGAAATGGGTAAGATGTTTGTAGCAATACTCATCTATTTGTTTTTAGTTTAGTTGGTCATTTCAAATATCCCTGATGAGTGGGATACAGCTTCACGTAGTAGAGCCCCGGCAGAGGGTCAACGACTTAAGTTCAGAACTTCAAAATTTGTCACAATCTTACGTTCTGCTTCCTAGTTCTTCGATATATATGTATTTTCTTAGGTCAACCTTAATCGATATTATATTAGTTACAAACAATAACTTATAGTTATACACTTTAGAAAAGTTTCTCTGTATATGTGGGTTACAATAAATTCGACCACAGAAGTAAAAACAAAAACAATAATAGTAATATGTTCACCCTCCGGAAACTGAGACTACAGTGGTGTCTGGGTAAGGTGGAAGAAGGTAACGGGACAAGGAGGGTGAACGAGGGGATGGGGGGTGAATCAGCTGGCTGGATGTGCTCCACGAGTCCACGAGCCACGTCAGTCAGGCGCAGGATACCATCACCGAAAGAACTAGGGAAGAAGTGTAGTTTGCACTAATTTGGAAACAAGGCAACGAATATATATGAAATTTCAGTGATGCAAGTGAATGCGTGTTTTTGTATTTCTGACAAGTGATAAAAAAGTATCAGGGATAGTCGCATAGCAGACCTCTGGAAACTCTAAGCCTTATTTTATATATAATACGAGAATTAAATGAGTAAGCCAAACACTCCAGTGATCTGTTGAATAACTTGTGAGGGACGCTTGAGTGAGGTGGTAACCCAAGAATACAGCACTCAACTAGCCATCCACGGTTCTAAACAAATATGTTGTGGAGGAAAAGTTATCAGGTGTGGGTAGTAGTGGTGGCGTCGATGGCGGTGTGGGCGGCGGGTGGTGAAGTTACCCACTCTTCCACGCCCATCAATAGAGACAGTGCACGCTTACAGGAGATCAGGAAGAAGATCTTGGATGTGGTAGGCAACTCAACATCGACGGTGTACAGTATGAGCGGATTGATGAATCTACTGCATACCGACACTGGGCGAGAGCTGGGTAGGCTCCTGGTGGAGGGAGTCATGCTGGGGGTGCAACAGAAGGATCGAAGTGCGCTCCTTGGTCAATTCTGGAAGGAGCTACAAGAGCGAGTCTCCCCTGAGCTGTTGGAGGCTTTTGATGACTATCGAGATTTCTTCTCTGGAATAGATATGGCAACGGTACCCCTTATGTGGGAGCAAATCTTCCAAAAGGACGAGCTGGGCAATAGTCTGGCCGGGATACCTCTCGGCCAGCTGGTTGACCTGGTACAACCCTCAGCTGCTAAGTATGGCATTGACATCCGGGCCTTTGTGAGCTCCCTCATGGGTAAAGGGGATAACAACGCCAAGGACCTCATAATTAACGCCATCAGCAATCTAGATTTATCAACTTTCATGAATTCATTTTTAAACTCAACATCAAATACCAAATCGTTACAAGTGACAGAATCTGATCACAAGACGACCACCAACACCCGCCCCAAGAATGAAGAAAAACAAAAGACTGGAAAAGGAAACAGAACCTTGCGGTTGTTCAGACCACTTGTGGCGTCACTGCTGCGTGAGTACGAAGTAGATTTAGACGCTGACGCTGTGCTGGATGTGTTGTCACCGCTTCTGAGTGGGGACCTGCTGGCCCAAGCCGCTCCTCTCCTGGCCATGTTCGGCTCTCAGGCCGGAGGGGGATTATCTCCCATCATTGCTAATCTATTAGGGGGTGGAGGAGGACAACAAAAGCAACAGCAGATGGGTGGTCTTTTGGGAGGACTGGGCGCCCTGCTGGCGAGTGGAGGAGAGAACAAGATGGACCTCGATGTTATGATCAATCTGGCATCAATGTTCATGGATAGTGGAAAACCTTCCAAAAAGAACACCATGAATAACAAAAAGAAGGAAAACCCTAGGAACAGTGGTTTTGATTTAGGTACTCTGGTAACTGTAGCAGGTCAATTGGCAGAGAAAAACGATATAAATGTCGCCTCCATTTTAGACACCGCAGCGCGTTTCCTTAAACCTGATTCTAAGAAGAAATCAACTCAACCGAATAACAAAGCACAACAAATCGTAGAAATACCAGCCAGTGAAAAGCGAAAGCCTGTTAAAGAAACAAGTAAATCTCAGCCCCCAAAAGTAGAAAGTAAAGCTACCCCGAAGCCGAACACCACATCTAAGAAAAGCAGGAGACAGAAGAATCTCATTGATGTACTTGAACCAATACTTCTGTCAATGCAAACGGATAAGAAATGTAACCGCAAGATTAAAGATGCCATCCAATTTGGCAAGGCAATGCTGAACAACAAAATGGCCAGCCTGGGAGACATTAGCCAACTGATACCGTTCCTCTTGTCATCGGTGATGAGTGGGGATACCATGAACATGGGCCTAAACACAAACGACATGGTGGCTGCTATGAAACAAGCTTTGGCTTACGCCAGCTGGAGTGATTTCATGGAAAGTTTTGAGAACGAAAATTACCGTGAGACTTTTATCAGAAGCATCACCCCACATATGGCGCAGCTTTTGGTACTCCTAGCTAATCAAGGTACCCAGGACAGGTTGTACGACGAAGCAATTCCCCGAATAGAGGCCTTTCTCGGTGCCTATGGTCTGCCTGGTGTTACCCTTCACAATTTCCCTGAGCGCCTCGCCCCAATAGTCGGACTCCTAGCCAAAGGCTGGAGTCTACCCTTTAATCCCACTACTATCTTAGTGCCACTACGGGACTACCTGAAAGGTCTGCAGGCGTGGGCCAAAGCAGGGCTCACGCACCTCCGTAGTCTGTCTACACCAGAGGTTAGCAATTTGCATCATAATATGGTAGTCATAAGATCCTAGCTGTGAACCTATGTTGTGTTAACTACTCACTCATGCTTAATTACTAACAACACATTCAAATAAAGATGATAATAACATCAGTTACATAACTCAATAGAAAAGTGGTATAATGAAAATAATATTTTCCAACAGCTCCCTTTAGTTCTCGACCTACATTCCCAAAGTGACTTCCAAAGATGCACGAGACATTTCAGGGTGGCACCACACAGCGCCCGCGGGTGTACTCCTCACTGTATAACGGGGTTCATAATTTAAGACACTTAACATCCTTTTTTCTACCTACATTGAGTAAAACAAACGAACTTTTTCCTTGAGTGATGTGTAAAGATTAAAATAAAAAGCTAATTATTCATTTCTCCGGTAGTTTGTTAATAGATGATGTATAGACAGGAATAGTCTCGACGAAGGTCATGAAACACGTAGGAGCTGAGATGTCATGACTGGAGAGCTTCATTCATCGGTGAATCTTGTCCTGAGAACAAAAGTGGAGGGGAGGGGCAATGTCAGAGTGACGCACGGAAGCCATGTCATTATAAAATCAGAGGAACATTTATGATGAAGCTTTGGAGGCGGTTTAGGCTTAGTTGTTTGCTAAGAAAGGAGCAGGAAAACAAACAAACGAACCACCGAGAACCCATATTCTTGGGACACTCACTTTACACAACGCCTGAAGAACGGGGGGTGGGGGGGTGCAAAAAATAACCCATGTAGAAGCCGGATTGATATGTATAAGAACAGGCATGATGTAACCAAGCTATTAAATAGCATATGTATTGCATTAGGGTGTTATTTGTCATTGTAAATCCTATGTTACTGTAATATATTTTCGTATGTCTTTATGGTTTATTTTGTTATGCAGTACTATATTGTGTTTCTCGCCCCATAAATGTACTAGACTAAATAAGTAACCGTATAAATGTTTGTCAATTACCATACTAAATCCTCCTCCCTTCCCCCCTGATGTGACACAGGTAGAGACATTGGTAATGAGGTCACTGGAAGAGGAGGTGAGTAAGCCGGTGAGCGGGGTGATGACAAAGACCAGTGGGGCCTCGCCAGAGTGTCTGCCACAGTTGCTGTGTCAGGTCAACTCAGGTCTTCCCCAGGATTCCCTCAAGGCCGCCGTCACCCGCATAGCCAGGTCAGTCAGTACACTTTTCAAACTGTCTGTATCGACTTAGGTGAGGGTGAAAGAAAGCATCTAATGATTCTAGTCGTAGCCGTGTCCCGTTGTGGTTTGACATATTATTATTATTTTGGCTGTCATATTGTTTACTGTATCCTAAGTGAGCCTTGCAGCTAGATGCTTTCTTACACCAGTTGGTATGGGGAAATGAACGTAGGAATTTCTGTAGTTATATGGGCACGGGGGTCGGGGAAACTGCAGTGGGAGCGGGTAAACAAAGTAAAAGATTACAGGGAAATAGTGTTAGGAATGATGACAAAACTAAATTAAACAGGGAGTTTAAAACTAAACGCGGTAAAGGGAGGACTCAGAACACGACTAACTTAAATGTCTACTACGCGAACAGTAGAAGTATGAGAAACAAAATGGATGATATTAGGGCCTTGGTATGTACCGAAAAAATCGATATAATAGCAATCACTGAAACATGGATCAACCTAGCTCACGCGAGTTGCCGGTCGAATACCAAATTGCGGGCTACAAATTGTTCCATACCGATAGGCAAACCAGGAAAGGAGGCGGAGTAGCAATCTATGTTAGGGATAATCTGAAGTGTGAAATAAATAAGGAAATAAAAACTGAGCGGAATACAGAAACAATTTGGATAGAATTAAGCGACGGTAGGGAAAAATTAATCACAGGAGTAATATATAGACCTCCCAATCTTGGTAGAGTCAATGAGCGACTTATCTGGGATGAAATGCCCAGGGCTTCCATACACAACAAAGTCTGTATTGTAGGCGACTTTAACCTTGGCCAAATAGATTGGACTGACCTTACGGGTAACTCAGAATCAGAGGATTTTCTCGAGACGATCCAGGACTGTTTCCTAAGTCAACATATAACCGAACCCACACGGGGTAATAATATACTCGATTTAGTTCTGTCGAACAGAGAAAACCTCATTAGCAATGTCGAGGTAGGGAACGAACTTGCCAACAGCGATCACAAAGAAATTCGATTCCAGTTAGATTTTCAGGGCAGACGTAAGGAAAATTCCACTAAAGTACCAGATTTCAGAAGGACAAACTTTGACAGTTTAAAGAGACAGCTGAGAGAGGGGGTGTCGCGCTTGGCCGTGAACCTGACAGATGACTCCAACCTGATAACGACATCTGAGACTGCCGAGTTCCACGACAATTTAAATAATGAGTTACTTAATGCACAAAGGCAGAACATACCATACAAAAAACTCAGATCAGACAACAATGACCCTAAATGGATAAATAATTATTTAAAGAACATCATTGGCCAAAGGAAGGCTATAGGTAGAAGGATAACGCGTGGCGAAATTTACCTCTAGGATTATTATAAGATATTGGCGAGTAGGGTTAAAACCGAGATAAGGAAAGCCAAGAGGAATAATGAGGTAAGGATAGCAAGGGAGGCAAAGACAAACCCCAAAGGATTCTACCAAATGTATCAAGCTAAAACACGAGAAAAGATTGGACCAATACGGTCAGATACCGGCGAGCTCACTAATAACGACGGAGAAATGAGCAATAATTTGAATAAATATTTTTCAACAGTTTTCACCATCGAAAATTTAAACATGATACCCGAGGCACCGACTCTATTCAGAGATAGTGAAGAAAACAAATTAAGCGAGATAGTAGTGACTAGTAACGATGTTAGTAAGCAAATAGACAAACTAAAGCCTAATAAGTCACCTGGTCCCGATGAGATATTTGCCAGAGTATTAAAGGAATGTAAGGAAGAGCTTAGTATGCCCTTAGCAAAGTTGTTTAACATGTCCTTAAAAACAGGTGTAGTACCAGAATCCTGGAGGATAGCGAATGTAATACCAATTTTCAAGAAGGGGCATATATCACTATCCTCTAACTACCGCCCAATCAGTCTAACACCAATAGTAGGCAAATTACTGGAAGCAATCATTTCAAACTCTATTCGAAATCACCTGGAGAAGCACCGATTGATCAATGATTCCCAGCATGGCTTCACAAGCAGACGTTCTTGTCTAACTAATCTATTAACATTCTTTTCATCAGTTTTCGAATCGGTGGACGAGGGGCACAATTATGATGTGGTATATTTCGACTTTAGCAAAGCCTTCGACAGAGTCCCCCACGAAAGACTAATTAGAAAGGTAGAAGCTCATGGCATCAAAGGTAACATCCTTAAATGGATTAGGGCGTGGTTACAGGACAGGAAACAGTGAGTGAGCATTAACGGCACTAAGTCCCATTGAAGCAACGTCACAAGTGGAGTTCCCCAAGGCTCAGTACTTGGATCATTATTATTTATTATATACATAAACGACATAGATATCGGCATAGACAGCAAATTTGCTGATGACACTAAACTAGGACGTGTTATTAAATCTGACGAGGACTCAGCAAAACTACAGGAAGATCTAAACAAATTTTTCGAATGATCTGAAAAATGGTAGATGAAATTCAACGTGGACAAATGTAAAGTACTCAGTATAGGAGATGTAAACAGGGAAACCAGATACCAGATGAACAATGATGCCATAGAGAAATCCGACTGCGAGAGAGATTTAGGAGTAATGATAAGTAGGAACCTTAAGCCAAGTAAACGATGTGTTTTTGCTCGTAACAAGGCTAATAAAGTACTTGGGTTCATACAAAGGAGTGTTAGTTACACGACTAGCGAGGTCATCCTAAAACTGTATCTTGCTCTTGTGAGACCACACCTGGATTACGCAGTTCAGTTCTGGTCACCGTATTACAGAATGGATATAGAATCATTGGAAAGAATTCAGAGGAGAATGACAAGACTAATCCCGGGCATTAGGAACCTTGAGTATAGAGACAGGTTAAAGCATCTTAATTTGCACTCCCTCGAGAGACGTAGAGCGAGGGGCGACCTGATAGAGGTGTATAAGTGGAAGTCAGGGCTAAACAAAGGGGACATTACAAAGGTACTCAAACTATCCAACCAGGAGTGAACTCGTAACAATGGTTTTAAATTAGACAAATTTAGATTTAGGCGTGAAATTGGTAAACACTGGTTTGGAAACAGAGAAGTGGATGAATGGAACAAGTTACCAAATATCATCATTAACTCGAATACGCTGAATAGCTTCAAACATAGGTTGGATGGATATATGAGTGATGGGGGTTGGGTATAAATGGGACTGCCCAGTATGAGCCAATAGGCCCGCTGCAGTTTCCTCCATTCTTCTGTTCTTATGTATGTGTGTGTGTATATACGAAGGGATGATAGATAAATAGAGGAGGGGAAGGGACGGTATATGCGAGAGAAAGAGAGAGGAGGAAAGGAAGGGGTGGGGAGACAGGAGAAGTAAGGAAAAAAGTAGATGGGGTGGTGAGGACGTTGGCTTTTAGTGTGGGTGGCTAGGCACCTGAGAGACGCAGTCTAGTGTGACCAAACACCACCTGCAGGTGTGTGCAGCTGACGCAGATTTATAAGTATTAACCGAGACGACCTCACGCACACCCCGGTCAAAATTCAAGATTATCACCCAAAGGTTATCTATTCTTCGTATTTCAGCGGGGAAAGGAATTGTTTGGTGTACTGTCCTAAGTTTAACTCGACGTAAAACACACTATGAAGACATTTGAAGGTGCAAAAAAGGAAATCAATTGTGAGACTTGCATTTAGTAAGCAATCTACAGTAGAAACAAGAATAATGATGATTTTTTTTAATTTCTAACCAATAAGACGAGTAAGCATCTCACTTGACAAGCCCTTTATCATTTTACTAGCCCGTCGCAATACGTCACCAAACTAAGACGATCCAAGCTAGAAGGTTATAAAGTACAAACCTATTTCAAATTTGTATACATCACATCTCCAGGTCCGAGAAAAATAACTAACCATTGACCAGATTTTTCTCAACCTAAATACAATGGACTATTTTACTAGCAAATTTAAATCCCTAGCAACGAGGGAAATAGTAATCTGGACTTCTTGATAGATTGTTTGTACAGATTTATCAAGCCCAACACGTAAAATTATTGTGCAAATTACGGTGATGAATTGTTTACAAATTTGTTCATCATGAAACGGAAAACATCTAGTAAGTCCATATGCATATCAGTGTATACACAAGATTCAGCAAGAATACACAACGTTTGAAACTGACAAAAACAACCCCAGGCGAAAAAAGGTTGTAGTCAGGTCAAGTCAATATGGTGATTGAGGTGACGGTGACCTTTTCCTTGTCTGTGGAAGATGTCTCCGTGTGTCATGTATTTCTTTATGAATATTTTATTATTAAAGTGTCAGTTACCGAAACACTAACAAGGAGACAGACTTTTTTTTAATTAATAATGAAAACTGTGATAAGTGGCGCGGGGCAACAAAAAAGTGTGTGGGGATCAACACTAGTAAGAGTGTGGGGGTTAGCACCAGTTAAGGTGTGTGTGGGGGTCAACACTAGAAAGAGAGTGTGGGGGTCAGCACTAGTAAGGGTGTGTGGGGGGTCAGCACCAATGAAGGAGTGTGTGGGGTCAAAACTAGTAAGAGAGTGTGTGGGGTCAGCACCAGTGAAGGGTGTGTGGGGTCAGCACTGGTGAGGGAGTGTGTGGGGGTCAGCACTAGTGAGGGTGTGTGGGGTCAGCTAGTGAGGGTGTGTGGGGGTCAGCACTGGTGAGGGTGTGTGGGGGTCAGCACTAGTGATGGGTGTGTGGGGTCTGCACTAGTGAGGGGTGTGTGGGGGTGTGAGGGGGTGTGTGGGGGGGTCAGCACTAAGACATGACATAAGAACATAAGAAATAAGGAGTCTGCAATAGGCCGGTTGGCCTGTGCATGGCAGCTCTCGAGAGTTACTACCACTCTATCATCATGAATCTATCTAGCCTCCTTTTGAAACTTTCCAGAGTTCCAGCACTTACTACAAAGTTGCTAAGCTTGTTCCACTAGTGATGGAGTGTGTGGGGTCAACACTAGTGAGGGAGTGTGTGGGGGTCAGCACTAGTGATGGGTGTGTGGGGGTCAGCACTAGTGAGGTCTGTGGAGGTCAGCACTAGTGATGGATTGTGTGGGTCAACACCAGTGATGGTGTGTGTGGGGTCAGCACTAGTGAGGGGTGTGTGGGGGTCAGCACTAGTGATGGATTGTGTGGGGTCAGCACCAGTGATGGTGTGTGTGGGGATCAGCACTAGTGTGTGTGGGGGTCAGCACTAGTGATGGAGTGTGTGGGGTCAGCACTGGTGATGGAGTGTGTGGGGATCAGCACTAGTGATGGGTGTGTGGGGGTCAGCACTAGTGATGGAGTGTGTGGGGGTCAGCACTAGTGAGGGTGTGTGTGGGATCAGCACTAATGAGGGTGTGTGGGGTCAGCACTAGTGATGGGGGTGGTGGGGTGTCAGGTCAGCACTGTGATGGGTGTGTGGGGGTCAGCACTAGTGATGGAGTGTGTGGGGGTCAACACCAGTGATGGTGTGTGTGGGATCAGCACTAGTGATGGGTGTGTGGGGGTCAGCACTAGTGATGGAGTGTGTGGGGTCAGCACTGGTGAGGGTCTGTAGTGATGGATTGTGTGGGGTCAACACCAGTGATGGTGTGTGTGGGGTCAGCACTAGTGAGGGTGTGTGTGGGGTCAGCACTAGTGATGGATTGTGTGGGGTCAACACCAGTGATGGTGTGTGTGGGGATCAGCACTAGTGATGGGTGTGTGGGGTCAGCACTAGTGATGGAGTGTGTGGGGTCAACACTAGTGATGGGTGTGTGGGATCAGCACTAGTGATGGAGTGTGTGGGTCAGCACTGGTGATGGAGTGTGTGGGGGTCAGCACTGTGAGGGGGTGATCAACTAATGAGGAGTGTGTGGGGTCAGCACTAGTGATGGGTGTGTGGGGTCAGCACTAGTGTGATGGGTGTGTGGGGTCAGCACTAGTGATGGAGTGTGTGGGTCAGCACTAGTGATGGAGTGTGTGGGGGTCAACCAGTGATGGTGTGTGTGGGGGTCAGCACTAGTGAGGGTGTGTGTGTGGGGGTCAGCACTAGTGATGGATTGTGGGGAGTCAGCACCAGTGATGGTGTGTGTGGGGATCAGCACTGGTGATGGGGTGTGGGGTCAGCACTAGTGAGGGGTGTGTGGTCAGCACTGGTGATGGAGTGTGTGGGGATCAGCACTAGTGATGGAGTGTGTCAGCACTGGTGATGGGTGTGTGGGGTCAGCACTAGTGAGGGTGTGTGAGTGTGGGGTGTGTGATCAGCACAAGTGAGGGAGTGTGTGGGGGTCAGCACTAATGATGGAGTGTGTGGGGGTCAGCACTAGTGATGGAGTGTATGGGGTTCAGCACTTGTGAGGTGTGTGTGGGGGTCAGCACTAGTGAGGGGTGTGTGTGGGGGTCAACATGGCGTGTGTGTCAGCTGAGGGAGTGTGTGGGGTCAGCACTAATGATGGGTGTGTGGGGTCTAGTGAGGGTGTGTGTGGGGTCAGCACTGTGATGGTGTGTGTGGGGTCAGCACTAGTGATGGAGTGTGAGGTCAGCACTAGTGAGGGTGTGTGTGGGGATCAGCACTAGTGATGGAGTGTGGGTCAGCACTAGTGATGGAGTGTATGGGGTCAGCACTAGTGATGGAGTGTGTGGTGTGTGGGGTCAGCACTAGTGATGGAGTGTGGGGTGTGAGGGTGTGTGGGGTCAGCACTAGTGAGGGTGTGTGGGGTCAGCACTAGTGATGGAGTGTGTGGGGGTCAGCACTAGTGATGGAGTGTGGGTCAGCACTGGTGATGGGTGTGTGGGGGTCAGCACTAGTGATGGAGTGTGTGGGGGGTCAGCACTGGTGGGGTGTGTGTGGGGATCAGCACTGGTGAGGGGGTGTGTCAGCACTGTGATGGAGTGTATGGGGGTCAGCACTAGTGATGGAGTGTGTGGGGGTCAGCACTAGTGATGGGTGTGTGGGGTCAGCACTGGTGAGGGTGTGTGTGGGGATCAACACTAGTGAGGGTGTGTGTGGGGTCAGCACTAGTGATGGCGTGTGTGGGGGTCAGCACAGGTGAGGGAGTGTGTGGGGGTCAGCACTAATGATGGAGTGTGTGGGGGTCAGCACTAGTGAGGTGTGTGTATGGGGGTCAACACTAGTGATGGGTGTGTGGGGTCAGCACTAGTGATGGCACGTGTGGTCAGCACTATGTGTGTGTGTGTGGGGGGCGAACAACAAATGTAAAGATGGGAATTGTTATAAATTTATAAATCAGTTATGAGTGGTTTCTTTTACATGAGGTTGATGAATGGACTGAAAAAACGGGTGATACTCTACTGAAGTTTACATAAAAATGAAAACCTTCCACTTTACATTTTCCTAGTTTAATAAAATATAAGTTATGGGTAAGTATGAAGAAATACATGTGGAATGAACTTTTGTTTTATGATACAAATCTATTTTGAATGCATTGTTATATTATGTTAGATTTTTGTGATTCTTCTTTCTTTTTAACAGCAGCAGTTTAGTGGTGAATTAACACCTTGATTCTAGGTGAGGCATTATCTTCTCAAATGTATGTGTCATTCCACATTTCAGTTTGGTGCTGGCCTCAGGTCCAGTCCTTGAGGAGTCTGACTCTTCACTGTTAGTGAAAACTGTGCAGGCCATTTCTGGTACCACTGACCAGTGTAAGGTAAGACTATGAAAATATTTAATTCATCATATTTCCCGAGTACAGTATAATATCCATCAGTACGATGCACATGGATGGCATTGTGTATGGTATACAGGTATAGTTCTCTATACTTAAGCTATAAATTATTACTTTTTATAAGTACAGTACTCTTTAGTTCAGTATAATGTTTTCACCTAGAAGATAAAAATTTTTGTTATGTGTAAGAAGGACCACCTTTTGTTAATGATGCAATTCAATATAATTTTTTTTATGAGGACAATAGATACTGTGTGACACTCCTAGTACAGAATATTTATGTGGATAGAAGTACAGGTATTATGTACAGCTGCTTTTCTGACTTGCAAGTACAGTATTAAAGGTCTTGAGAAAACTGCTGAATTACTGAGGAAGAAATAATTTCTGTACATATTGACCATATGGGATCCTTTTCCTTTACCTTGCTTCGAAACAAATATTTTTATGATATATACTGTGTTCTGAGGTCTTATGAAATGAAGTGGGCAGAGTGACACACATTATACTTGCTCATTATCATTGTCAGTTCTTGTTATTAAAGTCTACCACTATGTCATATTCCCACAGGAGGTATTCCCAGGAAACTGTACTACAGAAGAAACAGATGATGATGATATGATGAACCTTGATTATGAACACCAAGAACTCTAGAAATCGTCTCCTTGACCATACACAACAGTTAACAAAATACGACATTGAGATAACAGACAAGATTCTTTTCAGGGTTGTACAGTATTCGAGGAGTTATACCAAAACTTTAATATACCCAATTTAAAAATTAAAACAATACTCTGGCCTGTGCTATGTGATATACTGTATTGTTGTAAAGTCAAAATGCTAACTGTATGACTAAAGACAGTGAAGATATTGGTGTTACAATTGATAGTGTGTGGATGGTTTAGTAAGTGCCTCACCAACTGTAATATGATTTTTTTCCCCCGTGCATCCAAGCATTAGTGTGTGCTCAAGGTTTACCAAAGTGGAGCTTACGTAGAAGTATTCTTTGCCTCTGGTCTCTTCATTTTCATTTACACAAAACAGGTAGTCATTATCACATGGAGTGAAGGGCTCAAATTATTATTGGACTTTTAATAGATATTTTATGTTTTATTAATTATTGAATGTTGTGAGGGGCTTCAGCGAATAAGGCTGAACAGTGCAGTACTGTACTGGATCACCCTCAAGACCAATAAAGTTTTAACCAAATTTTTTTTGATGATAATGCATAAAATATTGAAAAGATTTTGCTATCTTTATTAGATTGTGTTTATGTATGAAATGTGAATTATGAAACATTTTTTTATCATACTGCTGTAGGCCTATACTATACTACTACAATCTGCTCTTCAGTAACTTAGGTACATTAGCAACATTAATACTGTACAGTACAAATATCATTTCAATCAGTGCATCCAGTCTTCATGTTGTTGTGTTTCCTATTATTGTAGTTTCATTATTTAAAAAAAAACTATCCTTTTTCAGTATTCTGTATTTTTTAACAGTGAATAATAATAATCAGCACACAACAGTGTAAAGCTGTCAGTGTATGTGTGGCTGTTAACATAAACTAGGCAGATACTGTACAGTACTGTACTGTACATTGTGGCATTAATTTTTTTTTCATAAGGGTTTGATAATGGAATTTGTGCTTTAAGTAAAAAGGTGTACTCCATTCACTCTTTTTCATCATGGTTACTACAGTCAATAGTTTTATCTCTTTTTGAATATTGGTATCTTTTTTGTCTTTGTACAGTATTAAGCTACGGATACAGTATATTGTATGTATCAAAGTAACACTTGTATAAAGTCAGTTCCACGTAGTATTACTTAGCCTTGCATAATGTGTCTGGGCTTTCAGACTTGCCTTTTGTTTGATATTTGTACAGTGTACTTCTTGAAAAGTGGTCGAATGAAATGTATGTGAAGTAACTTTCACAATACAGTATACAGGTATAAAATTTTATACCATTGATGAATCTTACAAAAGACTATCCAAAAATTGTATACAGTACAGTACACTATACACTGCTAAAGAAAGAGAGAGAGCAGTTTAGTGACAATCTGAATTAATATAAGACAAGATTGTAGAGTAAAGATTTTTATATACAGTACTGTACAGTGGGGTATGCTATAACGAACGTAATTGGTTCCAGAACCTCGTTCATTATAGGATTAATCCGTTCCAGGCCCCCAAATACAACCGCTTAACACTGAAAAAATTCTGTGGAAAATGTAAAAAATACGGTACTTTATCTTACCTTAGTGTTATTCAGCATGCAGGTACCCCTAAACACTGGCACATCACTATCACTTCCACTGGGAGTCTTGGCTTTACGGTCCTCAAACAATTGTTTAGCCTTCTCACAAATTATAGCTTCACTAATGTTACCACCTGCCATTTCTTTCTCCTTTATCCACACTAAGAGTAAATTTTCCATCTCTTCAATCACATTACACCTTGCTTTGCTAAGTCTAAAGATTCCCTTAGCCACTTGCACAGTTTTTAACTCCTCTTTATTCTTCAAAATCGTACATATAGTCGATTTAGCCATCCCATATTCATCACTAAGTTTCGCAATGCTTCTTCCATTCTCACGTTTCTTTATAATTTCTTTCTTAGTTTCAAGGGTTATTAGCTTTCTCACTCGCTTTGGGCGACTCATTGTTACAATTGTATACTTGTATAACAAAATAGTTATACAAATAACGCGAATTTCCACATCGAAAGACGAAATTTCAACAATAACAGTGGTGCACTGGCTACACAATGAGACAAAGATGGCGCCTGACGCTCTTGTTGTGGGTCGCGGTACAACAATATTCATGCACCAGGCGAAATAGTCCCGTATTCATCTGCGTTCGTTGTAGGAGTTGCGTTCGTTATAGCATTCTCAATTTTATAGGTAAAACCGTTCGTTATAGGAATATTCGTAGTAGGATCCGTTCGTTATAGCATACCCCACTGTACTGTATTCTATGAATTACTGTACATTGTCAAATTTACCCTGTCACATATATGGGGTGAGCTCCTGTACTGTATAATGAGAGGGTGTCATATAAAATTTTCCCTTAAATCTTTAGACAATATACATCTACATCAACTGTCTGCGGCATGGCAACACAGATCAAAAGACGACCCACCAGTTAAAATATTTTTGTTGGAGGGGCAAACTTAGTTGTGGCTTAGGTTTACAGATTGTTACAGCATTTGTGTAACTAGTTCACGGATGTCAAGCTGGATATCAGCAAGGTTATTCTGCAGACTAGTCACAACCTTACTTTTCTCGTTAAGACTGAACAACGAACCTGTAAACAGGGTTTCCCATGGCTACTACTGAAAAACAAATTTTTTGATTGTATGTTAACCCATGAGAATAATTCTAGCTAACCCCAACCAAAACCCCTATGAGGGCTTCCTATAACATTAGCTTAGATCTCAAACTGGATATTCTAACTCCAAGGACATGATAGCCATCTGGTTGACAAATACTGTACACTGTACTATCCTGAAATACCGTAGAAGCTAAATTACTTAAATTACGAGTCCAGAAGTTACACTTGTTGTTGTTGTTACACAAGGCAGTTTGAACTGTCAATAAAAATTAAATATACAGTATTATAAAGTGCAAATAAAGAAAGGCTGAAATTCATGTTATCGTAAAAAAAATACAGAAAATTATGGGCAAACCTTGTATATCTTGCAATGCTAATAATGCTGGGCATAAACACAACTTAGCTTATTTGTGAAGTTGATTTGTCCATAAAATAACCAAATTCAAGAGGAGAAATCACTGACCTCAATGCCTCAAGATAGAATCCAACATGGACAAAGGAAAACAAGGTTAAGATACATACACAAGGTGTATTAGCCTTCAAGTTTTAAATGACAAACCTCCATCTACCAGACCATTTTTTTAGGGCTAAGGGTGTTTCTAGAGTTGTATCAATTGTTTAAATAAAAGTAAATATCACTGGGGTCGGACAACCAAGGTTGCAATCCATAGACTTGATAGATAAAATCGTGGGTTTCTTGGCTTGACACCGGGCTATAAAAACTTTGATAGATTGCAAAATACATTGAAAGGACAATAACAAAATCCCTCCCCCAGAGGTCCAACAAATGAACACTTACAAGTTGCTTATGCATGATCATCTAATTTCAGAACCTGAGGAATAATTAATAAAATATGAATCTGGAACAACTTTCCAAAAAATCTTTGAAATGCTTCCAAACCTAACCTCAGGTGTTAGCATTTCATAAATCAACCTAAGAAACAGGCAGTACAGTATTAGCATTGTCCCTGATGGAAGTAGGTGCCAAAACAAAACATTGCTCCCATTGACTAATTCTATTGCATATGGATGAATAACAGAGGAATCAAAAGTTCCTCCAGATTAATATTGAGACATGGAAGATCTCCATTAGTGGCATTCTGACAAAGTTAGAAGCAATCATTGAAACCCATAATTCCATTACTTAGGACCTTTCATACTTTTATTAGATGAAAACCAAGTGTGCAAGTTATGTACTTACTTTCTCATGTGGAAGGTATATCAACACTTCGTTAGTGCTCCGCTGTATACTGTATTTAAGAGAAAAATGACTTGGTGAAAGTTCATATTTTTCCTATTCACAAAACTATCTTGAATACATAGTCTTGATCATTCTGATACACTCAATACTGTAGAGCAATAAAAAATAACAAAATAAATACAGGTACGTATTCACTGGTGAGTTATAATATATAATCTACGAAGCCATTAAGTCTGTAAAAGATATAGTACAGTAACTCCCAAGCACAAATGTTTATTAAATCCTTAAAACTGCTACCAACAGCAAAGTGAGTGTGAAATTACATACTGTATCAAACTGTTCTCCCACTCAAGTAATACCTGTTCAATCTAGTTTGAAAGTGAAGCAACAAACAGTCTAACTTATATAACGTAAGACCTTACAGAAAAATTTACGAGTAACTTTTTCTCAGCCATTATTACTACTAGAGTCATTATATGGTACAGTATATTCATCCACAACCCAATCAAAAGGAGCCAATACTATTACCATATGAATTTCTCCTCTATCATCAAAACCTGCAATCCTTCTCTCCACCTTCTGCCGAGCAGAAAAGAGGTTTAAGTGAAAGAGTCTAGAACCATTTGAGGAGTGTGAGATGTGCATACTATGTCATAAAAATTCCATTGCTATCTACTGTACTAGCAAGTTGACATTACTGTATCAGATGCATATGAGACCTATGGTGCTTAAGTGAGCATAACTTTAAGAAATAAAACATAGATAGGAATAGCAACTACTGTACACTTGAGTTGCTATAAAGAAAAGAAGTCCAAAAGATGCATATTTTTATCTTAAAGAAATACATGTGTATGTGCCTCACATTAACAGCCATTAACACTTTCATTAAGCAAACAAACAAAGTGCTGCTAGAGTAGGGAAATCACTATGATCAGCCAAGTTATTTCATATTTTGACAATACAGTAATTAATCATTACAAGGACAGGAATAATGATGGGGGTTCCTCATCAACATACCTCAAATTTACATCTGTATATACTGTACAGGAAAGAAAAATGAGATGTGGAAATTGGAATGTATTCTTACTGCATTGTACTGACAGTAGATTTAGACTATCTACAAATCAATCTTGGAAATGGTTTTAGTACACACATATTATTTGACAGTTTAAATAACCTATCAATGGACACCCCATCAAAGGATTGAAATAAACCTCAAATAAATATATCCCATTTTAGTTACTGGCAAGTATAATTTCATTGCAATTTCTATTATTCATTAATACTTTTTTTAGTAATAACTATTCAATCAAGCAGGATAGCCAAGTGTTTAAATGATAAAATCAAACTAAAAGCATTATAAATAACATATTAAATTAAATACAAGTACTTTACAGTTCTGTAATTTCAAAATTTCCAGTCGAGCCAAAGGCATTCATTAAAAAAAGCCTGAAGCACAAGCAGCAGACGAAGTAAGACCTTTATCTGACAACTTTGTTGAGCTGTGTGTTACTGCATATTCCAGAACTGTTTACAAGCAAAAGGTTTGGTGAGTTTTGACTTAGGCTCAAGTTTGTGCAGAATGTCTGGGCACTGAATGCTTAACCATAGAAGAAACACCTTGTAGAGGTGAAATTTTATTCATGAAAAGCACACAAATCTAGAGGATGTGAAAATGCCAAATGCACAAAATTCAATGAAGTTTTGAGTCCAAACATTTAACAATACCGTATGTATATCCCACCCCCCAAAAAAAAAAAAAAAAAAAAAAATATATATATATATATATATATATATATATATATATATATATATATATATATATATATATATATATATATATATATATATATATATATATATATATATATATATATATATATATATATATATATATATATATATATATATATATATATATATATATATATATATATATATATATATATATATATATATATATATATATATATATATATATATATACATACATATATATGTATAATTTTTTTTTTAATACTGTACAGGTACAGCATTTAAAAAGCGATTCCGATACTTTTCACATTAAGCAAAGTACGAACAATTGTACAGTTCCTGTACATAAAATGTAACTGGCATATTAAAGTCACGAATATAAGAAAATAATACACAATTTGATACAGAAGTACTCCAATAGGTTAACTTTGAAAATAATGAAATAGTTTGCTTGATTACAAAAAGGACACTCGGCAGCCACTGCAATGTATATTAAGATAATACAGGTTGACAACCCTTTATCCGAAATTCCGAAAACCGAAAGTTTTTTTTTTTTTAACAGGGATTAGCCCATCGGGGCCTGGGGGCAAAAATGTAATAATAATAATAATTATTCATAGTAAATAAAAATTTTAATACAAAATACACCCAAATAAAATAATAATGATAACAATAATAATAATAATAATAAAATATAATAAAATTAATAATAATAGCAATAATACTGTAATAATAAAATAATAACAATTAAGAAATACAATGAATAAAGATAAAAAGTGAGAAAAACAACCTAGACCTATGAATTATTATTTTTATTATTATTATTATAGTTATTATATTTTCGCCCCCCAGGCCCAAATGTGGGTCAGTGACTTGTGCCCAGGTGGGCTAATACACACAAAAAAAAAAAAAAAAAAAAAAAAAAAAAAAAAAACCATTCTGTAAACCGAAAAATTCCGAATTCCGAAATGCCTCTGGCCCCAAGGATTTCGGATAAGGGATTGTCAACCTGTACTGTAATAATAATCTCGTAATTTTTAATGGCATAAAAGTTATTTCCTCTTCTAAATTTGTGCTTATTAAAGGAGACAATCATGAGCTTGATCTGCTAAACTAAAATTGAAAAAAATTATACTATGAAAAAGTTACAGCACTTAACATGTAATAATTTCTTACTGTTGCTATTTATAGAACATGTACTCTTAAGCAATACCCTCTTCGTACAGTACACTACAGTGTGATAATACTGCAATGTATTATTTATACATTTTTTTCTTTATTCACCTATACACAATTCACAAGAACAATAGGAAACTGAAACAGCACAGTGTATATAACAGGCATGCAGAGTACTTTAATAATGACAGTTTAATTTTAGTACAATTATAATTTGGTCATCTTACCGGTAAGTTCATTCTTAAGTCTCAACATTACTATACGCCAGAAAACACAAACCAAATTCTAAGCATAATTTGAACATATATTTTGAACAAGTGATTAAAGTTGAACGTTTTTTTGATTAGTTGACAGTTGTCAAAATTGAAGATTGATCATTAGAGAAAGTTAATGGTATCCAGTGAAACTATCAGAACCTGTACTGATACTGTATTTGTAGCATTTGTGCATTTCAGTAATAAAGAAATCATATGCATGGATATACATTATACTGTATACCTGTACATTCAATTTTTTTTTTCATGTATCTGATATTAATTCTATTTTCCATTATGATTAAAACATGATTCATATCTTGCCAGCTTTCCTAAAGATGTTGAAATACCTGTACTGATTTTCTTCATATTCATAACAAACACTATTAAATTTAACATGTGAACAGCAATGACAGACATAAAATTTCAATAAAATTCCACAGGAATCTGGAAAATACTGCAGTACTGTACCTACATACATGAAATCTAACATGTAAGAACATACATGTACATGGCTGGTACAAATGTATTAATTTTCCTTGTGGGAACAGTCAAAGACAATGAAGGGACTTATAAGGAATGACACTGGCATCATCTTCATAGATATGTGTACTGAACTTTCAAACTAAATTTACCATTACGATTTTACAAATACAGGTATAAAATAAAAACTAACACACAACATAAACAATTACAGTACCTGAATCCTTAAAACACAAGCTTAACAACCTGTAATTTCTAACAAGAGTATTGTACTGACTGCATACAGAGATAATCATACATTACAGTACAGTACTGTATACAGTATTGAAATTTAGATTATAGACCTGCAGTCATATTTGTCTAAATACTGTATTGTACTTCATGTTGACACTTCCTGTATGACAAAGACATCCTTACAAGTCTTTTCAAGTTAAAGGCAGCAATAAGTGCACTTTTTTGGTATTAGAGGATTAAGTAAAAAAATCTATTTACTGTACAGTCCCTAAATCAAAGAAAGTGTAAGTTGCAGCCCCAACCATATGGTTTATTGTAATGACCTTCATTATTTTTCCTTACTGTGTAGAAATACTGTACATCTCATAACTATTTACTAGGTACCCTGTACTACATAAGTCTATTTTGTGAACTATGGACCAAAGGATGATTACTCGTTCAATATATTGTGAACATAGGCAACAGTACTGTTTTAGTGGTATAAATAATAAAAGTCATATACAGTATTAGCAACATCATGGTAGAAATAATTTAATAAGCTTGAAAGAAGTTATCATTACAAATAATTTATTTTTTAAATTAAATTTTAAAATTAATTTGCTCTTCTGATAAGATATCAAAGCATAAACAATATTTTATAATTTTCTAAGAATTTTTAAATGTTGTTATAGTCATAATGTATGTACACCTATCAAAAAAAGTATTGCAACCCAAAGGTCCAGTGGAAATCAGAAAGAACAAGTACTGTATGTAGAGAGAGATGCATCTCTTGGGTTGATACCTCTGCTTGTATAGGCCTAATATCCTTTATCATGCAATGTTCTGTGATTTAGACTGCTAAAATAAGACTAAGCTTAATATTTGTGTTAAAATCATTGGTCAGGTGCTCTGTAATACTTTAAAGATGAATGATGAAGGATATGTTTGGCATACAGTAAGGGATGGATTATTTAAGCCCTAAACAGAACAGTTTCCATTTCCCAAATACTAATAGGTATTTATGGGAGAAAACTAATATGTATCAAACGGGTTTACTAAAATACTTAAGAGATTATGTGGTATTTCTCCTCTACCCTTTGGCCACATCAATTTAATTAAAAGGGTTCTCCTTAAAAATATCTATGCACATTCTCCTTTAGTTAGAGGACCTCAAAGCATGAACGATGGTCTTGCTTCATAGGATTCGATATAGATTCAACTCTTTCATTACGAAATTGAAACTGAAAAGGTATAAAATTTTTATGGCCAATTCATTCTCCAACAATCATCCATACAAAATGGAAGGCAATCACAAAACATCCAAGGAAAGCTACTAAATGACTCATAATGTATGTCACATACAGAAGTATCTGGTATGGAGCACAGGCATACCAGCACATCATCATACCCAGGGATTAAATCAAAACACTTCACCTTGTGTTCCAAAAATTAAAGTACATACAGAAAGGGTCATGATTTTTATTTTAATGGGTGTACCTGTGATTACCAAACTCTACATACTGTAACACATTTGTAACTTATGCAATACTGTACAAACAACTCAAATGAACAAAGAAAATTATCTAAATAGGAAAGGTAAGACCTTGTTAGTAATTTCCTTCCTATTTAATATAATGAAATAGCTTGATAACATTCTGAAGTTGCTAATGAAACTCAATTGAAAAGATTTGAAATTCAAGACAGTATAATGAAATTTATACTATAACTGTACTGCATAAAATATATACTGTACTGAATATGAAATTATTGTGCAACAAATGTTTATGTTTTGTGTGCACAATGTAAAGCATCAAACATAAATTTTCGAATAAGAGATAAAAATTACCAAATAAACAAATATCCTTCACAGAAACATCATACTGCACTCTTATGCAAAAAATATAGTATAAACACCCTTAATGAACATGGTTCATTATCTCTCCTCACAAGATATAAGGGGGCTATTTCCATAACACACACACATGCTACTAAAATCTACAACCTTACTTCTTCACAAATAATTACACTTTAAAAACATTATATGACTACCATATTAATTAAACCCATTAATGTGCTCCACATAATGAGCACATACATATGGATTATAAACATACAGTATGACTTATGGTACTTGTATATTATTTGTCAATCAAGTGACCCATTCTCAAATTATGTAACTGTATATAGTCAGTCTTTTGCTGCCATGTTCTTTCAATAAACCATTATATATATATATATATATATATATATATATATATATATATATATATATATATATATATATATATATATATATATATATATATATATATATATATATATATATATATATATATATATATATATATATATATATATATATATATATATATATATATATATATATATATATATATATATATATATATATATATATATATATATATATATATATATATATATATATATATATATATATATACGGTATGTATATATATATACGTATACAGGTATATATATAAATATATATATATTATATTTATATATATATATATAGTCGTACTAGAAGAGTGATAAATAAATACAATATACAGTCGGCCCTTCACATACGCGGGTTTAGCATTCACGGATTTGCAAATACGCGGATTGCCCCACCGAAGGAATATTCTGTACATTGAAGTAATTGAAGTACATTCAAATCGCGCGCCATTCAACTCGCGCGCGGCACCGAACACGGGACACCGCCCGCTCCCGCAACCTCACACACACACGCATAGCTCTCCCTCACTCAGTCAGTCTCGCTGTAACCACGCTTGTGTTGACATCAGCATTGTAGTTGCAAAAATATTACATTTCCGTGAATGTATTATATCAAGCACAGTATGAATAGAATATCACTAATATAAGAGTATTTTAACCGAAAACTACTAAAAAAACGAGTATCATATCTTGAACATCGGAAGGTTAGGTAAAGTCTCTTGTTTTCGTCATGTATTTTATCCTATTTTACATTGAAATACATCACATTTTAGCAAAACTACTATTTATTTCTGAGAATATATTCATTCAGGCACAGTTTAGGTAAAATATACATGTGCTGTAACATTTTTTTAATTGAAAATGATTCGAAAAACACGTACCCTCTAGCCCTGTTCAAGGAGAAGACTGGGAGGAGCTGTTTGGTGCTTAAGACGATGACAAGGAAAATGATTTTGATGGATTTTAATGAAAATATTCAGAAAGACCCTGGCACTGTCAAGGAAAGTGGCTGCTGAAGGCTTCCGGGACATGGCAGAGGACGAGATTAGGGAGCTAATTGAAGAGCACGACACTGAGCTGACCGAGGAGGATCTACAGGAGTTAGTAGACTCAGGCAAGGAAGAGGAAGAAGAAGCGAAAGGGAAAGAGGATGAGGAAGAGGAAGAGCACCAAGAAATAATGTTGGAGAAGTTGGGGGAGATGACCAGGAATATTGAGGCACTGAAAAACCTGGCCTATAGTATGGACCCCGCCATGGTGCGTGCCCTGAAATTCATGCGAGGGATAGATGAAGTTTTCGCTCCATACAAAAACATCATGGAAGAAATGAATGAAAGAGACGACAACTCCCCATCACCATGTTCTTTGATCACTGAAGGAGAGATTTAACACCAATCACTGGCGGCAGTGAGGAAGCAGCTGAATCCACCGTCGCCCCCACTTCACCACCCGTTATGGAATTGAGTGACGATGAGCCCGATGACCCCCGTCCTGTCGCCGAGGATAGGAACTGTACAGTAAAGTGAAGTTTTTATCTCTTTATTTTTAATAGCTTTTCTTGCCATGTTTATTGTTTGTAAAAATGTACAGCACAGTACAGTTCAGTACTGTACATAGGAAGTGGAGGTGCAGTTATTCACAAAACATTTGTGTTTGTTGTCGGCAGTAGTGACGGTGGAGGTGGAGGAGGCGGAGGAGGGAGCGAGTTGGGAGGAGTGGTGACCTTGGATGCAGGAGCAGGGACGAGATGCCAGCCAGTACATTACGGGTGTATTAATTGTTTTTATAGCTATTTTTGCATTTTAATATTAAATACTGTACATTACGTTTCAACAAAACTACCATTTATTTCTGAGAACATGGAAATGTAATATTTTTGCTGAAATGATGTACGTATTACAGTGTTAAGTGACGAAAGCAATGACTGCTTTCTTTCGTTCAAAAGATGTTACCGTAATCGCTTTTCGAGTGGTTTTCAGTTGTGGGATTATAAGGCTAATGATAGGATAGAATATTATTGTAATACTGTATGAGTACAGTACAACAGTTTTTTAACTGAAAACCATTCGAAAAGCGATTACGGTAATATCTTTTGAGCAACGAAAGAAAGCGAAAGTCATTGTTTTCATAATTTTATCCCAATTTCCACTGTACAGTAATATGTACGTCATTTCAGCCAAAATATTACATTTCCATATTTATTTCTGAGAATATATTAATTCAGTCACAGTTAAGGTAAAATATACTTGTGATGTAATATTTTAATGAAAATACGGTATCGTAGTTTTCTTTTGTATCAAATTTAATTAACAAAGATTGATGTTTCAAATGTAATGAACAAAAATTTATGTACAGTATCTATAAATAAACTTTAACAAATGAATACTTTGTTTAACATCGTCCTGTGTATACCATACCATGGATTTGGCTACTTTGGGCTAGCTATGATGACGCAAGAGACTGCCCTGGCGGCTGTACCGACACTCACAGCGGGTGGTGCGTTGGTGCGTCGTTTCCATAGTTTACTGGTAGTTACTGGTAAATATTTTTCAACCTAACGAAACTATTACCCTTTTAGAGGTCGACCCCCAATTTTTTGCAAAATAATTTGGTCTTAAAAACTCGAACTACACACAGGTATATATGGTAAATAAGGACATGGGGGGGCCAGGGGTTTTTTAGGGGGCAGCAAAAGTACACGGATTTTTAGCATTCAGAGGTATCTCTGTTACCTAACCCCCGCGTATGTTAAGGGCTGACTGTACTGCACTCTGTACTCTTTATCACTGCTTTCTCAGCCATGCCCTATATAGGAAGGCTGTACAAAATTATTCCTATTATGCAATTTGTCTTATACTTATTACAGGGGACACTACAAAATACAATACACATGTAAGAGAGACTAGACAATGTTGCTCACCTGAAGATAAATGACTAGAAAATTAGTTACTATAAATTGTATTACTCACAGTTGTGAATATATAACTTTATGCTACTTGTAAGGTGCAGGCATATTTCCATTTAGTAATTAACATCTCTAATACATCACTATTCAATGGCAATTTTCTACTGCACTCTAATACAAATTAAGAAAGAAAAAATTATAAATAGGAGATTGCTATATCAACCTTCTCCTAAAAAAATATATATTGGTATGAATCTTCAGAAAATAAGTACTGTATTGAGGACACCATTAATAAAAGTTGAGAGTAATACACGACATTCAGTGCCAGTAAACTCTATTGGACGGAACGTGATCACATGCTTATTTTCATTGGTCCCTGGGATATTCAGAGGGCTAATGGTAAATACAATTCTTCAGATATTCATGAAAAGCAATCTGGTACAAGTATTGCTTTATAAGTAAGCCTGTTAACAACATGAATATATACTGTATCATATAGAGTAAAACAATTTCTTCAAAGACTTGCATCACAACTACTGTAGTTATCAGGCAGACTACACATACAACTAATATATACTCAAACTTAATAATGACTTGAAAAATGTTCTTCAAGATGACCTGAACACAATAAACCACCTTTATATCATTCTTGGACAGCATACCAGAGAAAGTATGTACCTGTACTGTGCACACACAATTTCTACAATCTGGTCATATAGTAAACAGTAATGAGTCTAATTCGGTAATTCATTATACAATACTATAATATAATAGGTCTATGGCATTTGTTGTAGAGATCATAATATTTCAGGAATAAATCTAAGGCAGGTATAACATCACAAAGTTAACAAATTTATTTTGTTCACGTTGATGCATTTTTTATACATATCTACCTCTAATGAATGTCAGGCTTCTACCCTAGATTGGTTGGTTGTCCGTAACATTTA
The DNA here is from genome assembly GCF_018991925.1 of Homarus americanus. Classification (NCBI taxonomy): domain Eukaryota; kingdom Metazoa; phylum Arthropoda; class Malacostraca; order Decapoda; family Nephropidae; genus Homarus; species Homarus americanus. Next base: position 56,215 of record NW_024756966.1, read on the forward strand.
AATATGAGTGACCAATTCAGTAAATCCTCTCAATAATGGACTTCGCAATATTGTACTGGATAATTTCAATAACAGACGTCTTTTTTCCGGTATCAATGGCAGACCAAATCAGTAAAAAATTTTAATGTGAGCAAGCGTCTGCTATTGACCATGTGGTCAGTTGGTGTGTGTCAGAACATCTAAGCCATCCAAATCTTCACCTATGCACAGCCTTTCAGTTTTCTCCTGCATCTCATGCCATTGTGTTCTTGTGTACAGTATTTCAATATACTGTATAAAGCATCATTATGGAGTGCTATTACCGCTTTTTATATGTGCTAGTGCCAAAACTAAGTGAACACGGCAAAAAGTTATTTCACAAGAGTATAACTGAATCAATTTCATTGATAAAGAAGCTTAAAAATGGTACATCTGTGTCTGCAATTATGGCAGACAATGATGCCTCTGTATGTCTGGTAATGTACTGGAAAAGGGGGCATCACCTCAGCCAGGCCAGTATAAAGAAGTGCAAGTAAAAATTTGGCCCCATAATTAAGGTAAGTTGGATTTCTACTTTACAGTACAGAATAGGATGTGCAGTTAGATGGCCAAGAATGATGTGTGAAATTTACATTGTATTTTGTGTACAGTATAAGCAAATTAGCGTGGTTTTGAGATGATTTAATGTACATACATATCTAATAAAACCTGACCTGTCAGAACCAAAACCATTCTTGTGAAGGGAGACTGATGTAACTAATCATGTACAGTACGTAAGTGCCTTTAAATGTTAATGTAACAATCACTTATGTTAAATCACATTACTGTATAGTTATTTACTAAATAGGTCAGAAGCCATAGGTATGTGACTAAAGAATTTGACAATATTGTACAGTATAACTACTGTACTGTACAGTACAATAAAATCAGAACATTTCACAAATCTTAACTATACCAAATACTGTATTAAACAATATTATATCTCCTGCAGTGCAAGACATCTCTACTTTCACTCCAATTACCACATACAGTATTTCTTAAATTTTATTTTAAAATCAGAGGTCAAGAATGAAAAGCTCTATATAACAACCTGCCATAAACTAACCCACATTTTCTGTATTTTTGTCCAAGAATGATGTGATATGCAATACTGTGATTTGTTGAACAACTCTAGAGGAAGAAATGCATTTCCAAATAATACATAGATTAAAGCTTGATACTACAGGGTACAACAATAATATATTTTCATACATACATACCTACACAATGTGATATTAATTCTCAAAATCAAACTGAAAAAATTGACTCCCGCACGAAGCATCTGACTTGCCCAAGTGGTGAATGATGCCACACTAGGCATTTATGCTGATGCAGCTGACTAGATAGAGAATGCCTAAAATTACTACTGTACCTTGTATTAATCTGTTGGTTTGTGCCCTGTAAATGTAAGATTCATTTTGACAACACATACTAACTAGTATAACCAAGAATGGCAGATGGACATCAAGGTCTACTAGATCATCTTGAGCAGATTTGTGCGATGAAACTTTTATATGCAGCAGTGAGTGTCAATGTACTGTAGTTTGTCAAGACAAATACAGTACAGTACATGGCACATTAAGACAACACATTGATCACCATGTTCATCATAATGTTAAACAACTTTATTGAAACAAAGATTCTACAGTTTATTTACACAAACATCATGCAACACTGGCAATCATTGATAATTAGTTTGGGCAAAGGTGATGAAAAATGTAGATGGTAGGAAAAATATGGAACGACTAAGTGGAAGATGGAAGGATGGAGTGAAACTAGTAATGGTACCAGAAGTGATGAAGGGGATGGATAATTAGATTATAGTATAGTGCAAATAAATGATAACAGGGCACAGTATTGTGTCTTGTGGGTTACGGGGAATTCACAACAGTTAGAGCAAACTGATAACAGTGAATGAAAAGATAGTCTGCGTCTGCTTTTGATCTCGCCACCTTATAGCTTACTGGGGAATATTTGCAAGATGATTGGGGATACTTAAAGACAAAAAATAAAAATCATCATTGATTACAATGATGGCCAGTGCTTAAATCATTTCTGTGTTTTCACATCTGGACTAAAGCTATTAATGTCCATCTGTATGCCCATCAATCTATCCAGGAACTTTTCACATTTCTAATGTCTCAAAAACTTCTGGCTCAAATCTGCTGAAAATCTGGAGAAATAATCCTTCAAAGGTTCTCTTTCAAGTTGTGCCCAACATTGGCATTGGCCATCCCAAATGAACAGTAAGGCATGGTGGGTTTCTTGTTAATGTTGGGCTAATGCTGCATTTAACATTGTGATAGAAACTGGTTCCTTAGGCCCAATTAAGGGATTTCTTTCCACTAACATTTCCCACATATCAGTTTTAGACTAAAAGTTTGCTTTGAAAAATAATTTACTTCATGATTCTATACACTCATGAATAGCAAGCTACATAGCCAATTTGTGAAAAGCCTGCCTGCTGCTGAAAGTTTTTCAAGGCATTCCTGTAATGTAATGCAGGGTTATGGTCCTGCCCTACGAAAAATACTTCCAGACAAGCAGAAAATCATGTAAAAATAAGAATATAAACTTTACTAAGTACTGTAGTCAATGTGCATATATACTAAAAGGGCCAAGTAAAATAACTTAATACTGCATTATTGTATATAAATAATAACAGGTCCTTTTTCAAAAATTTTACTTTATCTTTGCTACTATTTACATTTTCTTATTTAAGGTTACACAAAAAGTTTCAAAATACAGTACTTTGTTTTGAACTAATTCATTCGCATAAAAAGAGAGAAAGATATATATACTGATCCTGAGATCCCATTTTATAACCAATCCTGGATTGGGTAAGTTAGATATAACCATCCAAAGTTGAAAACCCAGACCCCAGAGCCTTGTTGGTAGGAACTAATATAAGATTACAGTACTTGAAAACCTTCCAATGACAACCGCATCACTTAAAAAAGGAGTACTAGAAGTGATATCTCCCATAACTACCCAGTACCTGTTATAACCCAAATAGAACAATTATAGAACGTGGGGAATATGTCCCTGGTAATCCTCTCTAGTGTGTGATACCTGGGAAAATAGGTCTTGGATAGAGCAAGCCTTCAGTGAACTAGGATGACACTGTTATCTGAGGAGTGCAGCTCATGCATAGAGAGTAACACACTAATGAGGCCACCTGCTGCTGTTTAATGACTTAAACAAACAATGGCCAGATGTCAGACCCATGACAAATTCCTGTGTGTCCTCATACAGAACTTCAAAGTGAATACAGTAATTCTCAAATATGAATACTATACGAGGTAAATCATACTACAGGTTGACCATCAAAAATCCGGCAATCAATAAACCGGAACCTTCAGTTTTCCGGCATGGATTTCGGAGCGCATTTTCAAATTTCCTGCCTTGGCGCACCATTGTTTTCTGGACGTGTCGTTTATGTTTTGATAGCGCTGTACTCCAGAATCAGCTGTTGGGTCTTGCTTGCACCTGCTAACAAGCATTCATGCTCATTCCTTCTGATTTTATCATTTAATTGCTGCTGTATAGCCCCATCATGGATTCAGCAAAGAAAAGCGGTGGCGTAAAACATAAACATCGTGCGTTGTCGATGGCAGAGAAAGTGGAAGTGCTTAAAAAACTTGATAGCGGCATGTCTGTGCAAACCATTTGTGAAACATACAGCATCGGCTCTTCAACAGTGTATGATATTAAAAAACAGAAAGAAAAACTGTTAAAAGTTCTTTTCTGACAGTGGATCAAAAAGGAAAATGTTTGTAAGGAAGTCAATGTCGGAGGGAAAAAGTGCGGAACTAGACCAAGTTCTCATAACCTGGTTTAAACTTCGTGTAAGTGAAGGTGTGGAAATTTCTGGTGATTTATTAAAGGAACAAGCCAAAGTGTTTCATGAAGAGCTGGGATTGCAACACAAGTGTGACTATACAGAAGGTTGGCTGCAACGTTTCAAGTTGCGACATGGCTTACATTTTCGTGCAGTATGTGGTGAAAAATGTTCAGCAGACAAGGATGCAGCTAGTGCCTATGTGGATGAATTTGCAAAGTTAGTTGGTGATGAACATTTAAGTCCTGAACAAGTGTACAATGCTGACGAGACTGCCTTATTTTGGAGATGTACGCCAAAAAGAACTCTGACAACTGAGGATGCAGAACCGCCATCGGGGTTTAAAGCTTCGAAGGATCGCGTCACGGTAATGTGCTGCTCTAATGCTGCGGGTACCCATAGATGTAAGTTGCTTGTTATTTGAAAAAATTTACATCCGAGGATCTTTAAGGGTATGACACGGTTTCCTGTCCATTACCGTGCCAACAAGAAGGGGTGGGTTACCACTGATATTACATTGGATTGGTTTCATAAATGTTTTGTTCCTGAGGCCAGGGCTCACTGTAACTCAGATGGACTAGACCCTAAATGCAAGATACTTCTTATTTTAGACAATTGTTCGGCACATCCAAAAGCCGATCTTCTAGTGAAAGATAATGTTTTTGTTGCCTACCTCCCACCCAACTGCACATCACTAATTCAACCACAGGACAATGGTATCATACGTTCTATGAAGTGTAAGTATCGATCCCTGTTAATGAGGCGCCTAGTGAGTTCAGTTAATTCAGGCACCCCAGTACAGAAATTCATAAAAGAGTTCATCATTAAGGATGCAGTGTACTGTGTTGCCAATGCTTGGGCGTCTATTAAAACATCAACACTGAAAAATGGATGGCATAAATTGTGGCCAAGTTTAATGTTTACTTCTCATTCTAACGAAGACACAGAAAAAGATTTTGCAGGGTTTAGGGTTTCCAAAGAAAAGCACCTTATACATGAACTTCTTGCTTATGTTAAAGATGTAACTAATCCTGATGCCAAGGAGCTTTCATCAAGGATAAATGAAGATGTTTTAACAGAATGGTTGGATGTTGATGATAATGTGCCTACAGTTCATCATTACACTGATTCTGAAATTGTAGATATGGTTAAAAGTCTGGAGAGAAATGACTGTACAGGTAGTGATGAAGATGAAAGCAGTGAAGAAAATGAGGAAGATGTGAGAGACAGAATCTCTATTGACAGGTTAATTGAGTTGACAACTGAACTGCTGGCTGGACTAGAGCAACGAAGTTTTGTAAGTGAACAAGAAATCATGAATGTTTTCTTACTCCAAGATAAACTTATTAGAGAAAGACCCAAGTATATGAAGCAACAGACATTGCCCGATATATTCAAGAAAATAGCTAGGAAGCAGGAAGAAGCAACAGCGGTGTCCACACTTGATAATCCACTGCCATCAACTTCAAGACAAGTTGAAGCTGTTCCTGTTGCTGAGGATGTTGTCACTGTCAGTGATAAAGATGATAATCCTAACAGCCCATCTGCTGTTTAGCCTGATAAACATTAAAATTTCATTTGATTTTCATTTAGTGTTTAATTTTCTATTTTTTTAGAGGACTGTACAGGTAGTAATTTTCTGTTAAATATACTGTATACAGCATATATAATAAAAATTTCATTTGCTTTTCATTTAGTGTTTAATTTTCTTTGTTTAAAGGACTGTACAGGCAGTCATTTTCTGTTAAACTTATACAGCAAATATAACCATCAGTTTTCCAGCATTTTCGAAAATCCGGCACTCCTCAGGTCCCGAGGTTGCCGGATTTTTTATAGTCAACCTGTACCCACAAGGTGAGGCAGCAAAACTCTTCACTCATAAGTAGCATTTGTAGCCACAAATAATGTAAGCCAACTATTTCATGCAGTGCTGTGTCCCAGAAGGGGTTGGGTGAACCTGAAACCTCACATCTGCAAATCAATTTAGTAATGGGAAAAGAGGGAGTTTGTGGGCACCAAAGACTGCAATTTCTAACCCTATATAACATATTACTGTACAATACTTGCATAGCATAAATAAGAAAGCTTTACTCATCCAAATATTAGTAATTTATTGCATTTCCAATGCCTTTTTCCATGAAAAGGAATCACACTAATGTTTCATAAAAATACTGTACAGTACTGTATATCAGTACTCTTCAATGTCTGTATAGTCACCCACAAAAGTCCCGTCGTCTCGTCTCCTGAACCACGAACCCCGAGATTCAGACTCGTGAACCTGAAGCATTTCATGAACAAAATAATGCATGTGTCTACAGCTTCAGGTTCACGAGTCTGAATTTTGGGGTTTGTGGTTCAGGAGGAGAGGTGACAGGACTTTTGTGGGTGTCTGTAATTTTAGTTAACTTGCCAGTGCAGGTGGAAGCTAGTGTTGCTAAAATGAATTGGAAAATGTAGCTAGACTTCCTCAAAACATCCAGAAAACACAGTACACTGTATTTCAATTCTTAACAAGTATAGTAGCTATCTCATAAACATAATGATATGTATAGATTTACACAACACGTATTCTGGAATCATTCGTCACTGAACATAAACTATCACAAGAGGCGGTGGCAAGTCTTAAGGTGATAGAAGTATTAAATTGGCAACAGTATTTCCTTCCACTGCCACTTTAGTTTCTTGGCACAATGCATTTAGGGTCATTTACACATGACTGCTTTTCATTATTGTGTGTGCAGAGCTTCACCATATCTTTTCTAAATGTTTCAGCTTCTCATATCATGGAAAGGCAAGTTAAATATATGCTACATGCAGTGTGGAGTGAGTGGGGTAATGATGTCTATGCCATTGGAAAGTGTTAAATTTTAAAATTTACATTATAACCCTGCCATATCTCTTATATAGTGTAAGGTATTTACTGTATTATGAATGAATTTCATTACGAAAAACAGGATGGATTCTTGAAAGAAAATATATAAAAAATGAGGAGCAAGTGCTTATTCCACTCAACATAAAAGGTTTACTGTATCCATTTTTGAGAGCTTTGACTGTGATGGAAGAATTTGAACTACAGGTAATCATTCCCTTAGTTCCATATTAATTAATGGGACCTGTGTTTTCAATCCACAGACTCTGGTCAGTTATAAATGAGTCAAATGAGCCAGGCATTAGGTTATAAAATGCCTGTGATGTCAACGGAAATAAATTTGTAAATGTAATAAATATCAATAAATACAATACCACACCCCAACAGCATGCCTATGCAACACTGTCAAGTTTTGTGCCACTTAATAAGACTATTTTTTCTATGATTATACCTCATTATGCCTGGTGATTTTTATTGCTATTTATGCAAACTATAAATGAACTCTCACAAATAATATATTAGCTAACTCATACTGCACTTGGACGGAATACTTATTGTGCTGGAGGAAGCAAGTGGCTTCATTTCTTCTTGAGATTCTTACAGACCCAGTCTAATCCATCCTGTGGAAGAATACTGTTAGTCACTCATTAAGGGCCAATTCCTTTGAATTATCAAATAAAAACATACAGACTTTTTAAGGGTAAATGTTGCCAAATGGGAAGCTTTTGCCCAAGTTGAACTTGTGTATGATAACTCTAAAGCTTCTAAAAAGTGGAGGACTGATCCTGGAACCCATTTTACTATCAGAACCTGAAGCCAGGCTGTCCTTATAATACAGTACTGGAAGACTTGTGGGGGTACACAAGTCCTTTAAAAGGATGTCTTTGCATCAACCAGATGAATCTGTTGATCCCTTTGGATAGACAAATTTGCATCTCTTCCCCATACAATACATCTCTAATGAGGGAGAAAGGACAAAGCAATACTTCTGAAGAAATGAGAGTCTATGTAGGAACATGACCTTCCAACTAAGCAATCACTAGACAGGGCAACAGGTTCCCATGTCTATAAACCCAAGTAAGTCTAATTCAGCCCGAGTAAAGCCGAGTGAACTTACATAAGAACATAAGAAAGTGGGATACTGCAGGAGGCCGACTGGCCCATACAGGGCAGATCCCTTTCACACCCATCCCAGCACTTCCATGTGCCTATCCAACTTCGTCTTGAAGCTCCCTAGCGTCCCCGATCCTACTATAGCACTCGGTAGCCTATTCCACATATCCACAACTCTATTACCAAACCAGTGCTTGCCTATATCCTTTCTGAATCGGAATTTATCTAATTTAAAGCCATTTGTTCTAGTTATTTCGTTATTACTGAGCTTCAGAACATCTTCCATTTTACCCTTGTTAATCCCACTTACCCACTTGAACACCTCTATCATATCTCCCCTAACTCTACGCCTCTCTAATGAATGCAAGCCTAAGCTTTTCAGTCTTTCTTCATATGGAAGGTTTCTAATATTATGGATCATTTTTGTCATTCTTCTTTGTACTCTCTCCAAAGAATCTATGTCCATTCTATAATAAGGACACCAGAATTGAACCGCATAATCCATGTGTGGCCTCACTAATGCTAGGTAAAGTTTCAAGATAACGTCAGCAGTTCTGTTACTCACACTCCTAGATATGAACCCAAGAATCCTGTTTGCCTTGTTGCGAACGCTAATACATTGTTTTCTAGGTTTCAAGTCGTTGCTAACAAATACACCTAGATCTTTTTCACAATCTGAGTTTTCTATTTCCGTGTTACCTAGTTTATACTTAACGTTTGTATTCGTCTTCCCTATCTGTAGTACCTTGCATTTATCAGTATTAAAATTCATTTGCCAGTCTACTGACCACTCATGTAAGGTATCTAGATCTCTTTGAAGGTGTTCAAAGTCACTGTCTGAATTTATCACTCTCCCCATTTTGGTATCATCTGCAAATTTACTAATCCTACTAGTTATACCTAAATCAAGATCATTAATGAATATAACAAACAGCAGAGGGCCCAATACAGATCCCTGGGGAACTCCGCTTTTGACCGCACCCCAGTCTGACTTAAATCCATTTATGCTGACTCTTTGTTTCCTACCAGTTAACCATGACCTAATCCATTTTAATAATGATCCACCTATTCCATGTGCTTCTACCTTCCTTATCAATCTCTCATGAGGGACTCTATCGAATGCTTTACTGAAATCTAAATAAATTATATCATATGACTTATCATTATCTACCGCTTCATATACTTCTGAGAAAAAGCTAAGCAAATTTGTGAGACAGGAACGTCCCTGGGTGAACCCGTGCTGAGAAGAATGAATTAAGTTGAATGTTTCAAGGTGGCTTCTGATTTTTGTAGCAATAATTGACTCTAGCAACTTGCCTATGATTGACGTGAGACTAATGGGACGGTAATTTGATGCAATTGATTTATCACCTTTTTTGAAAATCGGAACTACACTTGCAAGTTTCCAAGCTTCTGGCACTAGGCCCGATTCTAATGACTTATTAAATAAAACTGCTAATGGATTACTCAACTCATCTCTACATTCTTTTAATATTCTAGCATATACCTCGTCTGGACCAGGCAATTTATGAGGCTTCAGTTTGTTAATTACTTTAAGCACATCGTTACTAGTAATATTGATATTCATCAACATATTTTCTATACTGTCGTTATATACCTTATGAACTTCTGGAAACTGTGCTAGGTTTTCATTTGTGAATACGGAGCGAAAATGACTATTTAACGTACTAGTTCCTATTGGCTCGGCATAAAACTGAGAATTGGAAGGTTTCCAATATGCATAGCTTTAAATTCCACTTTAATTGGGACTTCAGGAACAATCCCTAATTTTTAACTGACATCCCTAAACAGGCAGTCATCTAACTCTAAACACGAGGAGATGCTAAACAAAAATCTTTATCGTAGGACAGCAAAACTCCTATCAGAAATAACTCCCTGTATTAACCCCTTCACCACAGGACATCACTTTTAATATTCTATTTGGCTAACACCAGATTATTTAATTCAGCACAAAGAGAACCCCTCGCACCCAAGGGCTTATAAACTATCTCCCTTAACCCCTTTACTACTGGATGCTAATTTTAATATTTTATTTGACTAATGACAGACAATTTTATTCAATACAGAGACCCTTTGTACCCAATGGGTTAATCAAATTTGTGATACAATATTCACTACAGTATCTCTCTTGATGCATTGTAGCATTATTATCATTCTCTCTACAAAAGCATTTACAATATTCCAGAATACAGAGGTCCTCAGAACAATAAATTATATCCAGTCTGACAGAGATAATGTGGTGGACAACATCTCCCCTAAGAGAACTGTGTATATCGAGTGCATGTTCACTCAATACCAGAAAGAACAGAGAGATTCCTTTCTGACATCAACCAACACACACTCCCCCACCAATTTAAAAGTACCCTACTCCAAGACGTTCTAAGGATTCACTAATAAAATTACAGATTAAGAGAAGGAAATGTCTCCTTCGCTCAGTTCTGTGACAAATAAGATGACAAGATAAAAAATGCACACACTGTACACATTAGAAAAAACAAATTTCTGCCAGACTTAGAAAGAAGCTATCAGGACTACGCTTTCAAAAAATATCTAAAGGTTCCTCATAACCTTCAAGCTTAATGAGCAATATGTGTTCCTGAAAAAGTGCTCCTTAAGTGAATTCTCATTTAACATGATCCATTTTCCCATAGGATCCCATGTTAAAAGTTGATACAGTACTGTATATGACCCAACCCAAATATTTTAACCCCTAACCCCATAGTATAAATTTAGATGAGCTTCAACCCAAAGAATTTCAACCCTGCAATCAGTCACTGTTGGAAAACAAGCATATGAACGTCACTACAACCCGCAATATTTTTGATCATTTATGGTGCTGGGAATAAATTAAAGTAGTGGCTTCAATTACAAGATATACAGTGTTTTTCTTAATATTATCATGAACATAGATCAGAGGACATGCTACTCACTTTAACACCCTCGCCAGAGGTAGCTGAGCAGGCTTGTATTTGCCAAGTGCGGTCTCTGATTGTATGGAGTTGAAGACCTTCTGCTATCTCTGAGGCAGGTGCTGCATTAAAGAGATCTTGCTTATTTGCAAATATCAAGACAGGTATACCTGTAGGAAAAAGAAAAAGGGGTCCAAAATTATATGGTTACATAATATTTTCATGAAAACTAGAGTAATGCGGAGTGGAACAGGTTTGATGGATAAGGATAAGTGGTGCAAATGGGGGTAAATCAGCTGCTCTATGCAGAATACACAGCAGTAGCGGGCAATTTAAAGAGACTGAATGGTTGGGTGATATTATGGAAAGAATATACTGTGTAGAGTAATAGGAAAAGTATGTAGTATGTACAGTATTTTTAGATGAATATCTCTGGTATATAAAGGTATGGTACAAATAAGAAAGTTTCAGGATCAGTTAAATAACTGTATCCAAAGTCTCCAAAGTAAAATGAAACTAAAAGTGATAGGCAATATGAATGCAAAAGTAAGTAAGTGATGGGTTGAAAGCAAATACTGTATGCAAATGATTTTTTGACTGATGTTTGTTAAGACTGCAATAAGTTACCCATAAAAGATTTATTTTTTAGCATTATTATGTATACAAGTTTACTTTGAGATGAAGGGATGAGGTACTATATAAACAGTAGTCTTTGGCTAATTACAGGGTATATTAAAGAAGATAAGAAAAATTTTAAGAAAAATAAATGAAAAATTCCATAATATTTTGCAATTTGGAATAGGCTTCTGTGCTGACACAAGCACCTCAAGGCTTCTGTGCCAGACTTAGTCAGTATATAAAGAAAATTAAACTAAAAACAACATATTAAAAGCGGTTAAAATAGTAATTAAATTACCTTGTTAAAGGTGCAAGAATGTGTATGGGTGTCACTGCAGCTGGGGGCATGATAACTCTGTACACCGATACACATTGCCAGTACATAGGATTAAAAGGCTCGTATTGGTGGACAAAGAACTGCATTAAGAGCAATTATGTTCTTCACTAAAACAATGTATAATGTTGCTAAACTTACATACCTCGCAACAAAGGAAAGCTTTATCAAGAGATACTCAGCATGTTGGGATCTGTGATCACACAATGAAGACAGTATACAATAAACAATATAGATTAGTCAAAACTTAAGTTGTTTATACTGTACCTGCAAGCTTCTCTTCACTTAGTATCTCTCCAAGCTCTTGACCTGTCTCTTCAAACCTTTTTCTATCACCACTATCAATGACATAGATCTGAAACATGCAAGAATTAGCAACATCATAATAATAATAATAATAATAATAATAATAATAATAATAATAATAACAATAATAACAATAATAATACTGTAATATTATTATTATAATTATTTATTCAGTAAAATCATCAAACAGACATACAATTGGTTTGCAATTGGTTTGGCATGTATACAGAATTTGCAGGCATACAGCTCAGCAAGTGTATAAACAATGCAGGTTGTACCACGGCCTGGGAATGTGTGAGTGTGTGAGGGCACAGGTAAGAGATGTGGCAACTCAGTGCCATAGTCATGGGCGTGAAACTGTGGATTACCATTTGCCAGTTCCTCATAGTTCAATCTTAGTCACTCGGTTGCGACTACACAACAATGCTACATAATATAAATAAATAAAGCATCAACGTGACAAGTGCTCTTCAGCATTGATGTGTGGTCATGCAAACAAGATAATTTCAATGTTTCACGGCCATTCTTTCAGCCCTGATTAAGGCACTGCTTTGCCACATCTTGTACCTGAGCCCTCCTACATTCCCAGGCTGTGGTATGTTCGTATGGAGGCCCCTGTACATAGACTGTGGACGTATACAGTTTCCAGTGTCCTGAACCTAGACAGTACAGATATACAACAATAGTAAACAGTTAGGCTGACAAAGCCATCAGATGCTTAATTCCAGTAGGGTCTTTAACTTAGTGCCTGTATATCTACAGAAGTAAAAGTGAAAGGTTTTGATAAATATAACGAGCATTACACTGAGCTTGGAATATCCGAGGCTGATGGATTACTTCAACAAAACAACATTCTGTAATTAATAATATTATAGAAACTCACAATGCAAAATAGGGATTGATCCTGAAATTCCACTTATAGTTGAGTCTGGATCAAGTGATTTACAACAAATCAGCATCCTCATTATAAACAATCGGATTAAAAAAATTTGCCTGTATGGAATTTGTAAATTACGACCACTAAATTTGAGATAACTAAGGAATGAAAACTTTCCTTGCAGTAATAAGGCTATTTTTTTTCAAAAATTTCAACACAAAAGTGTGCAAAAAGAAAAACATTCATTGAAATAAAATAAATATTATGTGGATTTCATAATATCTTTGCTTACTAGCAAGCAAGGCATATTATTTAAATCAACAGGAATGTGTAACATGTGATCCTTAGGGTCAATCATTTCCTAAACCTCCTTTTTACTGATATGGTCTTTAGGTTCATAGTGGTTTACCAGTTTGTGGGGTTTCTGGCTGCTCATGTACCATATTGCATGTGTTGGTACAATGAAGAGCATCATGTGTGTTTAAGAGTAATTCTCCATATTTTCCCTCTAAGTACAGAACCACCTTTATTCACCAGAATTTTTTTTTCTGGATCTCTGAGATGCTCCAGACTACCCCTCTATTCACCAGAAATATTTTAAAAAGTACAGAAAATCCATCATCAGTCCAGTTCATACATTCAGTTGAGCATCTGTGCGTGGGTGTCACGTGGCATGTATCTCAGTCTGATACTTGATGGATTTAAGAAATGGGTAAAATTATGTAGAATATAGTACAGAACTATTCCTATTTTAAGAAAGGGGTATTGTACATAGCTTTGAGGTACCTTAGTCAAATTTTTTCTTTCATGACTGTGTTTCTTACCAAGCTTCAAACACCTGAGGGGTACCATTGTACTGTACAGGGGTATTATATAGTAAATTTTTAAAGTGCTACTTACTAGAACATCAGTATTTTCAAAGTAATTTCTCCAGTAAGGTCGAATCTTGCGTTGTCCACCAATGTCCCAAACATTGAGCTTAAACCCATCTGACTGGACAGACTTTATATTGAAGCCTTGTGTTGGGGTGGTTTGAGTTATATCTTCTGAGGCTAATTTCTTCAGCAAAGTTGTTTTACCTGCATTATCCAGACCAAGTAACAGTATGCGCAGCTCTTGGTCTGGAGCTGACTTCAGTTTACGTAGGAGGGACAGGAGACCCTGAAATAGATATTACCATTAAAAAAATCCAAGTAATGACGTACTGTCTATCTATTTGATGCTTTGTAAATGTATAATCACAAAATTTAAAAAAACTTACCAACTATATTACAGAATATATATATTTTTTATAATTACAGCTAGAGTGCAGCAAGATGCAAGAATTGTGAAATAAACTGATAGGTAACAGGTAATAAATGTTTCATTTCTGAGTTATGACTATTTTTTCATTTTGAGTTATATACATGGTTAGATACCAAAAAAAATAAATAAAAATTATTTCTTTACTAACAGTTCCATCGGAAATGAGGCATAGTGAAGATATAACTTACCTTAAGTGTGACCTTTATCCCACATTGACCCTAAATTTTTAGTTATGTAACATTGACAAAAGTGCTTTCTGACGAATATATTACAAAACAAAAAAATTTTCCATGGTGGGATATTATCTTTTTCCAGCCAAGTGCCCTTAAAGGCAGACAAACTAAATCCACATTGGCGAGATCTTTTTCACTTCGCTAGTGTCTGTCTCTTGTTACAGTACCAGGTATGTCATTCTGCACGATACTGACACTCTGATTTACATTGTGGACACTTTACTGACAATACAAGAACACAGTGAGCTCTAAAAATATCTATGGCTGCTGCATCATTCTCAAAAACATGGTGAATAACCCGCCAGTCAGCCAAGGTACAACCTCCACACACAGGCTTCATCTTGAAACTGAGCGGGAATCGAAAGTTACCCTCATTGGTGTTCGGGTGTTACGACTTATAAATACTCATAATGATTCGCGCGCAAGACTATGACGTAAAAATAAAACCACCACTGATTGTCTAAATAAAAAATTCCAATTATCTCGAAAACTATAAATTTCCGAAGGAAACATTATAGAAGATATATATATATATATATATATATATATATATATATATATATATATATATATATATATATATATATATATATATATATATATATATATATATATATATATATATATATATATATATATATATATATATATATATATATATATATATATATATATATATATATATATATATATATTTTAGTAAATTTTTCTTGTCACACCGTTCACTTTTAGCAAGTTAAAAATAAATTTTTCTATTGTATTTGTGTGTGTTGAGACCGAATATGACCTTCCTTTTTGGCGGAAATTAGCCGTTTCTTTTAGCGATTTTTTTTTCGTTTGACGTTTTCCGAGAAAAAAAGGGTAAGCGACTAAAAAATACACAAAAAAACACTAGAAAAACAATAACCAAACCTAACCTAACTGACTCACCATATGATGGAATCACCTATTTCTTACCTTATTGGCCTGGTTCTTGTTCGTCGTTGCATTCTGGGATTCTTACACAACGCCACATATGTTGGTCTTTGCGATATTTACATTCCGTCTTGCTCTTAGTACACTTTACTGAGGTTGGAAGAACACCATGCGATCAAAAAATGCTATAGTTTCTACGTTTTTTCCAAAAACTCGCAATCAGCTCCATATACTCTAAGTGACACCCATCGCAGACTTCTATGGTTGGAACTGAACTTGAATTTCAAAATATAAGAGACCAAAAAGAATACTCGAATTTGATTGGGCCAAAAATACCGCAAATTAAACCCCAAAACATTTTAATCGATTTCAAAATAAAAAAGGCTTTTGATTGGCCACGTGAAGTGTACAGCAACGCATGCGCAGGATGATTTATGAAGGAAACGCAGGAGACACGCAGTGTTGGAGAGGCAGACGATAATGGCGGGATGTTAATGGAAGAAAATAGAAAATATTTTGGGAAAGCTATCTCCGTTATTATACATTTCCGCCGGTAATGTAATAGATGAAAATTATCTTATAATTAGACGTCTTATTCGAATATGATAATAGATTAGTGGTAGGAATGAACGGTGTGTAAAGAAAATAATACCTATTTTTTTCTGTGTGACCATGTATGACTCAATATTCAAATCCCTGGTGACATTTTCCCACATTGACCCCCAGGATAAATTCCTAAGATTTCCCGGAAGACCAAAACTATAATAATACCCATAGAAGTACTTATATATAAAGTTATGACCCTCTCATTAACCTACACCGTATATTAATTGAGTATGCACGTTGCTGTTGTAGTGGACGTCTCCCCTACAAACTAACTGCATAGCAGCCCACCACCTGCCATCACATTCCAATGTGCCGCCTTCCCTAGCAACCAACCAGATGTTACCGTATCTTAGCAACGAAACTATTCACCGGCTACTTCTCGGGTTTTCCCACCATGACTCATAGCCGCTGCTGGGTGTATATAAGCTCTGTCTCTCCCTTGAGATTCAGTCTGACCAATCTTCTTGAACAAGCAACACCTCCTCCTCTGCCGCTGCCTGGCGACCCTCGCCTCTCCTCCGCCTGCCTGGCGGTCCTCGCTCCCGCCAGCGAGCATGTCCTTCTCTGAGCTTCCTCACTAACCAACTCTCATTCTGCCCATTGTCCTGAACAAGCAACATCTCCTCCAGCAAGCTCCACGCTGTTAACATTTCATTCAACCAGGAGGCCAGCAACAGGCAACATCTTCTCTAACGAAGCTCCTGCACATCTACCTCCTTCAACAAGCTACTCACCGCACGTCTCTACCAAGCAGCCCCTCACCACACAGCACCTCCAGCACCAGACTGTCTATCATATATCTTATATATATTATACAAGAAAACCACATTAGAGTTTCCTTCCATCCTGAGTGCTAGACAACATTAATATCTCGATACCCCTACACTGTGTCAATTCACTGCCAGGGTCAATAGTCTTGGCATTCTCAAGCTTAGACTATTTGCAAACAGACTTGAAACGCTTGTCTATCTAGAATTCCTCAACAGTAGCAATATTTTGAAAACCATGATTAACTTACCATTGTTTTTGTATCAAGACTTTGAGAATCTACTGTACAGAGACGAATTTTAACAGCCACCCAGAATGGTTCAGCGTCGGACCTCCCACCAGTCAACAATTTCCAGTATTGCCACACAATAAATTAACCAACTTCACACGTAAATTCCATAATCATCAGACTATGCACAAGTTATTTTATTTTAATAAAAAGTATTATTTAATTTATATAACGAAATAAATTCTTCATGTTAAAAAAAAATACAAACTGTGATTATTTGACAAGTGGGAAAGCTCTAGAACAATGCCCGAAATGGCAACACTTTACTGACGTCATAAATATTTGTCTCTGAAATGACAGTATAGAAGTGTTAAATATTCGTCAAATATACATTATCTAACTTTTATTATAAATCCACACACATATATATATATATATTTATATATATATATTTTACTTTTACTAACAAAGATCTTCCTACCTCTTGTGTAAAACGTTTAAATTCGAAAGCCAACGTAGCTTAACATTAGTATTTAAGTTTTGAAGTTTTATATCAAAGTATTGGTGACGATTGGGCTCACTTGTTTTATTAATTTATTAAGTCATTGCTGTATCTACAGGTGACGTTTTGTAAATCCAGATCTTCTTCACGTTATGTTTCTCGGCCTTCGATGCCTGGGACAGACAAAACATGATTGAATATTTTTTTTTTTTTTTTTTACAAGCTAGAAAAGGCTAGGTAAGGTTTTCAGGGGTTTGTTTAGTGTTATTTTGTTTTAGATATTTTACCCCACATTTGCCTTCTACTTCAAAGTGCAGCCCACTTTTAACAACTAATATTGTGGGCAATTTTATCGGTTAAAATCCTAAAAAAAAATATAAATTTCAATTGGAAATGCTAAAGAATAAATTATTTTCATTTTTTCTTTCTCCCTATATAAAAAGAAATATAAGTAGGTGTTGGCAATTTCCAAATATTAACCCAGTGCAGGTACACAACAATGTTAAATAGAAAGACAATTTGACCAAAAGTTGCTAATGTCCACCAGCAAGGTCATCAGAATACCCTGCAGTCTGCTCCCTGATCAAAGAAAACGGAACTATACGGAGTACGTGACGTCACTACTGCCCACAAGTCAACAACAACAACACCACCATGCCGAGCCTTCCTCAATTTGGTGATGTTTATCATAAATTAAAAACCAAGAAAGTGATATAACATTCCATCGTTTTCCAAAGGATAAAGAACTGAGAAGAAGATGGATTCACTTGTGCAAAAGGAAAGACTAGAAATGCCGAAAATGTGCTATTATGCAGCTTGCATTTTGAGTCCAGAGAGTTGGGAACATGAAATGTAAACTGCTTGGACTACCGGTATCAAGAAGATTTATAAGGATTAAGAATGGGGCAATACCAACATTATAACTGCCATGTTCAAAAGGTAAGCCTATATTATTTCAGCTACAACGTAAAAGAGGAGTGGTCTGACAATGTAGCCTACTGCCTGTCAGAAATTAAACACCGCAAAACAATTTAGAGAAGCTTTTATACATGTTAAAGAAGCACCAAAATACATTACGCAGCTTCTTTTGAAGTTGTGTTAGTTTTTCTTTCTCCACCACAAGTTTTTAAATGACCATTATCATTAGATAAGAACACTTATACAGTAATATGCTTAGCTAGAAAAATGGTTAGGATGTGGATTTAGCTCAAGGGGAGCTGATAATTTTAGTAGGCAATATGAGAAAAAATAATAGCTGATCTCAGTGACTAATTAATTAAACCTCGTTTCATGCGGTAATAAAAAGAATGACTTCGGACTTACCACTTTATGTGCAGGTCTCTACTGATGTGAATCCGTTTTTTTTCTCGTCGCCACTGATCGGCTCGTTAGCTGACCACAGGCAGCTGTCGTCAGCTTGCGCCTAGCAGTGCAGAAAATGATATGAACATTCTATTGATGTTTTACAGTGATTGTTATGGGTGGAATTAAAACTTTTTTCTAGGTTGGTCAGACTGTGTGACTCACCTCAGGGTAAAGAACAATGGGATTGAACTGGGTCTGGCAGATTTGGTGAATCGGTACTAAGAATTAGCTGGTTGACAAAGCTTGACATTTGTTGGCAGGCACTGAGTCAAGGAAAAC
Organism: Homarus americanus; assembly: GCF_018991925.1. Taxonomy (NCBI): domain Eukaryota; kingdom Metazoa; phylum Arthropoda; class Malacostraca; order Decapoda; family Nephropidae; genus Homarus; species Homarus americanus. The sequence goes on from NW_024756966.1 coordinate 75,323, forward strand.
TTCGTGTCCAAAATTACCACAAAAATATAAATTATAGACTATTACATGTTTAGATACAAATTTTAATCCCACATGATAAAAAAGATGTATCGTTTATCTCAAATACGACAGCCATATACCGCCTTGCAGTGAGTCAAAATCATAACTGAAGTTAGTATAACCTATCAAGAATAATAGATCTACTGTACTATATTAAAATGCTTACAAAAGGTCTGAGTTACCTTGATTACGTCAAGCACTAAACTTGTTACTTTGGTCACCCCTGAATCAAATATTTTCTTCCATCCGCAAATTGTTTAATGAATCACCTAAAGTAGTTCTATACTCCCACCGCCTACCTGCACTGTATACCTACATTGCCTATATTCGGACTGAACTGTATACCTGCCCAGTTTATATACATGCTTATTCATTTGTAATCAGCAGGACCTAGAGTATAGTTTCCTGATCAGATGGACATTTCTGCATTATTTATTTTCTTTAAAATCATTTTACCCCGTTTTCTATATATTGTCAAGACTGTCGGGTCATTTTTCTTGCATCAAATTTCTAAAGATTGTAATTTTTTAAGCTGGCCCTGTCATACACACAGGGGAATGTATACAGACGCCATGAACATGAACAGACTGCTCGATTAAGCATCATGTATTTACGAATATCAGCATAACTAAATCAAATTTTACACAAAGCGAATTTATTAAAATACAACACTAAATAATTGCAAAATCAAATTTAGTTACTTTACTTGCTCGATATTTATTTTACATAAATATTTATATTGTTGAGTATATGGATTTTGACGACAACGGAAATTGATGTAGGCCAATCAGAGTCAACCGAGGAAGACGAGAAGCTCGTGGAGGAGACGACTCATAGAAAACGAGATTTTTTTCTCAAAATCTATGTGTAGTTTAAATATGAATCGATGTGACGGTGTTTTGGAAAAATGTATGTCTGATAGAAATTTTGAAGATAAGTTCAGTAGGAATAGAACTTTATGGTATAAGAAGAGAAGAGCATGAAAGGGGATGAACTTGAAGTGGTTGACGAAAATGGCGGTGCAGTTTGTGTCTTAATTCAATTGCATCAGCATTGGAAAGGAGGGATGTGCTTACGAATAATCTTCATATTTACCGTAATCTCTTATAGTAACAGCCATATCATGTACTTTTAAAGTATCTCTCGTATTGCTGTACTATGAGAATATATTTCATGTAAATCCACAATGAAAACGTGGATAAGATAAATCTTGATAAAATCACACGGGAAAATGTGATTTTATCAAGATATGAGAATATATATATATATATATATATATATATATATATATATATATATATATATATATATATACACGGGTGAGGTTGTTGATTATATGAGAAACAATAATGTATGTTGTATGCAATTGTGTGTATGTGAAGCAGAAAGTCAGATAAGGAACCGGAGACTTGGTCACAATTTTTGTGATGCCTTATGGCATCAGGGTCGACCAATGGACAACATATTATGCTTCCACTATCTTCCCAGGCGGTAGTACCTCCCTGTTTGATAACGGCCTACTACCTGCTACATGATTTTGTTTAAAGACCTCTTTCGTTTGTAGTAAGTGGAAATGACGGTTTAAAGTTGCATGCTCCCAAGTTAGGCAATCACTGTTTCTTGCGTACTGGTGAATGATAAATACCTTAATGAAAAGTTATGGGGAACTTATGCAGGTGTAACAGGTAACTATTTCTAATTGCAATGTTTACTTATTTTACTTATTTTACAGATTTCTGTAATGCCATCACACCGCTACTGCTGTCTACAAATTAGCACATCAACACTAGGAATTAAGGTAATGTGCTAGTACTGTAAATATTCAATAAATCATCAATTATCTATAATTGCAGTATATATTGAAATTCAGGGTCAATATTCGTTTTTATCCCAATAGGTTTGTCCCCCGCAAGGTATTTGGTAATACGTAGTAGGTTAAGTTACGTTAGGTTACAGGTAAATTTAATTTCAACCACAACTGCTGTTCGACCACAGATTTTTGTATTTCCCTTGATATTTTGGTGTGATTCATTCGAATTTGACCTCCAATTCCGGCGGAAATGAGTCTTTTTGGATTTATCACCCCCTCCCCCAATGCGACCTGACCTAACCAACCAAAGAAAGCTATCTAACCTTACCTAACTTCCTAGCCATCTCCACTATATTAAACAGAAAGTACTTATTTTACGTTTTTTGTGGACTTAAGAATACAATCAGACCGAAAACGGTGACTGCAGATTTATGTTAATTTCTTTGGTGAATTTTCTTTCTTGGTTAATATCCATTTGCAGCGGAAGTGTTATTCAAAAAAGTTTTTCTTATTGACAAAATATAACTAATGGTAAACACAAAATTGCTCTACCCCAGTTGTGGCTGAAACTGCAATAATGCCAGGTGAGGCAGGTTAGGTTAGCCGCCCCCCCCCCATGCACTGAAGGAATGTATGAAGTTGTTGGTTTATTGAATTAAAATGTTAATTTACAGTACAGTGCATTGGGTTAAGGTTAGCTCTACTCTACTTTTGCCTCGGGGTAATTTGCACCTGCAGGCAAATTTACATTAAAGCTCACAGAGTGGTACAGTACAGTACAGTACAGTACAGTACAGTATTTGATTTAAGCTGGAACCATAATTTTTTGACAACCTACAGTGGTCAATTTCTTTTAAGTAAAACCTAATTCTGTAATGGCTTCTCTTCACTAAAGGGTGCTTTACATCTGGAGGCAATGTTTCACAGTACTATACAGTACTTGGTGGTGTTGCAGCCTCAGTCAATTTTCACCAGTGGCGTAGCTAGAGTGTGTGCCGCCCGGGGCGGCCCTTGAGTTTGCCGCCCCCCGTGACCCTACAAAAAATACATATTGCACAGTGACTCACTCTTTTATATATATATATATATATATATATATATATATATATATATATATATATATATATATATATATATATATATATATATAATAGTTTGCCTTACTGTTGTCAGACAAAAGCCACCCCGATCAAAGTAGGGGGCTTTTGTCTGGGTGGCTTTCGTCTGGGGGGCTTTTGTCTGTACCCCAGTGAGGATAGTGTCTTAGTATAAAATCGCAATGCTGTGAAACAAAATCTTAATATTTAATCTCAGTACCGCAGCAAAAGTCACATCAATATTTTTTAACCAATACTTTAATATTTCTTACCTTATAGTATTATGTCTTCCAACGAAGTAAATAACTGGATCGAAAACACAAGAGAACTTAAAAGTCGTCTAGCCTCCCCTCGTCTTGTCACGATGGAGACTTGTGGAGAACTGAAGTGAATTGCTTGTAACTGGTGGATTGGTCGGCTGTACATGAACTGATATGACCCGAGACTGCATGGTTTTGCAGCTACTGGAGACGTTAATTCTTCCCTTTGTATCGGCGGCAAGTTAATCCTCGTCGTGTCTGACCTAACACCTGACCCACACCACATGAGCTCACTGGCGTACTTGTTTGAAGTTGTTTCCTTAATCCTCAACAGGTTACAGGTTGTGTGTGTGGCGGGGGGGGGCGCATAGCAAGGGTGTAGCTCATGACGTGGCCGTGATGATGTGGGTCAGGTGTTAGGTCAGACACGACAAGGATTAACTTGCCGCCGATACAAAGGGAAGGATTAACGTCTCCAGTAGCTGCAGATATGGGTGATGAGCAGACCCAAAAGTGCCGCCCCAAAAGTGCCGCCCGGGGCGGACCGCCCCCCCCGCCCCCCCTAGCTACGCTAGTGATTTTCACCCTTTTTATGCTTTCTCCATGATTTTCTTCTCATGATTTATAACCTCTCCTGTTATCAATACTGTATATACAATTTGTATAACAGTTTGATAGATTAAGATAGGACAAGGTTGGTAATGATTCAGTGGTTTCAAATTCCCACATCTCACTACACATGAAAATTCATCACATGTGTAAGTGTCAACTTAATTTTCTTAGTGTTTTAAGTTTAACTGAGCTTTTGTAAACGATACTAAATCTTTCTGAAGTTAGGTTATAGGATTGATATAATTTGGGCTGGAGTGCATCTTAAGTTTATACCGTGGGATTTTGGGTTTACCGATACATTTTTGGGGATGGAATGCATCTCAGTCGCTGAGAATATTCTTACTTTACTTTTATCCTCTCCGGTCGCTGAGAATATTCTTACTTTTACTTTTATCCTCTTTACCACTGATCAGCCCCTTGCGACTTGGGCGGTCGGTTAAGTCTCTCTTATGCACTGTTGGCAAGTACTGGGTATGTATCTGTACCTGCACCAGTGTTGGTCAAATCTGTTCTTGAAGGTGCTCACACTTGGTGTCGTCACAACATTCTCTGGTAGAGTGTTCCAAGGGTTCACAATTCTCACTTAGAAAAAGTTTGCCCTCACAATTTTCGGGACTTGTGGGTCAGTATTACAGTACAATCTTAGTTAAATTATTTCCTTCGTTTTATTATCCCTGAAGATCGTAGTAAGTTGAAGTTACGTAAATCCCGAGGAATGCGTATAGCTTAATGGCCTCGTCATGATCAAATTACGTTTACGCTTGGCAACCTCCTGTGTTCACTCAGTAACCCTACGCTTTCTCATCCTGCCTTTTTTCCTATAGGGCCTTGGGGGGGGGTAAGCTGACCCCTGCAATCTGCATCACGTGGTGTTCCACCACTATCACTAGGCTCCCCAACATCACCAAGTAGCTCATCACCAACATTCTTATGCACGTCACCAGCACCATCACCGGTAGCACTTGCTTCACCATAATCACCACTAAATTCACCACCAAAATCACTATCACCAAGCATGGCTGGGGTGTCGACGTGAGCACTGTCGTCACTAAACACACTGTCAGGATTTAGGGCTCCTGAACCCACACCAGAAGGCCTGGCCTCACTCGAGCCTTGCTCTAAAATCGGGCAGACTTTGCACAGCACTTCTCACGTCCATGGAACACGAATAACATCAATGTTACGCCGAAAAGTTATAAGAAAATAGTAGAAAGTACTGAACTGCCTTATGCTATACAACGCGCCAAAACTAACAAGGAGGCAGCTTCTGGGTGCGGGGATTGGCTGAGGAGCTGTGATGTATTAAGGGAAATCCATTGTGATTGGCTGCCTCGGGGTATGGTCCACGGGAGGCGCGCTGTTATTGGTTCGCGCTCCTCTCACTCTGAGCGGGATGTAGCCACCTTCATTTACTGGGCGCACAGCCAGATACGTAGCTCCCGGCCTGAGGTGAAATGACACCCATGTCGAGGAATGGTGAAAATATTGATATCCATCAAAAAACGCATTTTGCCCGGGGTGGCGATTCACCCCCATCTAATGCTGAGCGCCTCATATATTGTCTCAAGTCGGACTTCAATTAATTCTTCAGGAACATATCTTGCTCATTAAGTCGGACCTTGTTTTATATTGCTTCAGAACATTTTTATTTTCAAACACATTTAGCATATACTGTATAATATTTGTACTGTAATATGTTTTAGGAATAAAAATTCAAACTATTTGGACACAGTACAGTTATCTCTTTAATAATCCTTCATGGTGAAACAACAAACAGGATTATATTAGAATCACATAAGTTTGATATACAGTACAGTACATAGTACAGACAAGAGACTGGCATTTTAAAAATAACTCTGTACTGTACATAAACAAAAATTTAATAAAATACTAAATTTAGATATGTGCTATCATCTAATACTGGATATATACAAATGTTATAAATTAACACTAAAATTCATTATATGAAAAGTAGATAATGGTCAATGTAAGGCTGCAGCATGGAGACCACGTCATCCAATCTCTCTAGTTGCTAAGCAGTAGCCAACTCGATTAGACTGTGAGAGGCCACAGCAAACACTGACACGCCACTACCATGATGACCAACAATTAAATTGGTGACTGATTAAATATAATCTGGCATGCTTAAGTGCACAAACCTTAAGCATTATATGTTTTATCAGCATTGTTCCTTCATTTTATTGTTTTAGTGTGGAACACTGCAAACCTGCCATATCCAGGCATAAAGTTGGAAAGACTCTACCTCTCCCTTGTGCCTCTCATTTCATTTTGTGAAAATGAGAAAGTTTCAAGTATTGCTAAATTGTATTAAGTTAGGGGGTAGATGTGTTTCTGGGAGTTCTAGGGTTGCATGGCTGCACAGGTTTTATTACACCTGCTTGTGCAGTGATAGGATAATCAAAGCACGAGATTTAAGGTTGTATGTATACTGTACAAGCGTTGACTGTTATATGATGGAGTTAAGGACATCAAGAAGCCATCGTAAGATGATCGATCATACATTGATCTTAATAACTTATGGGGAAAAATGAGTTCCGTTCCCGAGACACTTAGAGCCAGAGTTGTCACTCAGGGCGGTTAATTTTCAGCTCTTAATTTCGGGTATACATAATTTTCACCAAAAAATTATTATACCTGTACTTGTAAGTTCAAAACAAAAGTAATAAAAATTTCTCATGTGCGTGGAAGTTATCACAAAGGGGGTATACTTACTGAATGTAATTTTTTATTTTTTTTTATTGTACATGCGCACACAATCTTTCATACAGAATGTACAAAAAAATTATTATAAGGTCAAAATCATAGGGAATAAAAATTTTTACGCGTGATCACACAGAGCTGGGTAGGGGGGAGGAGTGGAGTGTGGGTTCTCAGCTGTTCTCCATCTCATTTCCACGTGTAGTGACAAGACTACCAAATGGTACAGTATATATTATTTAATGTTTCAAAGAATTGATTCTTAACACACAAATCGTCCTCTGGGTTGGGCAGAGCCTTCCGGGTCACTTACATTATGCCATTCCAAGATTGCATTATCATATTTTGGAATATTACGAGTCAGTGCACATCGCTTTCTCATAGCAGTGACAATGCAGGAAAAGCATTCTGGTGGCCATTGGGTAGTGACCATCGTAAATCTGATCTTAGTCATTGCATAGTGGTATTTGGTGTTAATTTCTTAACATCGTAAAACTGATTGATGGTATAACAGTCAACACCTGAACTGTAATGTAGATACTGCATGTACTTTCATTTTGGAGAGATAAAAAATAAAAACAATCTATCACCGAATTGGGTAAATAAAGTGAAGGTACTGGTGCTGTATTAAATACTTTTGTTTATATAATCTTGTTTATGAATGTTTTTTCCCTGTGGTTTTCTTTGTGGATCCTGGTTAATTATTTTGCACATGCATCCCTTATTCCTGCCACAAACTCCGCTATTCCTGAAGTAATAGAGGGTTGGTGACAGCTTCATATTACAATAGCCAAATCAATATGAAGAATTTTTTTGAAAGCTGTTATGGCTACTTGAATTGTGCTTTTGATGTTTGATTATTAGGAGGACAAATAATGACAAATGTGTTTAAGAGAGACTCAACTATAAGCTGAACATATGTACAGTATATATAATTAGTGTTATAACTAATATGATAATATAAGATGACTATTTTTATATGAGGATTACGGTGGTGTTACAATAATGTATACTTTATGCTTTATTGATTCAAATGTCAGTTATTCATGCAGCACTCACTTTTATATTAAATATTTTGGCTATGATAATCATCCTAAGAAAGGGGTGTTTCTGATGGACTGAGAGAAGCTTTCTCCCAGCTGCACAGCTAATGTAGCTGTGCATTGTTCACGTGCATGTTAACTGTCCCTCAGGCTGTAGTAGTCGGCCTATTGAATGCCTTTTCTGACTAATTTGATTTACTGACTAATGCCCTAAACAACAGTCAGACTGAGAGAAGATTTCTCCTGGCTGCACAGCTGACACAGTCAATGACCAGTTCGTGGTCACCATTGTTTAATTAATGGTGGTAGTCAGCTGAACTGTCTCAGGTGGCAACAGGTCAATAGAAGCAATTCTTATTATGTAAAAACTGTAACAAGCTGAAATATAATCACTTGATGCCTTACTTACTGAGCAATATTGGAATTACTTAAAGACAAATTCTGTATTTCTAAAGTTGTATGTCATAGTTTACAATAGACATTGATTTTGGTACCTAAATATATTGACCCTTGGTGACATTGAATGTTAAATACAGTAGTTAATTATACTACTGTAATTAGTATTAATTTCAGTTTTTGTACAGGCATCCTCCATTTAATGTGGCTAATGCATTTCTGAAAATTGGTTATGCAAAATGAATACGTACATGCTGAACGAAAATCAGTATTCCTGTACGTAATGTACATTAAAGTACGTAACATAGGAATAAAAAACTTTTAAAATATGTTAATGACATTAATCTTCTCGTTGGTTGATGACACAGTTTTGTACTGTACATCCTGGATCTTTATGATGTCAAAAGGATCAATCCAAATTTTGGACTCTGCAGCCAACTTTGTCAGCAAGGAAGCTGGTGAAATTTGGATGATGCAAGTCATGTCACTAGCCAACAAGAGGGTGAGATATTAGTCCAACCATCAATAATGGAAAAGGGTTAATTAAATCCTCAAGCATTAAAGAAGCTTTCTTGTGACAAGGCTTGGAAAAAGGCTACAGTAAAATCCAAAATTAATGTTGTACCTGTACAGTACTCTTTTACAGTACTGGAAATGACAATTGTTTAAAATTTGGCTACTACTGAGCAAATGAATTTCAATATATTTTTTATTGTAATGTAAATATTAAGGCTCAGAGGGCATTATTCAGTCGGATACAGTATTCAGCGTGGAACTAGCAATGCCCACCTCACTAGAGGTCACAGCCACAAATTCAGAAAATTGTTTAGGCAACCATTTTTGGAGTGAGAGTTGTGAACTTTTGAAACAATTCTGTAGCTAGTAAATTCCCAGTGCTTCCAACAATGCATGACAGAGACGTGACCAACTGCCCGAATGGCTAACAGGTCAATCAATGGCTAAGAGATGAAGTAAAGTACAGTAGCTATAGTAATATATTTTTGCTAAAGCAAAATTTGGCTTACTGGTACATGTTCTTCAATAATTTAGATACTGGTATTGTTTTGTTTGATCTACTGCCATAGTACTGTACACTATACTGTATATAGTACAGTATTCAAAAGATTGGATAAATTTCAGTACAGTTAACCCTCACTTTACGCGGTTAATGTAACCCGGAGGGTCCCGCGTAAAGTGAGAAACGCGTAAAGTGAATAACATAACATATGGGATTAATTGAAATGGAGTCCGGGCCGACCCCCAAACTCCACTTTTTGACGACACACAACTATGTTGTAGTAAAAATTTTATCTTAACTTTATGATGGTATGAAAAAACAAGTAATATAGAAGAGGTTAGGTTAGGAAAAATAAAGGTTAACATAGGAAAAATAAAGGTTAGGTTAGAAAAACTAAAAGTTAGGTGGAACACTTACGGTAGTAGAAGAGATGGGTCGGCATACGGGGATGGAGGCTGGTTCCGAGGCAGAGGGCAGATTACTGGCCCTCAGGTGAATCACCATTACTAGGTGAATCACCATCACTGTCACTTACAGTTGTCAGGGCTTCCCTGACAAATCCCTCAAAGTCATCTTCACTGTCACTATCACTGGCTTGGGCTGGCTGTGGTGGGTTGCGGGCGAAGAACTCGGTTATGCTTTTTTGACGGCTGGTGTTTATGTTGTCGTGATACACCGTGATGTACGGCTCCATAGCCTGCACCAGCCGGGTATGGAAGACTTCATAGCGGTCATCGTCATTGTCGCGGGAAAGGAAGGACTTCATTTTCTCTGCACACTCCATGGCACCCTTAATATCACTATGAGTTAAACTGTGTTCTTCGGAGAATGACGCACCTTCTTCCTCCTCTTCACTGACGTGATCTTCTTCCAACATCTCGTCGGCAGTTACTTCAGGATCTCTGATCACCTCCAGGATGTCGTCGTTGGTGGTCTCGGAGAAGCCTGGAACTGTTACAGTCTGCGCAGCTTCTCTAGCAAGGTCCACTGCTACTGCAACATTCTGAACCTCACCAGTCACAGATTGACTCCTCCTCTCACCTGGTATTCCATGCAACACATGTCTCCATGCGTGACGAATTGTAGCAATAGACAGCTGATCCCATGACTCCACCAAGAAGTCCACAGCTTTCTTGATGTTAAATACTCTCCAGAATTGTTTGAACAGTATTTTTTGCTGTGCCAACTGTTGGTCCTCATCTTCTTCGCTCTTGCTATCGGTGGTGGTGTCACTCAGGTTACGCAACTCTTCCCTGGTGTTGGTGTAGTCGTTCAGGAGCTGGAATTTTTTTGTTGAGAATGCAGCTTTTACATTACAGATTAACTCTTACTTTTATCCTCTTCGCCACTGATCGGCTTGTTAGCCGCTTGGGCGATCGGTCACGACTCTTTTCCTTTATATTCTTCACCAAAAGGTCGGCTCGCTAGCCGCCCGGGCGATCGGTCACGTCTCTGTCACGCACTGTTGGCAAATACTGGGCATGCACCGGCTCCTGAATGTACCTGAACCCGCTCCAGTGTTGGTCAAGTCTTCTCTTGAAAGAGCTCACACTCGGTGCCGTCACAACACTCTCTGGTAGATTGTTCCAAGAGTTTACAACCCTCACTCCGAAAAAGTTTGCCCTCACGGTTTTCCGGACTTGCGGCTTCTTCAATCTTGAGCTGTGACCCCTTGTGGGGCGAGCGTCCGCCAGCTCCAAGTAAGGACACTCAACTGAGTAGTGCCCCCTGAGATGCTTATAAACCTCAACTAGGTCCCCCCTTGCCCGTCTGTAGTATAAGCTAGGCAAGTTCAGGCGCTCCAATCTCGCAGGGTAGCTGAGATGCCGAAGTGCAGGCACCAGCTTGGTGGCCCTCCTTTGAACATTTTCAACCAACTGACAGTCCCTAGCATATCTCGGGGACCAGATGGGGTGACAGTACTCCAGATGGGGAAGCACTTCACTCCTGAAGATCGTCACGAGGGACGGACCGTCTAGATATCTGAACGACCTTCTTATAAGACCCAATAATTTATTTGCCTGATTTACCTTCTTCTCACAATGGCCCGAGAACTTCAGCTCATTGTCAACATACACACCTAGGTCCTTCTCACACACAGTCTCAACTAGTACATTTTCTTCATCCCGTTGGGACATATGGTACGCCTCCTTACCGTTGGTACGCCCCAGGTGCATCCTCTTACACTTCGTGACATTGAATCTCAGCAGCCATTCCTTCGACCATTCCTGGAGCCCACAGAGGTCCTTCTGCAGCTCTTCACAGTCCGCTTGGTTCTTAATTTCCCGAAATAACTTGGCGTCATCGGCAAACATTTGTATGGAGGAGTGTACAACGTCAGGCATATCATTTATGAAACAAACAAACAACAGCGGGCCCAATACACTACCCTGCGGTACCCCACTTGTTACAGGTACAGATGACGATTTCGTGCCATTAATCACCACACATTGCTTGCGGTCATGTAGAAAGTCTTCTATCCACGCTAGAAGACTCTTGGTCCATGGGCTGTAATATAGACGTAGTGTTGGGAGGAAGGAAGACCACTTTTACGTTGGGGTGACGATCTAACAGTAGGGGCGAGTGTCCTGGTGCGTTGTCCAGCAGCAACAAAATATTGAATGGCACATTCTGTCGCTCACAGAATTTCTTTACATCGGGAACAAAACAGTCATCAACCAGGAGAGGGACAGTGTAGAGAACATCCACGCCTTATGTGCGGTCAGCAGTGGACATTTAGCTTGGTCATGTCTATGGTTTTGTAGGCGTGCGGCTTGCGTGCTGTGTGGATCACCGATAACTTGAGCTTACAGGTACTGGAGGCATTGGTTATAAACAGGACGGTGATGCGTTCCTTCTGCATCTTCCAGCCCCGAATCCTGCTGGCATTCTTTACAACGAAGGACTTGGAAGGTAGCTTTTTCCAGAAAAGACCAGATTCGTCCATGTTAAACACCTGGTCGTCACTGTACTGTCCTTCCTCCATAATCTCACGTAAAAACGGAGGAAATTCCCTAGCCGCAGCACGGTCAGCACTCGCTTCTTCACCACCAATGTTTATATTGGTGATCTTGTTCCGGATCTTAAACCTCTGTAACCACCCAGAGGAAGCATTAAAGGGTTTGGGCTCTGTAGTTCCCATCTTTCGTGCCACTGCGATGTACAGTTCACGTGCGTAGTCCTTAACAGAGCGCGTGTCGACCGCCATGTTCCGTCGCGCCTGACGCACCAAGTACCTCACAAGTAATTTTTCTGTCTTGAGAAGCACCTGGTTGTGAAAATACTTGATCATAGAAGCACCTGTAGACTTTGTGATCTTCATGTGCTCCTTTATCTTGGCTGCATCCTTCTTTATTGTTCGAATCGTAGATTCATTCACACCATGCTGGCGCGCCAAATCAACCTGCCTTGTTCCTTTCTCCAACTCTTGGATGATGGTATACTTCACCTCGTAGCTTAAGGAACGTCGTGTCTTCTTTGGCTTAGTGCCGCTGGGTCCAGGTAAGGAAAGGTTTCTCTCTGGGGGTGGTGGTCCGGCGGAAGCCATTTTACGGAACAATGGATGCGCGTTTACACGGTGTGGCCTTGAGGGATGAAACTGCCGCGGCTAGGTCAAGCGTCGTCTTTCCTCCCTCCCTCCCTCCCCCGGGTGGACACGTCATAATACTTTAAGCCAATTACAGCTAACAGCAGAGGGGGTAGGGATGCATGGTCAATCACAGTCCGATACGTCATATGACGTCAGTGATAACGCAACAAAGACACACACTGCGCAACCTTACCGCGCCGCTTGCCCAAGCGGAGGGAGGAGGAGGGAGAGGCGAGGAGCACAGGCAGGCAGGCGGGCGGGTGGCGGGTGGGGCGAATCTAAAAATAGCGTCGGGCCGGACACTCTCCGCGTAATGGGGTTCACGTACCGCGTAATGTGAGCACGTTAGGTTCTGGCAAGGCACCGCGTAAGCGTGGAAACGCGGAATGCGGGACCGCGTAAAGTGAGGGTTAACTGTACAATAATTCATTCTCTCACTCTTTACCACCAACAACTTAAGAGTTTTTGCTGGTTTAGTTGTGTTTACACACTTTAGGACACTTTTACAGTAAACCTGATTTTGATTTAATAATTTTTAATATTTTAACTAAAAGTTAGCAGTGATTAATGTAACCAAAAGTGTTTGGATTATACAGTATATAAGATGCACGGAGGCAGCAGCAGTCAAGTCTGTTGCTTTTTACATATACAGTACAGTACTGTAATTACATCATCAACAACAACAAAAATTTTATTGCCATTTTCCACACCTGCATGGGTTGGCTGTATGGTTACAAATCATTTACTGTACTGTACTGTACAGTATTATGATAATGCAGTTGTTAATTTTTTTTGGAGTCCACATGTTTCTTTTCCAAGATTATATGCATTTTTTTCTATATTTCATTATACTGTACAGTACATACTGTACACTGTACAGTAATTATGAGGGTACATTACCCAAAACCAGTTTTAAGGACATTTCTTTTGCGTGGAATGAATTCAATCTCAAGCCGCTATATAAAAATTGGATTTTACTGTACAGTAGTAGAGTAACTACCAGGGAAAATATTTCTAAATGCATAAATTAATGCTCAGTTATTGCAGTTAATACTGTTATTTGTACAGGATAATGCTGCCATGAGGTAACTTCTATATAAACTGAACATATGATATGTCTTATGCAACTGCTTATGAAAGTACAGTATACAGTAAATCTTGCATCATTTTCTTTTACAAAACTGCTGGATATTAAAAATTGCTGTTGTGATGAGCTCACTAATCAGAGTTGTCTAATATTAACATTACATAAAATAAGAAGCTAACCAAAGGCATACTAAATGGAGGATGCTTTACTGTACTGTATACTACAGTACAGTATACTGTATGTGACAAGCTTTGTTATGTATTAATACTATAAAAAACGTAGGCTAAAAAGTGATTATTTGGCTAGTGAAAATTTAACAATTCATTTAAGTTGCTATGCTTTGCATTTGTAAAATTATATTTGGAATTAAACAGTCATGGAAAAAACTTCTATTTCACATAAAATACAATATTAAGAGAGCCAGTAAAATCTAATGATTATATTAAAAATAACATCTGATGTAAGTTATTAAGATTAAACACCATCAAAACCAATATATAACATACATAAATGAGGTTAATTGGTTTGAGCAAAGGACGACATTTCATGTCTGTATGGAATGACATTTGATGTCAATAAATACTGTACTTGTATTGACATTAGGTGCTAATAAAGACTATTTTATATGTGGTCCCAATAAATATAAAAAAATTTGGCCATTGGAAATTCTTCATATTAAAGGATAACATCCAGTGCCAATATTGTGTAGAAAAAAGTGTTGTTGTATAAAGGACAACACAAAGTGCTAATAATGACTCATAGTTGGACTCAACAATGGGTAACATTTAATATTCATGAATATTTACATTTTAACAAATGAGATACTATGTTTATTGCTCATTAGTCAACAAAATAAGTTTCATTACTAGTTTAGAAAAAAAATACTGTGCAGACATTTGTTATTTATACAAGTCACCACTAAATGCTGAAAAAGATAAGCACTCATTGCCATTACCCGGTAAGTAAAATTTAAAACTTAGTGCACTGAAGGTTCATTATCAGTACAGGGTGTTTATTGTTTTCATGCTGTTTTGGAGTAGAAAGTGCATATGGAATGCACCTTAACCTCCAGGTGGTCAATTTGGTTTAAGGTTCATACTGTACAGTATTCATGGTATTCTTATAAGTGTGTTTAAAGCCATGGGAGCCATAATTACTAAATTTTATTTATTTTTTATTTTATTATTTTTTGGGGGGAATATTAAAACTTGTAAGTATAGTTACATGTATTACAAATAAGCTGACAGGGTTTCATTTTGAAGTCCTTGGTGATGGTAGAGATATTTTTTAACATGATACCTGTATATAAATTGACATTTTGCACTAATAACATTTGACACACATCAGGAATGGATAGTATTTATTGTTAGTACTAAATGAGAACATCGTCTGGCTCAAATATAGGTACAGTACTGTAGACATAATTAAAAAAAAAAAAAATTCTTCTTCCAAAAATAGATATACAGTACAGTCTTGTATTCATGCAGACTAATGGAAACAAAAGAATAAATCATTTATCTGGTTTGGTTTTGCCATGGTGAAGCCTGTGTGTTTACTGAGGTGCAGTTAGGAGTCCTGGGGTGGTGTAGGGGGACGTAGAGGCCTGTGGGACACAGCCTATAAATGCATCACTTAGTGTGCGATTTTAAAAATTGACACCCAAATGTTAGTAGTCCGCTGATTTAATGCAACCTTATTTTACTCTACTGACTTTTACATGTACTGTATAGAGTTAAAGGATGATTTTTTGTGATAGCACACTTATAATTGTTGAACAATACCTCAAGTTGATTCTCATAAATATTAGGATGTGTCTTTATGAAACCCTTTCAAGTCCTATCCTTATATACAGTTGTACAGTAGTATCTCAAACACTTGGGACCAGTGACCTATGCATGTACAAGATATGGGTTGATGTTTCCTGCCCTGTTTCAAATGTCCTGGAGTGGCCACGAGCCATTAATGATGCCATTTGTTACCTACAGTAATACTTCACTCTCAGAAATTTCACAGCTGCTGAGTTACCTTATAAACATCATGATGGAGCCATAAGAGTGATATTCTTGCATCTGGTAGACACATGTAAATGTAAACGTAAATGCATGGCGACTTGGGAAGAAAAAGAGATGCAATTTTAATGGATAGTAGTGATAGAGGGGAGAATGATAATGGAAGTTTACTTTTTGTGTATAAACAACCTTTCAGCACAGGGAGATGCCGGAAGGACGTAGTAGCCAAAACTACAGTATTGTACCACGAAGGAAACAAAGGGCCTTTAGTAGCTAACCAAGGCTAATTATGGGTATTATATTTTGATGTTTTAAGTCTTTTATCATTGTCCAATTAATTTATAAGATCAAGTATTTTTTCTTAAATTGAAAAAAAACCTTAGGTTAAGGAATGCAATAATAGACTGAGCTTAGGGCCGAAAGAGTTAAAGAATAGCTGAAAAGATAGGCGGATAAATCCCTTAAGTTCGTACTTATGAAAGTTGCTTTTGGTGTGAAAAAAGGGAAAATTTGAGTTAATAGGTAAAATATAAACTGTCGGTTTTGAGAAAAAAGAACAGTGTTAACAAAATGAAGAGATCAGTTGCTAGATTGAAAAGAGTTTAGATATCAATACAGTACAGTATAAGGAGAAACTTCACACTAAGGTGAGAAGAGGTTTAGTTTTCAGATGAAAAGTGTGATACCAAAGTTCAGGAAGATTTGATGCCAACTTCTAAAGAGGTTTAGTGCCATGGAGGAGATATCCCTGAATCTGGTACACATTATATATGGTGGACGTTGTAGACAGTGGCAGTTTTGGTTCATAAAGGCACACTGAAAATAAAAAAGAGAATATATTATATAACTTGTAGGTCCAGACATGGTAATACGGTAAAGAAATGTAGTTAGACAGTACATGTATAGTATAAGGATTAGATTTTGACACCCTTCTGTAGTACAGTACCCGCATCAGGGGAAGTTTCAGGGTTTGAACATTCTCCCCCTTATCCTAATGACCCGTGCATATGACCTCAAAATATCCCTGAAATTGGTCAGTTTTTCCAGGGGGTGCTAACACTGCCCTCTCCCAATCCTCCAGCTGTATGAGGCTGCTGTGCTCACCAGTTTACTGTCCATAAATGACACAATATATATGTGTATGATCATCCCCAAAATATGCCTCAGAAACGAAAGAGTCCCCCCCCCCCCTTTGAAAATCCTAGGACAGGCTTGTAAACTTGGCGGTTGTAGATGTTGTAATCTTTCTTAGTAAGGGAGGTTTTTGAGTCTAATCATTTTGGTAGCCATACTATATCAATTCTCGATCAATTGGCCATCTACTATGTACAGTAATAAGATTTAACCTTTATTATAATTATCTTTGTAACTCATTGTTTTATTAAGTAAAGTTCAGTATATACAAGAGACTACCAGCAGGTGGTGACCTTAAAGCCATTAACCATCATCAGTGTTTAGTTTTTCCATCAATATCATGTATGAAGTATTAGTACTGTACTGCCTATAACATACCATTGTGATGGAAGACAGAGGAGGTGGTGGTGACTCATGCAGCCCTGGCTAAGAGGCTTGGAACATCCACGTCTGCATAGGACACCAGACCTGAAACGAAATGTAATTTTGTGAATATTTTCATCATACTAATAGAGTTATCTTGAAGGCATGATATAAAATCAGGTTCTGAAACAAAAGTATGGAGGAAAACTTGAAGGGAAAGAGTTAATTTGACTGATTTGTTAATGCATATATCCCCAATGGGCCTATGCTGTTCACTTTTGACTGTTCTTAGCACTGACAAACTGGTGAGTTGCATTGCACTGTTACATTTGCAAGTTTCATGCCAGATTTTACTTCCATACAGTACAGTGTTTATATACCTGAACTGTCTGTGTACATTCTGAATCATTGTGAACTTTTATGAAAATGTTATGGAATAGCTCTCTATCTCTTATTTAACTTTATTGAAATGCAGGCACTACTTTGACAAATATATAGCTTTGATATATATTTTTGAAAATTAGGTCACTGTAAGCTCTAGTTGCAAGACATTCTTTATGGATATGATCATTTTATGATACGTACACAATCTAGGGTACCCAGTATTGCCTGGGGTTTATTTTTGAGAAAGAAAAGTTCACATAAGCATACCAAATTTCAGCTATTATCGTAAAATCTGTGACCACGCATAGGAAAGATACAGAAAAATAAATATTTTTAATGAAGGAGTCAATCTTTGGGAGTGGGAGGACTCCTCACCACTGAGTCCAAACCCCCCAAAATTTCCACCTTCACAATGCTTGTAGGGGGAGTTATGACACATGAAGTTATGTAGTGATTCCCAAAGGTTTATAAATATACCTGGTAGTGTGTTAAATATTTCTTGTAATTGAAGAAGTATAAATGTACTTAACAGGTTTGCTTAACCTAAACACAAAAATGCACAAATAATTTTGTCTGACTGTGAACCAGGAAAGCACTGGCATCCGTGTTAGGCTTCCTGTATGGCAAATGTGTACAGTGCAATTATTTTTGTTTCTGTTTTTCATAATTTTTAAGATTGTTTATTTGGTTTTTAATGACGTTTGGGTTGTATTAAGAATTTATTAATTCGTAAAGGGTTTTGTAAATCATTTGGTTGGGGAGATCCCCTCCTCCTCTCCCTTTTATGTAAGTGCTGGTGCTGGTGGGTGTTCCATGTTTGGCAGGTCAATAGAGGTTTTGATATCGAGGGAAATGCAATTGTGCTGTATGGCTCTCGGCAGTGTCCCCCCCCCCTCCCCCAGGGCCAACTCTCGACACTTGTGGGTTGCATGCACATCTCCTTTCCAAATTACAGCTCTCTATTTCAAAACAGTAGCTGCACATAACAGACACAGTGAAAAATGGGTCACGGTAATCTGCAAAATGTTTCATGCATTCAAGTCAAATAACTATATACATTACAGCATTATTCTAGTCATGTTCTGTAATAATCTGTTACTGAGACCTACATTCTAGATAAATAGTCCATAGGTTTAAGTCCATCTATGGTTCCTCGATACTGTAACACTTGACTCACCAAGTTGCATGTGACTGATCAGCTATTAACACTTTGTGATCTACATTAGAGAGCACATCGTGTCCCAGTTATTGTCAAAGCAGGTGAGCTTCTTGCCTTCAGAAAACTTTATCCCTAACCCATAGTACACTAAGAACAGTTCAGTACACTTTCTTTCAATCGTAAGATTTAACATTCCTGGTTTTATAGCTATCACGTGTCCCAAGCAACGTTTTCCTTTCCTTTCCTTTCTTTTGCTCAGTAAGGACATCCGGATTCCTTTCATTCTCCATAACTTCAGTCACTCTTCTGTTCATCCTCAGTAGATACATGTATATTTAAACACCTATGCCTTTTTTTTTGGGGGGTCCCTTTGTCAACCTTAAATAATTCTAGAGGGTGAGGTTTACTGGCCCCAGACAACAAGGACTGTCATGTGTGAGTGTGGTCGCCACATCTCGACATATTTTCGGCTTCTCTGTTACGCACATATGTTCCCTTGCTACGACCTTCATAGTCCAGTATTAGCACAGGTGGAAACCGGAATCTCCTGAGAAAATCTGTGATGTATAACACTTTTCTCACATCCGATCCGAGGATCGAACCGGGGAAGTAGTTGGGAGAGGCAGGCGCGTTAACGCAGTACACTACTAACAGTGGGGTATGCTATAACGAACGGATCCTACTACGAATATTCCTATAACGAACGGTTTTACCTATAAAATTGAGAATGCTATAACGAACGCAACTCCTACAACGAACGCGGATGAATACGGGACTATTTCGCCTGGCGCATGAATATTGTTGTACCGGGACCCACAACAAGAGCGTCAGGCGCCATCTTTGTCTCATTGTGTAGCCAGTGCACCACTGTTATTGTTGAAATTTCGTCTTTTGATGTGGAAATTCGCGTTATTTGTATAACTATTTTGTTATACTGTACAAGTATACAATTGTAACAATGAGTCGTCCAAAGCGAGTGAGAAAGCTAATAACCCTTGAAACTAAGAAAGAAATTATAAAGAAACGTGAGAATGGAAGAAGCATTGCGAAACTTAGTGATGAATATGGGATGGCTAAATCGACTATATGTACGATTTTGAAGAATAAAGAGGAGTTAAAAACTGTGCAAGTGGCTAAGGGAATCTTTAGACTTAGCAAAGCAAGGTGTAATGTGATTGAAGAGATGGAAAATTTACTCTTAGTGTGGATAAAGGAGAAAGAAATGGCAGGTGGTAACATTAGTGAAGCTATAATTTGTGAGAAGGCTAAACAATTGTTTGAGGACCTTAAAGCCAAGACTCCCAGTGGAAGTGATAGTGATGTGCCAGTGTTTAGGGGTACCTGCATGCTGAATAACACTAAGGTAAGATAAAGTACCGTATTTTTTACATTTTCCACAGAATTTTTTCAGTGTTAAGCGGTTGTATTTGGGGGCCTGGAACGGATTAATCCTATAACGAACGAGGTTCTGGAACCAATTACGTTCGTTATAGCATACCCCACTGTACCAAAATCTTTACTATTTTTACTGAACACTCAAATTTTATTATGATATACTCGAACACAACAATGTACACAAGCAGTGGAGACACAATATAAAAGACCAGGTAATATTATTCTTGTCCATTAGATAAAATTTCTGGCTGGTGTTGCTCGCACACCTTCCCACATTATAATAACGCGTAATTTACCCTGGGAGCCTATACGTTAGCTGACCACACCATCACCAGGTTGTTATCACCGTAACTGATCCAAAAATCGATCAGTATATTATCCAATGTAGAATGCAAACACTTTTTAAATTCCAGCAGGACATGATTTTAATTTTCATCATCCAGATTGGCATTTCCTGCTCCCGGCGCCAACGTTGATGATGCAACTGTCAATTGCCGCAAAAAATTATGTTTGCCATGTCAAATTGCTCACGAATTGAGACGATATCGAACCTTAATTGATTGGACTGGGGGCTTTGAGACGTCCCCGGATACGAAAAGAATGCTTACGGCAGATCAGCGTAAGGTTTATAACACCTTTGGGTTTATAGGGTACGTCAGAACTAAAAAGAACTTTATGGCACAGCTAAATATGGGTGAGAATCTTAATGTTTGCGCTTTTTCTTGGGATGCGATTAATTCACGTGCTCTAATTTCACTGGGTTTAAAATTCTAATGAAGCTATTTGCCAGCTGATCATAGCGAGTGGGAATATTTACCCTGCCCTGATTACCCAACAATGACGGGGGAATTAACTCAGGCAAAAATAGGTGGTCTCAATCCCACCTCGGCTACCGCTGCGGTGTTTGGTGGCTATGTTCACGCGCTTCCACATGTTTTAACAAGCCTAAATGTTGAAAATTTAGTTATAAGTTATAAGAAAATATACTCTGTAACATTACCCACGAAACCCATAATGATATTTTGGTTATCGTTTGGCTAACGTTAAAAAAAAAAAAAAAAATAATATATATATATATATATATATATATATATATATATATATATATATATATATGGTTTTGTAATTTCGAAAAAAAAAGAAACTTAACATATGGAGTTAAATGAGTTTTGTTTGTTTTTAATTTAAAGTCTGACTTTCGGAGTTTTGAGTTCTTGCCTCTAAACTTACACAGTAAGCCTTGTACAGTTAAGTTATGCCTGGACCTTGTGTGGCGGTTTTCAGTGTGATTGTGTTCCCGTATTAACTCTCCGACGTTATTGATATAATGTTAATTGTAAAAAAAAAAAAAACGAAATTGAACACAATATCATTATTTTGACACATTTATATTCTGTAGTAGAGTGTAGTGTGTCTATCCTCAAAGGGTTAAACCATAGTCCTCAATGGGTTAAACCATACTCCTCAATGGGTTAAACCATCGTCATCAAAAGAATTAAACCATCGCCCTCAAAGGGTTAACACAAAATCATCACTCAACTTAAGGGGAATTTAACGCGACGTAATGGGGATTTGGCCCGATTTTATGGAGGATTTGACGCAACTTCTGGAGGATTTAATGCGACCTTTGAAGGGTTTGACGCAACTTCTGGATGACCTCACATGATGTATGGCGGCCTGACGCTATTCTTAGAAAATCTGACAATGACGCGCGGAGGAACCGACAGTTTATGAGGGATCTGACTCGTCTTGAAGAGGGACACATACCTGTGGAGGTGACGAGGTGCTGGAGGGAGGCGAGGGCGGAGAGAAGATCATCATGACACACCCTGACGCCGGCGACCACCAGGCCACCCTGACGCTCCACCTCTACCACCACCTGCAACACAAACACACCCGCGATTGGTGTTTTAATTGGTGGATTCTGAGTCTCTGTCTGTCTCTCTGAATTGACAGTGATTTGTAGTGGAAGCATTAACAGTGGGTACTGACCTGAGCGCCGGAGAAGGTGCCATGCCAACCAGACAACTTTGGGCAGTCCGGGAGGTCCTTCAGGAACACTTGTGGGCAGAGTTCTTCCTCCCCCAGCTCAGGCTGCTCACCTACCTGCAAGTGGAAACATTTCCATGATAAGACGCAGGTATTCAGTTGCGTAATACGTTATACTTGTTTGCCTTGTTGATATCTAAATGACACCATTAATTTCTTATCCTTAATAATTGAATTGGTGTTGAATGACACCTGTGTAAGAAGATATCTGTTAAGCATGTTACATACAGTTATAATACATGTTTCTATACAAGTGTGCTTGAAGGGGTTGTAAGAATTACTTGACAAGATTTATATAACAAATATATTGAAGTATTCGTTTTGAGAAAGGTTGAGAACTAAGTTGGTGTATTGGTTGCTGTGATAAGGTGCAAGTTTACTTGCACGCACACACACACACACTCATTCATTCATTCTTTCATTCAAACAATCCTTTTCCCGCCACGGTTGATGGTGTCTTGGCAGGTGGTGATCTAATTCTTAACATGTAGTAGCTACTGTAATAGGTTACTCCACCTCCTTGATATTGTCCTCATTTATAACTGAGTGCACAATGTTACAAGTGAACCTGATTCTCCCTATGTGTAGTCATGTTCTTTTACCGATTTCACCCATATCACGGCTTCTATCACCGACACATTGTTATTCTAAGTTACAGCAATTTATATTTAAAAGCGTACAGTCCATAAACAGTGATGTAATTTATGGAGGTGTGAGTACCTGAGGCATGTCGCAGATCACCATGGACTCAGAGCACGACACGATGATGTCCTGCATGCTGAGTACATCTTGTTGCTCATTACTGTTACCCTCAGCATCACATGAGAGACCTATATCTGCCAACTTCTGACGCAGGTCTGCTCGTGCCAGGAACTTTCTGAAAACACTAAATTTTTGTTCTGGGGATTTTCGTTGACTTTCTTCGTGAGTGAGTCTGCAGATCTCTGTCTCGTCCTCGGCGTCGACAAGCACCCAGGAGGCTTCGTCGACTGGGCTGTTGGATCTCGGTCTCTCACCTTTCTCCTCGTCCTCGTCGACAACCTCGTCCCTGCCACCGTCTTTGGGTCGATGTTCGTCTTCGTTCTCTGCCGCCTCCTCACATTCTGGCTGTGTTGGTGTCGGAGAGGGGTTGTGGGAGGACCTCTTCTCATCATCGACGGCAGCTTCGGCTATCTCTTGGGCCAGTAGCTCCAGGTCCTGCGTCATCTCCAGGTGTGGCTCCGGACACACCGAAATTTCCAAGTTGCACGAGTCCTGTTCCTCATTGTGGTCTGCCATGTCTCTCTGTAACAGTTATAACAGTTATAGAGAAACAATAAGCATTAGTTGTATGAAAAATGTTTGACACACACCCACGTTAATTATTATTATTATTAGTAGTAGAAGAAGTAATTGTTACACACATACACACACACACACCTTGAGAGTGGTGAGTCAAGGAGAAGCAAATAATGTTTTTCTGTTATATTTTTTTACTCGTGTTGTTTTAAGAGTGTGTGGGGGAGGACGTGCCAGCCAGTGTCCTTGTGTAGGCTGGCTATTTGCTAAGTCTGCTTTACTTGAGTTTACAAAATATATTCTTAATATGTGGACACAGTCGACACAATGTTTCCCACAATACAATAAATCTTTCCTTTACACGAGCCTTTAAATTAAGTAAACAATGCATATATAATATCAATGGATGAGAGTATTACTATTAGTGATTATTGTACACACTTGTCTTGCCCTCCTCCCTTGTCTTACCCTCCTCCCTTGTCCTACCCTCCAACCTTGTCCTACCATCCAACCGTGTCTCACCCTTCACACTTGACCTATCCTACACACTTGACCTTCCCTCCACACCTCTCCTACATTCCACCCACCAGCCTACCTTCCGCCTATCACCACGCGTTCCGCCCACCGTCCCACCCTCCACCTTCTGTAGTATCATTTATCTACCACCCAACTTTCTACCCTTCGCCCTTCTCTCCACCCACCGTCTATCACCCATCTTTCTACCAATGTCCTTCCCTCCGCATATTGCTCCACGGTCCACCCATTGCCATACCCACTATCCACTCACTGACCCTCCACCTATCACCCTACCAACCATTCACCATCGTACCCTCCACCCACTGTGCAACCCTCCACCCACTTCTATATTCACCCTCCACTCCATTCTCCAACCAGGAGTCGTCGTCCTCTCCTGTCTCGCGGGAGTTTCTATGAATGGTTTGAATTTTGAGTGTTATACACATATAATGAGGCGCTCTTGTGCTTCCATGGTGGGCGGCGCCCTAGACAAGCACTCCCTTCCGCTCGTCTGCTCAGACGGGACAAAACTGGGGACGGTGGACTGTGGACCGGGATGACTGGCATCACACCGACATGCTGGCCGTGATCACGACTGTCCAGCGCTCTGCTATAGATGGCGTCTGTTGTCACGGCCTCACACCGGCTGTTTGCTTAATGAAATCACATGTATAAGGGCCCAGGCTTGTGCAAAAGCGAGGGGGCACTCGAGTCTGTGTGGAGGCGTCTTTCCCTCGACGCAGCTGCTCCGCCCGCCGTCAGCAACGGGTCTTAGCTCTTATGCCAGGGGTCGACAAGCGCCACGCACCTGCCTCGCGCCACGCGAAGATAAAGGAAATATGATGCTAAATTACGGTGCAGGCAGCGACGGGTGACTTTGGCGGCGAAGCGCAGGCGGAGGCAAGAGAGCGGCTAGAGTGACCGGCGGCCGGCAAGTGGGGGACAATCCTGCACTAGTTTACTTCACGAGTTTGCTTGGCAAGTTTACCTGCGAGTCTTGAGTACAATCCAGCACAATACCCTCGTCGCTTCTCGCTAATTGGCTGTCCGGAAGCCCCTCCGGCGGCCCACTGCTGCCACCCGCTGACGATAGCCCTGCCCTGCCCGCTACCTCTCTCACATGTTTGCACACCACATTTTTATAGCAACAGTTGATTCATATAAAAACTGAACACTATTCAAAACTTCAGAAACGAAACATTTTTTAAAAGAATTCTAAAATCACCCATAAAAGGAAGACGTTGGCAATTCTGCTAGACGGTAAAAATGGTCACATTGGATGATGTTTCCAAAGACGAAGGTTCATTTTATTGTTCTTACCATAAGCTCATCAAGTCTTAGAGACGCTTGAGGGTACATGGAAGGCGGATATGTTGAAGGAAGATGTTGGGAATTCTAAGAATTTGACAATAGGGGCGAGGTCTTCTGCTGTCTGAGCGTCTAACAAAGGTTAAGATAATCTTTAGAGAGCTTGGGTTTGCTTCAGTATACGTCCCGGTATGACTGTGTTTCGCCACTGTATTAAGGTATATCTAGGTGCCGGCCCATATGCCTTTATCCATGCTCGTTGTTATGTACACATCCTTGCGGGTCTGACGAGGATGCCGTTAGGATTATTCGAGGAACATAGACAGTGGGTCGAAGATATTAAAGTTGGAGTGAGATGGTTAATGTAGGTATCCTCGGTAACTATTGACCATGTTCTGATTTTTACACACACACACACACACAAGGCCTAACCTTAGTATTGCAGGGACGTGAAACCGACGTGTCTTAAAACTAACGGGACATAAAACCAAACAAGATATAAAACTAATGGGTCTCTGAATTAGTAGATCTTAACACTAACGGGCTTTCAGTCACTAAATAATGGTTTCAAGGGTAAACTGGGATCTGATGTACAGCTTCATATCTGCCTTGTAGGTAATTGAAGTTCGATAATTATCAGTATTTTTCGTAGGCATTTGTCTTAGTTCAGGTCCTTGGTACTGTTATGGTAGTTAGGCTGTGTCATTTAATATCAAGAATTACGTCACCTTATGTAATAATACACCGTAGTTCCTTCTGTTGCCTCTATTTATCTTTGGTTTTTTTCTTTCCCTTCTGATTCCCTCCCCCTCCCCCCTCCCCCCTCTCTGGTTCTGACGCCCTGGAGCACTGAGTCACGGGGGTGAGTCACTTGTACCGTGAAGGTCCTTTCCTGGGTCAGGTAATAAACGCACATGACATAATATATTATGTCGTGTGACTCAGGGTTGTCATGTCTCTGCCACCATTTTGTCATGCGTCAGAACGGAGGAGCTGCAGACAAAATTTTCGTGCCGTAAATATTAAGTTCCATCTCAAGTTTACTCTTTGTGACTGTAGTCATATGAAGTACCTTAGTGTATTGTAAAATATATTTCCAAAACTGGAAGTCGTGTTTTGAATTCATTAGTTTTGTTCAAGTGGTTCGTAATGTGGGATTCGGATTGTTAAATACTGTAAGTTATCTCCGTGATTGTTGTTGTGGGAAATAATTTCTCTTAAAAACTACGACACGTCAAAAGTGGCCAGGTAACGCGGAAGAAAGTAACGTACATACCTTACAGATTCCGGGTCAAGATCAGTTGAAATATGATAGAAGGGGAGGGACTAATTCCCATGCTATTTTGATATCGTCTTAAGAACTTGTTCAAGTTGTATCGAATATAATGGGTTGTTGTAGCGCTGTACACATTTCTGTGGTTACTCAGCATCTACCGGAACCTCTAGAGATGAAGTCACTGATCCAACGCACCACCAAGACATGCATACTTCACTTATTTAATGGACAGAGTTGTTGTACTTACGAAAATCATTCATTTTCTGACTCCACAAAAACTGCTGCTGTCATTAACATTCGGGAAAATCGATTCTTTTGTCATTTACACATTCAGCAGAGGTAGAAGGTCTGAGCAAGGACAGTGAGATCACTGCATTGTGCGGGAGACGGTGACCGCTGACTCACACCAACTTGCTCAAGGGTGGAAGGTTCTCTCCCTTGTGCTACACCCTTGTTATCACTCTTTTCTTGCCTTACCTCTCACACTTCACCAACACACACTTAAACTTTATGGATAACACACTTGTACGCTATTTTCTGTATAGCGATGTTGTCTGCCGTTCATTACGCAGATTTACAGGTGTAGAGAACGGCTGGTTAAATCTATTGAACGTTTATTGTTTGTTGGTGAGCCAGTTCAGGGATTAACAGTGAGCACGACACTACAGTATTTTGGGAGTGTCTGTGTGTATACGTAAGACGGTTACTGTGCACAGTATATCTAGGCCCAAACATCGGTATCATAACATTTTTAGCGTGTTAGGCAGTCCCTAAACCAGAGGACGTTTTGTGATAGTTATAACCTAAAAAAAAATCTTAAAATGAAGTTGTATGGAGATGTGAGCAAAGAGTATCAATGGGAAATGAATACCTGGAAAAAGCAGCATGTATATTCTGACAAAAAAGATACAGAAATATGGAGTGAATATACAAGTCATCCGCGAGAATGGCTTGATGGAGGAACTGACTGAGGGACGCGCATTGATAAACTGACGGCACTGATCTAGTTTTCCCTCAATGGTAGGTGTTGGTCTTGGTCATTCACGTATAAATGGCGACGTTGCTAAAGAAACTTATTTTTGAAAGTTAATTTTTTGCTTCTCGCAGCAGATCTGTATACGGAGTGGTTGAGAGGTTCAGAATTCTGGTTAGACGAGGTTAACGTGACAGGATGGACGTCGTGTGTGGTGGATCATGACGCTAGTGTACAAAAGTGTGCTGTGGGTCCACGGGCGGGAAGACAAGGCAGTTGAGGTGATTCTTGTCACAGTATACCTCACCTTCTTGGCGTGGTCATCTCCCCTTCCACTGTCTCCACACAACTTATTTTACTGTGACCCGAGAAGGCTTTTTTCCCCAGCGCGTTAGGTAATCCCAGCGTACTGTTATACAAAGGTGGTATGTGTCATATCACAGCGTATTGTTGTCAGGAGCAAATACCGTCAGATGATCTTGAGATTCTAGACCTTGATTGTATCCGAAACATTTAGTGTCATATTATTTATTACCAAAATTTTGATGTTGTCTAAAAGGTATCACGTAAGTCACAGACAGGTGTTGTATCACCAAGCGTAGTACAGTACTGGGGTCACAAAACATGATGCTGCGTCGCGGAATCCTCAGATTTGTATCAATACTAACAAATGGCAGCACCGTGTTAACGATGGCTTATACAGTACTTGATGCGCAAGGGACTCATACACATGTACGAGCTCTCGTCACTACCAGGCTGTACGCACATAGTTTATTCCCTCCTCATGTTGTACATTATTTTCATCGTCATTCATTTACGCTTATGTACTGGACCAGCAGATAATATCACCCCAGGCACTTCCCACATAACTTCATATTGACCCAGTGACAAAGCAGCATTACACATGAGTATACACAAACCTACCAGTGTCCCCGGCTGTCACTGATTTGGAAATTCCACGAGAAAAAAATGCTCACGGAAACATTATTTTTATTCAGATTAGATAATTCTTTACTTGTGCCGGATGTCACTGATAGATTTATCGTGGTTAATACGTTGACGCTGTTATCGTTAATGAATGATAATAGCTCCAGGTATAGAACCGAGTTTGAACAGACTACAGCAGAGCGATATCTAAAGTGACCTGAAACACTGGAATGGAGGTATTACTAGTGTGGCGGTCAATACTATCACGAGAGTAGATTATCCAGAGCATTAAACTAACTTGTTATTTCCACCTAAAGTCCCTCACTCACGGTTTGGCAATAGCAAGCTTCTTAATACAACTTGATTAGGATTTTGTAAAGAGCACGAAAAGTTAATTAACTTTTCATTTTTATCGTATAAGTGTAATTTGTATTTAAATTTTTTATCCCTCTTCATAATATCAAGGACATATCCTTGTTTGTCTGTCCGTCTGTCAGAAATCACGTTTCCGTTCAGTAATCAGCGAGCGTTATCAATGTTTTATATACAGGCGTTATAACCTTTGGCCTCCTGGGCAGTGTTGGCGGCCAAACATCACCTTTGATACTTTACATTTAATATAGAACATAGTTGGTATGAACATTTATTTGTATTTTATTAGTTTGTATGTACGATTTTCCACCACTTGTTTATCTTAATCTTCTCGTTCATTCTACTCTATCCTGTTTCTTCGCCATCCTCTCCATTTTTCCTTCCTATCCTCTTTTTACTTGTGTTTCATCATCCCGCTTTTACTGTATCCTCCTTCACCATATTAAAGAGAAAACAACGATAGAAACAGAGAGGTGGGGTGGCACTGGGTGGTCACCTGACACCACCTGTGTGTGTTTTAGGTACGTTGAGTAGGTAATGAGGTCACGGACCCCACAGCGTCACAGGTGAGAACGGAGAGCACCAGTGATCATACCTTGCGCTAGGAGAGACTAAGGCTTAATTTTTGTTATTGTTTACGTTTTTCTTGTGCTCCTCCTGGGAAATATAGTAAATACTGTTCGTCCTAAGGTGGACAAAATTATTCTCAGGGTACAGGTCATACAGTAATTCCTTTCAGAGGCTGACAAGTATAGCAGCGTCTTGGTGTACAGTGTGCGTGTATCTCTTAGAGCTCTGGCTACTGACAGCTTCAACCTTTTATTTTCAAACTTTTAGATAAACTTCCTAAGAATCATCGCTACACGTTTATTGTTTTTGGACGAGGTTGGTCAATGTTCAGACTCGAGCTGTTCTGCTACATGTGATGCCATTGTTATTAGTAAAACCTTAATTGCAATGTATACGAATTACATGAACATGGAAGAAAGACAAAATGTAATAAAAGTTTACCGTCAACGTAATCTGTAACCAGACCATACGTACAATTGATTTGTTTACTTTATTTAATTATTTCACTTATAATTAATCAATTTGTATTATATTTCAAGCTAGTATCGTATTCACTCTGAACATTTCTTAACCATAGAGGTGAGGGGCATTTGATATCGTTCTCTTAAAACTTCATTGTCTTCTCTTGATTTAGGTCAAGGTAAAGGTCACACACAGGTCAGAGGTCACTCGGTACGGCAACTTTAATATTTTTACCTGAACGAGTTATATTCCATGACGGTAAAAGTCAACTTATCCAACTTTACAGTATTTTCTTCAAACCTTCAACTGTAGGCTTTTTCCTCGAGGGGTTATTGCGTGTACGTCCGACCTTTCAGTGTATTTTAGGCTGCGTTAGTCGACCAATTATACACCTGCCTGACATGACTGATGAATGTTTTTCGCTTGAGGGACCTTTTATTTTTGTTCCTCAAGTGTTCCTAAACGTAGGCAACACTTACTTATTTGATGTAAGTGTGTAGGAGAGTGGCACTGGTGAGGGGCGTGGCCGTGTGTGTGTGTGTGTGTTGTTAACCTTGAAACACAGGAGAGATGGTTTGCCTCTTCGCACGACGCCTACGACCTTGAGTCTTGACTGACCAAGTAAATTCTTAAGGTAGAGTGAGTCATGCTCGTGTTGGTGGACCTACTCCTCCTTTACCTTCTACGCCTAACATGTGGTTTCGTGAGGCCCTTCTTTACCTTGAGTAGAAGCCTCGTCTTCGCCACAAAAAACCAACCGCTATAAAACCTGTTATGGAACTGTTTGCACTTTTCACTATAACAGGTAACATGAGCCTCATTTTCAATCTTGGTCACACAAGGCTTCAATGCTTTTGTGTATTGTGGTCTATCAATGACGCAATCGCACAGCTGGGCAGACCTTGCTTGACGTTGCCAATAGAGACTTGAGGTTTTTCTGTAAGATTTCTCCTTGTTCTGTGTTCGAACTCAAAGAACTAGGAAAAGGATACCTACGGAACATTTATACAGTGTGACTCAAAACTCAAAGCTCTTTATCTTGCACTTTAACGGTCGCGTAGACTAATCGCGGTAGAAAATATTGATCTACGCAGTTCGATACAAAACGAAAGACGACGAGCGACAGTGGCACGCACCAGGGTGTGGGTGTATTCGACCACTACACTCCAGTGTTGGCTTGGCGCATTTGACTTGTTGATAAATATACCGTTAGGAGTGAGTTATTTGGGTACAGTACAACCACACTACTGACAGTTGAATAAAACACATCTTTATTGCCTCTAAGCATAGAACACTACACTATACGTATAAGTAATACTAACACATGGATATATGAGCCGCTTCGTAAATATATTTGGCGTTTCTACTTTTTTGTACAGTATTTGTAATCACCTCAAAACGAAAACGGCAAAAAGTTTATTGTAATTAAACTGAAGGATTATTACACAAATAATCAATATTACCGAGAAGGGGCTAAAATGGTTATACAATCGTCAGCTCTATGGCGCTTTCATCTGCCAAGTAAGTATATTAATCAAGGATATAAATTCCCTGTAGTATAACCAAGAGAAGAAATATTTATAATTAGCTGTAATTACTCGAAAAGTGAGACACCGAGACACTCACAAAATTCAGTATTGAGTAATAACTTGGATGTATTTAGTTATGGACTCACGACTACCAGTAAGATGAATGTATACATGTATTAAGGTAGTAAATTATATTGGTGAGTGATGGGGAGACGGGGGAGGCCTGCCGTCCCAACAAAGACTGCAATGGAGACAGGTACGCACTTGTCCCTGAGCTGTGTACCACCTCCTTGGCATTTTAACTTGTTCGGTTTAGATTATCACAGCCTATTGTCCTACATTTGTAACTGATGTCGCGTTTACTCACAATTATTGACACTGTTGGGGGTTTCTTTGGCAATGGGTAGAGACGTTGTTTGATCAATATTATAAGGCACGATATGTAAAAACACTTACTCCATCCCTCTTGCAGGTCCGTTGTCTTGGTTATGTCTGACGTGTGACACAGATCTTATACACACATCACCACTAATACACACACGCAGTTAAACTAAGCACTCACCAAGTTGGGTAGATTATAGTCAGTGAGCTCCTTGATATGTACTGTTCGCGCGTGCACCACTAGTTTCGTTCGTCGCTGCAAATCGAAATGTGTGTGGAAAGGGTCACAACAATCACTTTCACTGTCGACTGGAGCATAAGAGCTTGTTGAGGTTTACTTCTAATGGTTACGCTCGGTAAGGGGCACCCTCACTGTAACGCTCCTTCAGGGGGTAACAACAGCTGATCTGCGGCCCTGTAAACAGCGTAGCCTCTGTATAGACAAAGCGATACTAATTTTTTGTTTTAAATATCATTATCGTGGACGTTGATTTTTAATTATGTACTCCTGACTAAACTTAACCCTCATTATTAAAACTTGTTAGTGTTGTGATGTCCGGCTGTGTGTTTATCTTATGACGAATATAATTGTCGTATTAATCTACGAACTGGCAACTCTTCGATCACAAACCAGCAGCAGCAACCATAGAAAAAAAGTAGGTTTTCCTGATATATTTATTTCCAGTTATGCTGCAAGGAGGAAAATTTCGAAACAGCAGACAAAAGAGTAATTATTGGAAGAAATTATATTTGTTGATTTGCTGTGAGCAGGTGTGTGTGTGTGTTGGGAGGGAGTCAGTCTCAGGTGTTTGTGGCAGGTAAACAACAACAACACAGTGAAAATAGAGTTGGGAGGCTGGGTCACTAGGTCATCCAGGTACACGCCTATGTAAATGTTATGACGTCACCTTCATTCTTGATTATCGTGACGTCACCTTCATTCTTAATTATAGTGACGTCACCGTCATACTTACCCCAATATTTTGACGTCATATTTATATTTACCTAAATAATATGATGTCAACCACCAAGCCTGTCTAAGTATTTTGATGTCTCCTTATGCTTATTTAAGTATCCTGATGTCACCTTCACTTTAACCTGTACACGATGTCACTTTCATCCTAACCAGCACATGACGTCGCCTTCAACCTAACCAACACAGACGTCACCTTCATCCTTAGCAGCACAGGATGTCACCTTCATCCTAACCTACACACGACGTCACCTTCATCCTAACCTACACACGATGTCACCTTCATCCTATCCTACACAGGATGTCACCTTCAAACTTAGCAGCACAGGATGTCACCTTCATCCTATCCTACACACGACGTCACCTTCATCCTATCCTACACACGATGTCACCTTCATTCTAACCTACACACGACGTCACCTTCATCCTAACCTACACACGATGTCACCTTCATCCTATCCTACACAGGATGTCACCTTCAAACTTAGCAGCACAGGATGTCACCTTCATCCTATCCTACACACGACGTCACCTTCATCCTATCCTACACACGATGTCACCTTCATTCTAACCTACACACGACGTCACCTTCATCCCACGTCACCTTCATCCTATCCTACACGACGTCACCTTCATCCTATCCTACACACGATGTCACCTTCATCCTATCCTACACACGACGTCACCTTCATCCTATCCTACACGACGTCACCTTCATCCTATCCTACACGATGTCATCTTCATACTAACCTACACACGACGTCACCTTCATCCTATCCTACACACGACGTCACCTTCATCTATCCTACACACGATGTCACCTTCCTATCCTACACACGATGTCACCTTCATCCTATCCTACACGACGTCACCTTCATCCTATCCTACACACGATGTCACCATTCTAACACCACGATGTCACCTTCATCCTATCCTACACACGACGTCACCTTCATCCTATCCTACACACGATGTCACCTTCATACTAACCTACACACGACGTCACCTTCATCCCATCCTACACACGATGTCACCTTCATCCTATCCTACACACGACGTCACCTTCATCCTATCCTACACACGACGTCACCTTCATCCTATCCTACACGCGATGTCACCTTCATTCTAACCTACACACGATGTCACCTTCATCCTATCCTACGCACGACGTCACCTTCATCCTATCCTACACACGATGTCACCTTCATACTAACCTACACACGACGTCACCTTCAAACTTAACGAAATATTCTCGTTCACGAATTACTGTTCAACGCCACAACCCATCGACCTCGCTCACTCGCATTGCTACAACAACAACCACCACCTCACTACAACCACTGTGAGGTCATCATTGTTGTAGGTATCGTCTTTATTTACTCTTCTTTTACCTTTTGTATTGAATTAACCACTCTTCCCCATTATTATTATTATTATTATTATTATTATTATTATTATTATTATTTGTTGTAGTAATAGTAGTATTGTTGTTGTTATTAATTATGTTAGCTTCACAATTAACTGCTATGACGTCATCTATTTCAATGTTATGGCGTCACTTATACTTGCTTATAACATTATGACGTCAGTTGAGTTGACCTTCATGGCATGTTAAGTACTATGAGACCTTTATTATTACATAAATATCAAGATGTTACCTTTAAATTTTGAATATTATTACGTGACCTTTATAGTGACTTTTATACTGTATATTATGGCGTCATCTTAGATATTATTGTTACCATCATCTCCTAAAACATTGTGATTAATGTTCGTTTGAATATTTTTAATGGAGGAAAATTGCCCAAATGGGGTGTTTTATGAGGTAGGAATATTGGGAACTTTTTACAAGGGGATGGTTTAGGATTTAATGAATGGAAGGGAATCGGATCTTGTAGGAACGTTTTCTTTTATTGAACGTTGACGTGAATTACCGTGAAGGAACGTTTGTGTGAGTAAAAAAAAGTATTAATAAACGTTTTCAGTGTTATTGAGATGAGAAAATTATCCCTCGTGAATGTTTTCTGAAGAGGAGTATATTTAAAGAACGTTTTTTTAAACTATTAAATTAAAATAAAATTATCTCCAGAATATATAAGTCATAGTGAAGCCACAACACGTAACTCCTGGACTTCACTTAGTTAGCAGGACTTAGCCTCGGCGGTGGTAGTTTGTCCAGCGCGGTAACTCACCCACCCCCACGATATAAGCCATAAAAGTGGCCTTCTTCACCTAATCTCTTTATCCGGGAAGGAGTCCGTGTAATAATGTGGAGCTGGTGGTGCCTGGGAGACCCAGGTCACCACCCTCCCCCCACCTGACACTTGCATTACATTTAATATTATGAATGCCTGTGTTTATGTATACATGCATATATGTTTAATTTAACCATTCGAGACTA
Source organism: Homarus americanus (assembly GCF_018991925.1). Lineage (NCBI taxonomy): Eukaryota > Metazoa > Arthropoda > Malacostraca > Decapoda > Nephropidae > Homarus > Homarus americanus. The sequence goes on from NW_024756966.1 coordinate 110,451, forward strand.
CCATAACCATCCGAGCAGATTTAATTATTCAAGACTGAACCATCCGAGCCTTAAGTTAACCATCCGAAGCTTTAACTTGAATATTACCGATTTTAACAGCACCCAGTTCCTGCCTAAACCCTACTGAATTTAGCGATGGTTTGTTTTAATTCGCTACAGTTTACGAGGGTTGTGTAGGCAGAGTCTTAGGCTGACGGGAGAAGATGTGTATGTGATGAGACTAATCGTTCTGTTTTTGTAACTTTATCTGTAGTTACTTAATAATCATAGGTGCGTTGACGCTTATTTTGATGTTAGTGAAAGTTAAATCACGTAAACAAATAACATAAATGGTGAAAAGAGTGGAGTGTGGTGCTGGGTGTGATTTATGGGTTACGTGAACACAAGGTAATACAGGCGCGTCACTGAGGCAGGAGAACGCTTGTCATGAACTGAAAACTGATTTTTTTTTCACCATTAAAGTGAACCTTGAGATACAGAAACGAGGTTAAGTGATTATAGGCTAATTTCGGGAGAAGTTTAGATCGATATTTTTGTTGTATATTTGTAGGTTATCTTCTAAGGCCTTGGCTCACCCGTCCCATCCTAGGTCAAGGACACGTGGCTATCGGCCCTTTCTTCTTGTACTCGGTCGCTAGAAGGACATTCCAGTGAGCAAATCCCAATAAGGTGTTTAATTTATGCGTTGGTGTCATCTGTGTCATCTGTGTCATAAGGAGAAAGTGCTTTAGGTTATGGCTAGTGAAAGGTACTTTGATGTCCTGGGTTCTGTTGGCCACAAAGCTGAAGGACACTGCAGGGAAGGTGATGTGGGGAGTACAGTACCATAACAGCCCGTCTATTGCAGCAGTAGGAACGATGGAAAGGATTTGTGTGTATGTGTACTTAATATTTTTTCCAGCATATATAGGTAGATAGGATAGGTAGATAGAAGGTCAACTGGGTGATAATAGGTCATGTACTCGTATACACTTCAATGAGAGAAAGCAGTCGTGGTATACAGTACTCTTCTCAGGCTGGGTTATCACGCCTGGCTCCTGTGCTTGAGGCGTCAGGCAGCCTTGTGTGATAATCTGTTGAGTTAAAACACTGCTTGAAGGCTGGTGTTTATGGCACGACACTGAGAAACCTGGAAACGTGTCCCATCCCCTCTCACAATGCCAGTTGATAATTGTTTAATTAATAGGCTTGTGATATAACGACGTGTTAATGAGACTAATTATATTTCTTTACTCTGTAGGCCGTGATATTAAGAAACTCGAGAGAATGAACCATGATTACGTGTATTTATATGTTTTTGGTGTGAATTTGGCTCATAAAGCACATATGCTTATACTTAAAAAACAGTATTCTTAAGTAAATTCACAAATAGTCTTCCCTTCAGGTGCGTACAGTCATGCTATAAACGTATATACCATGACTTAACACCCTCGTATAAACATGTACCGTAGCGTCTGTTATGTGAGGGTTCGCTTGTGAGTCGGATATAATTACAGTCTATCAGAGATTTACTCCCTTGAGCCATTCTACGGAGTACAATAATATCATTTAAGTATATGACCTACATACACACGTGATATCCTTCACACACACACACGCACACACCTCATGACTTTCATGTACAGTGTAGTCGTAAATACAATGCCCACACGTACTGTACATATATATTTAATTATTCTCGATTTACATTCACTGTACAGTTTTCTTTGTCCAAACAGGCACAAAGACCTTTCACACTATAACATAAATATATTTGAGCTTTCCGCATAATCTGTACAACTACATAGACACATAACACCAACGCAAATAAACACATTGTGACCTTGGCATACACTCGGCAACACCCACTCACTCACATATACACTTATCAAATAACTCTTTCTACAAACATATAAATACTCTCTTTGTTTACTTACACACTAGAACACTCATAACAACACACTTAGCTGGAACATAGTATTATACCTTCAAGAACACAGGGATATACTGTACAAGCAAGCGTTGAGTCCTCGTACACAAATATACGCACATCATACTCACTACGCACGTCTTATAAACATGCTTATACATACAGTTGCGTATAGTGTGTGTGTGTGTGTGTGCGTGTGCGTGTGCATGTGTGTGTGTGCGTGTGTGTGTGCGTGCGTGTGTGTGTGTGACTACTTTCAGCATGTCTATATATATGTGCGTTTAGCTGTGTGTTTTGTGTGTTGCTGTGCGTGTCTGTCTGTCTGTCTGCTCAGAGTGTGCTATAGCAATATACTGTACCTACATTAGTACTCAACTAACGTCCCAGCAAAACGCTCATCTGTCCTTCAACACCCTTTCTCCCTCCCTCAGCCCTTCTCCCCTTCCCCCTCACCCTCACACATATACCCAAACAGTCCTCCCCCCATTTCCTCACTCCAGTCACATCCTTCCACCCTTTTCCCCCCTTCCACACCCCTCACCCTAGTCCCCCCCTTTACTCCACCACTGGTGGAGTCCACCAGCCTCACCACCCCATCACCCTCTTCACACAGTGCCACCTGCCCCCCCCCTCAGCCCCTCTCTCACAGCCCCCTCTCACAGCCCCCTAGTACCGTCAGTAAACTTGTGTCATATATCATTGACTCCTCCTCAACTTTCCTCTTGGCTCTACCTTCTTCTCCTCCTCCTCCTCGTCGCCTCACCACCGCTCTATCTCCAAACTTCTCTCTATGTCCAAACTTATCCACTTCTTGTCACGTCTTTCTCCCTTACTGAGTTACGTCCATGACCACGCCAAAGCCAATGTACTGTTCGTTACGCCACAAAAATCCGAACTTAACGAAATGGGGGTTTATTTTTTTTAAAGCCTCATCTCATTTTTGGATTTATGACCTATTTTTCCCCCATAAAGTTTCTGAACACCTTATAGTACCTTGACTTAGATGATTAATTACTCACAGGTAGGCTACTCCAGTGTCCCCATCAATTAATCGTAAGTACCTGTGTATAAAAAATAATCAAATGCAGTTACTAGATATTTTACTCGACTTACAAGTTTTAGTGGGGTGAGCAAGACACCTGGGTCGGGGGTGAGTGACCTACATATCTGTTCCACACGTGATAACACCGCAGGTTGACTTGAGCTTCGTTTATTATTACGTTTGTTTTGTTTTGGGTGAATTTGATGTTGATTAAATAGATCTTGGGAATAATATAAATTCATGTTGAGTTAATTGACTATAATGAAAAGTAATACACGATTATTGTAGCTGAATTATAGAAAAGTAAATAATGCATCAAATAAACCCACAAAAATCCACCACCGCTCAACCCAAGTCAAGAGAGACGCCGAAGAACCCAACCCCAAATCTGGAAACTTTTGCCAGGGTCTGTCAGTGGGCAGGTAATTACCAGTAATAGCCTGTCATTAGGGGGAGTCGGTGTGTGCAGGAATTAACGACCTCCTTGCAACTGGGATAACCTCGTTCGTACTCATTAGTGCGGGTAACTCGACCTCCCAGGCCTCGCAGGAGCCGCTCGGGGTGTTCCTTCACCGTCTTAACCCAGTAATGAGGATAATTTTTATTTGACTACCACCGCCGCTCCTGTTGTTGTTGCTGCTGCTGGCGGCTGTGGAAAGAGCGTTGTTCTTTTGTTTGCTCTTGGTCGTGGATATTTCCTCCTCCCCCCCCCGGCTTCAGCATTTATTTTTATTTGTTAAATGCTGAAGTATATAGTAAGTTGTGTAGTTATGTACACTTTGGTTGAAATTGTGCTTGAGATAATTGTTATGAATCACCAGGTCCTACACCCAGACTGTTCTGTTCCGATTCAACAGTAACGTCCAAACAATGTATTTATCGTAATAAGTTTATTTAATACTACTTTGTTTAACTTTGTTATTATTTTAAGAATTAAATTTAATGTGAGGGTTTGAAATGTGTGTATGAAATTGCCAGTGAAGCTGTGTGGCGCAGTGTGGTGGATGTACTGCCACATATTGTTGATACTTGCAGCTAAGATAACCAGGACACGCGTAGTGTCACTGACAGATACTGTTAAGGTCAGGTGACAAATATTCTTGACAAAATATGTGATTAGGAGGCTGCGAGCCCAAAGTTTAGGTGTCGATCATAATTTTAAAATTTAGGTAAATATGTTTATTCCGTTTCAAACTTTTCAGGTGCAGCACTAGAGAATTCCCCAAGTTTATATGACATATTTTGTGATAATATTTGATTCTCACTGATAAATGATATCTGGTAGACGAAAAACCACGCACCCACTACGACGGAGTTTGATTACCCAACTATCTGTACTTTAGTGTGAACCCGTGAGGCTGTACTTGGACGAGTGGTGTGTTGATAACGTCTGGTCGACCACAACAAGAGTGAGGGGCACCTTGGCGCCTCCTCACCATCACGTGTCCTCACATACCTCTCCCTGGGTCACTCGCCAACAACTCTTGATAGTTTTATTCTTAACTCTTCACTTATATCTCTGTGTGATATATTAAGGAAAACAATTGCATACTTTATTCCTCTTGGCTCAGGGGAAGGGTTAAATATTATCGCAGTATCTTTACGTTTAACCCTGAGGTAACTGATACGTCCGCCCAGAGCTTCAGGATATTAGTAAATGGTTGTGTTGAAGATGTTATGTGAATGTTGTGTTGGTTTTGTGTTGATGGAGATTTTTGTTCTTTATATGAGGTGAGTGTGTTCCTGTGGGAGTTATTTGATTACGTAAGTTTCATTTGATGATGATACAGATGGTATTGACGTAAATTGTCTTACGCTTCTCAGTTGAAAGTGTATGAAGTTAGTACCACTGTTATTTATTGTCTGTTTAGTTTCTTGGGATATATTAGTCACCTTTCTTGGCAAACTCTTACCTGACGTAGAATTTTGACATGTCTCTTGTGTACACTGTCAGAGATCTGTGACCATCTGATGTTGATTGATTTTATTCTTCATTGTTTTCTGTTCATGGATTCTGTCATTTTTTTTGCACGAACCTGTAACTTATTTTTATATAAAACAAGTAGGACAAAACTTTTCATGTGTTGTTAGGTAAGAAATTGTTAAAATGTGAAGCAGGGAAACAAGAACATGCCTGGACACTACACATTGTACTCAAGACAGCAACTAATTAATTATATCAGGTGAGAAACAGTATTGCCACATCACCTGACACACCTGTAACACTAATAACCTGGGACTCCCGAGACCCATCAACCTGGGCTTCATCTTACTGTGTCACTGACAGGATCTACGTGACTGGCACAAGTCTTTATTATAAATTGGTGATAAAGTAATTTTGTTATATCACGTAGGTTATTAGTAGATATCTTTGGTGTATGAGGGTGGGGAGGTGTGAGGGAAGGGGAGAGGTGGGGAAAGGGAAGAGGTAGGGGGAGGGGAGGGGGTATAGTGGAAGGAATGGAACTAATTTAGGACGACTAAAAAAACCCACTTAAGTATGTGTGAGTTTGTGCGTCTGTCAACACACTACTTCACTACAAAGTATATAACTCATATAGCCAATTATAATATGTTCTTTTTATAATTTAATAGGGCTTTCATACCTATATAACCTGTGCCTAATAAATTAATGAATCAACAACGGTCCTTTATAATACCTCTTTCAAAATTCTGTATTTACTTTAGGGTTTAATGGATTATATTATGATATAAAATAATGATAAAATATATTGTAATACTGCTAAGCGAGAAAGGCTGGAGGACAGAAAATAACAGTGGGTGGAGACGAGGGAGGATGAGGGATGTGGCTGGTTGCCTTGGCAGGACGAAGCAAGACAATTATAGGGGTAACTTAAGAACAAATAAGTCAACAGACGCGTAGTGGGGAGCGCTTAAAACACACACTTCTAAGACAGGTATTCGATTCTACTTAATAAATTATGATAAGGTACTGTTTTAGAATATTATACAACATGTTTCAATCACTTGGAAATACAGCATATCCTTAGACTGCTATAAGGCTTTGAAAACGATATCCTTCATTAGTTGTGTTGTTTATTCTTATGAGATCCATTGCACTTTTCAGTCAACCATTAGAGTATAATAGTTTTGATGTATAAACCTGTAATCTGGTTAAAATTAATGTTTATTTAACAATCCCAAACTCCGTCAACCTGAGTCGGGTCCTTGAGTGTAAAGTACTGACCTACCAGAGAAAACCAGTGCCAGTGTTAAGGTATACTATTGTAAATCTGTTGTGGTCTCTTTTTTACCCCAGTTCCCTTTTATATTACGTAGCTAACTGAGGAAGTTATTGGAGGGGAGGGGGAGACTTTAAATTAGAGAAACATTAACATATTAGTGATGCAAATTAAGGTAGAAGGAGATTGTTTAATGAGGTTGATGGCTGAGTAGTGACAAGTCGAGATTAATCTTCAATCCTGTAAATACTTACCCGGTCTTCTATTAATTTTCGGTGGCGTCAGTGCTGTAAATGAATTAGTCTCACAAGTTGCAGGCTGATACTCTACAAATCCCACGTCTCTGAGCTGGAATTTTCGTTCCAGTTTATTTCATCTTCGTTCCAGAAAATTGCTTGTGGTCTGGAAGACTTGTCAAGGAAAAAAAATGCCAATTCTTATCCTTCATCAAGATAGGGTAACTATATCATGCTATCTATCTGGACATATTCTCTACTAATTTTTACAGGGTTTACTATGTAATTGTAGTATATCAATACGAGATTATTTATTTTACTTGATTTTCAATGTGATAGTGATATATAAGTAAGATATTGAGGCCAGCATCTGTTTGTGGCAACTGTGCTCCGCGGTGGCCAGGTGAACGATGTGTACCGGACGGCGCGCTACGATCATGAACCATCGTCCGCTAATCATGACAAATCCAATTAATTACCGACTCCAGATTTCCAATTAAAGCCAATGCCCCCACGGAGCCCTTGACTGGCAGAAATCTTACTTAAGACCGAAGACCGGCCTGGGATTACCACTAAAAACAGCCTTGCGGTTTGTCTTAGTTTGTGTGTGTATTTTTTGGGTGTTCTCGTCTTCCGTGTAATGGTAGGAATGGATCACGTTGCTTACTCTTTCGGCCGAGCCCATTCATGCCTTAATATTTATCCCATGCATTACCATATTTTAATCTGATTGCTGCTGGTATCAGACTGGCGTTAATACGCTATTTTGTGACAGAGGTGTTTGTTTACATTTGAGTATTTGATACACACACACACACACACTACATAATTTTAGAGGTGGTAACTTTTCTTATCGTTAAAACGTATATTTCCACTACTTGAACTGCTGACTGATTGATCGTTTAATTCTTGTATAATACTTAAAAAAATAATAAAGGAATGTTATTTTTTCTTGCAGATGCGTAGAGTGGCTGGAGATGGCTACCATGACAGTCACAGCAAGTTCACAGCAAGTTCACCTGTCATAATTATGTTTTTAGTTCAGTCACGTTTCTTACCACTTGTAAATTCAAACCTACCTGACTTAGCCTGAAGCCCTGATCTGACCCTGAACGCAGTAGGTTTATAACGTATACTTAGTGATTGTAATAATGCAGTGTACTAAATAGATCTAAATACAGTATGCTTAGTGGAATATATAGTGAGATAATAGTATTCTTATGAGTAACTATAGAAGCGTTGTATGAATGTTTGTAAAATAGATTAGTAGAATATTATAAAAAAATTTGGTAAGTATTTTATCGGTTTTAGTGTGTTGGGTTAGTCAGGTATTGTCCTTTGTATATACTTTCCTTTTTGTAGAGGAAATGATTATTTGTCACTAGTACATAATATAACCCGCGACATTCAGACAGTTACTAGTCTTCATGTTACATGTTGACTGAACTTTACGATAAATAATCAATGTATTTTTTATTTTTTTGTACACTTATGAACCCGTAAAATTTGTTCATATCTTCTTTCTTGGAATTGAAGTGAAAATATTAGATCCATTATTGTCAAGTGAAGATTATATACGGCATGTTGGATTAATATTAGAAGATGTAGTATAAATGAATATATTTGGGGTATATAATTACAGAACATAATTAACGGGTGTAAGTGTCCTGTAGTAAATGTTTACAGGTAAGTGTGTCGCCATTGATATATGTAATTGATTTTATATCCGTTTTCTAATGCCACAACTGACTTGGTCTAGCCTGTAGGTAGTCCAACCTTAACATTTCTCTCAAACTGATGATGTAAGAACGTATCTAACTGGCTCAATTAAGCAACGACAGAAAAATTCCCCACAAATTGCATCGGAAATATGTACTGATTCTACCGTCTCACGATTTGTTCATTCAGACTTATTTAAGGGAAAAAAATGTAACTTAAGAATCTTTGAGAATATGGAAGTGATGTTTCAGGGCAGCGAGAGGAGATGTTTGCCTCATCTAAGCATTTTCAGAATCTTATTTGTGCTCTAATGTGTAATTCTTGGAAACGTCGGCGTGGTGGCGGTAATATAATAGTGAGCACAAAAGACGGACAGTGTAATGATTCTTTGGTCTCCCACGTAAGATAAGCTGGGAATCTAAAGTCCTTTGAGGTGATGCCAAACCGTTTGTTTAACATGTACGCTGGAAACTTTTCTTGATCACGCTCTTGATATTGAAGTGTTGTTTCACCGATACATTATCAACGTAATATTTGATGAGATTATAATATTAAGGAGGTAAATAACTAATGCACCCAAAACAGACTCACCATGATTGAAACTGTTGAACTATAGGGGCAGGATAGGACAGGACAGCATGCCTTCCTTACAACCCCCCCTCAAAAAAAAAAAAAAAAAGATGGCCTCAAACTACCTAACTGCGACCTTTTTTATATACATCTCTAAACCCACCAAAATAATGATGCCGTGTGTGTAATGTCAGTGACCTGGAGATGAAGACTTGAAGTTTATGCAGTAAATAATAATAAAAAAACCTATAGATGAACATAAAAGACTTGTAGGTGGTATGGTAGGAGAGAGGATACACTTGAGTTGTATTATCGTAGAACCAAGAAATAAAAATACAACTGATAAATGAACGATTAAAGTATCGTGTGCAAAAAAATGATAAAAGGAAAATATTGACGAAAGGGATGGGGGATAAAAATATGGGATGAAGTAAAATCAGGAGAAAATGAATCCTTGGAATGGGAATTATATAAGAATGAAGATAAAAAAACATAAGTGAAAAGAGTGAAAATGATATTAAACTTAGCTTATGATGAAGGAGAAATAGTGATGGAAATGGAGTGAAGGGGAGGAATAGTGGGTGGGAGAGAAAGGGATAAAGAGGGAGATGGGTGGTGGAGAAGGATAGGGGGGGTGAGGGAGAGGATGATGGGAGTGAGGGATGATGGAGGAGGGAGGCGAGGGATGATTGGTGGTGAGGGAGGGGATAGTGGGTGGGAGTGTGGGATGATAAAAGAGGGTGATGAGGGATGATAGACAGCAAGCAGGGAAGAGGGAAAGAAGGGGGGTAGGGATTGTGGGTCATGAGGTAAGGAGGAGTGAATGTTCGAGGAAGAAAGAAGTGTTATGGAGGGGGCTAGTGAGAGGTAGAGGGAGGGATAGTAGATGACAGAGGAGAGGGAGGAGGAGGGGGTGTGGTAGGGATGGGTGGAACAGGAGGGAGGAGGAGGAGGAGGGTGTAATGGTTAGTAGAGGAGAAGGAAAGAGTGATGGTGGCAAAGAATAAGGAAGGGAAGGGAGAGGATGATGGGTGGCAGAGTAAGGTGTAAGGAAAGGTTAATGGGTGGCAGAGGAGGTGGTGGTGGTGGGTAGAGGAGGGTGAGGTGAGGTTAGGGGTGGCAGAGTCGAGGTTGGTGGTGATGGGTGTAAGAGGAGGTGGTGGGTGGCAGAGGAGAGTGAGGGAGTTGTGAGATGAGGGGGTGGTGGGTGGCAGAGGGTCTTTCATCCTCCCCCATATTCTAATCTCTCTCTCTCTCTCTCTCTCTCTCTCTCCCTTTTCTCTCTTGTCTCTTTCACTAACTCTCACTTCAGTTCTCTTCTTACCATTAATGTATTTCGCCAAGATTTATCACACTTCCGCTAACTCGTGGTGGTTTTCCCCAATCTCTCTTTCTCTCTTTCTCTTTCTCACTCTCTCACTCCCTCTTAATCCCTCATGCTTTCCCCTCTCCCCCTCTTCCCAGTTTCTTCTCTCTCTCTCTCTCTCTCTCTCTCTCTCTCTCTCTCTCTCTCTCTCTCTCTCTCTCTCTCTCTCTGTCCTTCATCTACCACTCTCCCTACAGTGCCACTCACACAGTCTGTCACTCTCTCCTCAACGTGCAATTTATTACAACTCTTGCCACTCACTCTCACTCTGCCACTCACTCTTACTCTCACTCTCTGTATACCATCGCCCTCGTAACTCTCCCTCGCTCTCACTGTCCCAGCACCTGTCACTTTTACTGTCTGTTACTTTCTCAATCAGTCGCTCGTCTGGCGTATGTCTGTCTGTCTGTCACTCTGAAACACACACACACACACACACACACACACACACACCTCCTCTCTCTCTAAACACTGTCACTTTCTTTAATGACTCTCGGTGTCCTGAACGACTTTCACTTCCCTTAAAGATTATCATATGCCCTTAAAAAAAAGGTCACCATCCCTAAAACCTATCATTTTCTTAAATATTGGCAGATATTAAGTATGTCATTTTCATAGTCTTTTCCTTAAGAGTTTCACGTTCCTCTCTCTCTCTCTCTCTCTCTCTCTCTCTCTCTCTCTCTCTCTCTCTCTCTTTCTCTTTCTCTCTCTCCAGAAGTATTCATCATCTCCAGACCGCGTCCAGCCACCCACCTCTCCCCCACTCTCTCCCACTCACTCTCTCCCACTTACTCTTCACGTTTACCTTCCCCCTCTCTCCCCCACTCTCTCCCCCCTCTCTCCCACGTTTACCTTCCTCCTCGCACCTCTCACTCGCTCTCACATTCGCCATGTCTCTCTCACTCTCTCAGTATATCACTCTCCCACAGTCTGTCACTCTCCCTGCCACTCACACTCTCACTTAGTCTGTCACTCTCTTAGAAAAATAATTCACTCACTCGTATTGTCACTCTCCCAGGAACTCACTCTCACCGTCTCACACGCTCTCAGTTTATGACCCTCCTAGCATCATACACTCTCACTCTGACACTCCCAGTAACTGGCACTCTCCCACAGTCTGTCACTCTCCCTCACTCTGTCCCTCATGGTAACTCACACTTTCCCATAGTCTGTCACTCTCATACAGTATGTCACTCCCGGTAACTCACACTCTGTCACTCCTGGTAACTCACTCTCTCACTCAGTCTGTCACTCCCCAATATGTCACTTCCAGTAACTCAAATTCAAACAGTCTTGTCACTTTCGCAGTCTAACACTTTTGCCTAATTGTCGTCTTCATCGTCGTCGTTTTAATCGTCGTCGTCTTCATCGTCGTCCTCTTCTTCGTCGTTCTGGCTCAAGTTCCTCCGTTTAGAGTCTCAGTGTAGTCCTGACGTCATTTTGGCCCTGATTTTTGTGTCTTGGTTTATGTTGTGATTCAGTGTTTATGGTTTAATTCTGGGTTTATGGTTTTATTGTGTGAATTCTGGGTTGGACGTGTGGCAGTTAAACCAATCAATATTTATTTTTTGGTGTGTGTGTGTGTGTGTGTGTGTGTGTGTGACAGCCACATTCACTGACTTCTACCATCTCTTACCTCTCACTATCCTCCTTTCCTTTCTCTCCTCACCTTCCCTCTGCGCCTCTTACCTCTCCCCCCTCTGGCCCTCCCCCTCCTCCACTCCCTCCCTCTCCCAGTCCTCCACCTCTCACACTCCCTCACTCTCACCAACTCCTGTTATCACCTGCTGACAGCTGTTCGCTTTTGTATTAACACAGCTTGGCAAAACCAGTAAAATTTTAGTGTGTGTGTGTGTGTAGGGGGGTGTGGGGGGTTATAGTTTGTGTGGGTATTTGTATGTATCTACGTGTAACTGTTCTGTATTGGTGTTGATGTGTGTGACGTGTGTATGGTGAATGTTAAAGAAAATCTACGCTAATAAATTGTTTATTGAATTGAAATAACACAAAATCCTGGGTAAAATTCTCATTTAAAAACCTCGAGCAGAATTATGGTTTCTTGCCAGCGCCAACAATAGTCGACTCCCCCCTCTTGCTAAGCATCAGATTAGCATGTGTAACCGAGTGTCCCGCCACTAATTGCTTCAGACATAAGAAACAAAAACGCATCAAGTGATGGGCGTGGTGTGTGTGTGCTTGGCTGCGTCCTTTCTCCACTCCCGGGGTCAGTTTATCGCTCGAGTTGGTCGTCTTTGTCGCGACATATGCAGATGAGCTGCTGCTCCCGCCTAATTGGTGCTAGGAGTCATCCGGGCGATCGCTGTGCCTTTATTAGATTAATTAAGTGATCTCCCTGACTGAAAGATGGCATCGCGACTGACTCCCCCAGTAATAAACCATGGATGTCGTGTCTCTCTAATATGGACCAATCATTAATCAGCATTAAGTAGTGGCGTGCTAGGATTGGCTAATGCTTCCCGCTCATTATCGGGATTAGAGAAAACGGGAGTCATAAAGAAAGATTTCCGCCTCTATTCAGCGGAGTGAGGTTGGGTGGCTCCCTTATGTTCCCGATAAAGAATGGTACAGTTTCCTTGTGGATAATTCTGACATAATAGGCCAGGCGGCCGCCTTAATTGTCCGGACAATTATCACTCTTGTGCCTACAGCGCCGGGAATTTGGCTGATACATATCCGGCCAGAAGTAATTAATGGGAATGGAGGTAACTTTTATCAAAGACTCGTGTAATAATGTGATTCTTGGGAAAATAATTTTTAAAGTGCTGCTTGATGAGCGTTATTAACACAATTTTTCAATAAAACTTTTCACGTAAATGGGAGAAGCGGAATGTTCCTTGAGGAATAAAAATTTAGGAGGCCTTTTTTGTGTGAATTAACTGAGTAGTTTTTTCATTACTGAGTTAATGGTGGTGGTGGTGGGAGAGGGTTTGAGAGTGGTGTTGGCAGGCGGTATTTAATTTACGTGTTTTGTTATTGTTGTTGTTAGCTCAACAGTGATGCGAAAAACAGAGATCCTGTATTTTAACAATTTCTTCGTTATCTTGTATGTTTAGGTTTCCATTCCTTCGTTTTAATACTTCTATAATATTTCAGAGGTTTTCATTTTTTGTTAGTTAAATTTCTTCTATTATTTATGATGTTTTAATGTACCTTTAACTGTCCTTTTCTCCTCACACATTCATATATTGTTTTCGTGTTTATTTTTAAAGCTACACTCCACTTCAACCTCGCCAAGTTTAGTCAGTCATAGATATTGTGCGACTTTCTTTACTGTTTTATATTCAGTATATTCCTAGCTTCTATCAGCCCAATCCTGTCTTACTTTTCCCTAACATTTCTTCTTGTACATTTTTATTAAATTTCTTCATGTTAGCCTTTCGTATTTATTTATTTATTTATCAGCTTACTAGTATTGCATTTCCTTCCCCGCTACAGGACTTGCTTTACCAATATTACCACTAGCCTCGTAAAAATATGGTTAGGTTACTATGCCAAAAGACTCCTGTGGTTAGACATGAAGGGGAGTTATTATAGAAAATGGAGTGAACGTTATCTGGTGTGAGAAAACCTGTTCTACTCCCGGGGTAACTTGTTTAAAAAAGTGATTGATAACTGATAACGCGAAAGACAGTGATTATTTTAAAATAAAAGTTAGACTTCTTTTAGAGAGATAGGCCGGGTAATTATCTATTATTTTGTATGGAAAGAGATAACGTAAGGCATTTGCTGTTCAAAACGTGAAAAAAAAATTGCAGGAATAGAATTTTACCTTACCTACTGTAATGACCACCCAAACTAGAGGTGTACATGCCGTGGTAAAAATTCCAGTGGCCTGTTAAGGATCACATCCGTTGGTCTCAATAGTCTTGTCAAGGACGATTTTGAAGCCCAGTACTTTTTTTCGATTTTGTACATTGCTCCATAAGTCTACCGCTTCCTGTGTGATGAATAGTTCCTTATATTCGTCGTGCATGAGATATTGATATGGTTAGATGGTTATATAATTCACGATGGGGAAATTGATTCTTCTCTGAGTTGTTATATAAAGTGTATATTGTTAACGCCAAGTGGAGACAGGATAATGGTACGAGGTGGATTAGGTGGATTGCTTTCAAGACTTGTGGAGGCAAGTTGCTGATGATTACTATACAGTAGACAGTGAGAGTTGACTGACTATTAGCAGTTTAATGAGGAACTGCGAGGATAATAATCGGGTTTGAGATATAACTTACAGACACCCACGGTTTCAGAAGGTGTAGCCAGAGTCTTGAGAGATACACTACTGGGGCACTAAAGTGGTAAGAGAGGGAGCGCTAGAAGGGAATAGGTATCATTAGCACCTATGGTTGTAAAATCTTCGCCACGACCTTACTATTTTAAGCTTTAAATTTTAGCCTATTTCTTAATTTTTATTTTATTTGATGTACTTTTGATGAAATTGGGGAGTTAGATATTATATGGTTTGTTTCCGTTAGTCACCACTTGAACTGCGATAAAAGCAATGGTGGGAGGGAATAATACTCATAGACAGAGAGAGAGATGCTGTATTTTAATTTTATCAACGTTTGTTTGTTTTCGTTTTTTTTTATTCATTGTTTGGTATAATATGAGAATTTTTTTCTTCGTTATTTATAGTATTAGATATATATTTTCTTTACAATCTCTGTAGCGTCCCTGAGTTCGAGGAAAATACAGTTGAAGAAAGCAGTAATCTAAATATTGACTCTCTCGGGACTTAAAAGAAAGAGAAAAGAAGAAAAGAATCAATGAACCAGACTGAGTGCAACCAAGCAGGGCCAGGTTGGGGAATTACTATGTGGCACTGTGACAATAACGATGCCAGGATGTAATTAACGCGCTCGTTAGCCTCACCGTGACCTGAATCACCAATGAACGGCCGCCTCCCCTCCCTCCCTCTCTTAAATCTCGATAAAAATGTTGGACTCGAGTTTGTGTAAGACTGTGGCCGGACGATGTGGGTAGTGGGGTGAACTTAGTGTGTTTACCTTGTGGGAACTGTAGTTAAATGTATACAGAGTTGTTGTTGTTGTTGTTGTTAACTATTTAGGTGTGTATTATATTTCTTCCTAACGTGACGCGATGGAACTGTGTGATGGGAATGTGTCCAGCATGGTCTGTCTGTCTGTCTGCCTGCTAGTATGACGACTCTTCTGTTTAAATCTTAGTTCCGGTGACACTTAAGGTAGATTGAATGTCCTCCCAGGTGAGATCAGCCTTGGGATTATCTTGGGAGATTTCTGTAATATCTCTGTAGTTACGAAAAGACTGCAAACTTGACATTGTTATCATGTTTTTAAATTTTATTGAAGTAAAAGTTAATTACAGGTGTAGTATTAATAGTTAGGTATTTTACGGTTAAGAATCACTTTTGTAGTCCCCCCCCCCTTTCTCGCTATAACACTTGGTTAGGTTAGGTTTGGGAGTACTGCCAAAGAAACGCTGTTGAGTAAGATGTACAGGTATCGATCGAGCCATAATCCTCAACACGACTTAGTAAACAAACACACCAATTGAACCTTTTATTACCTCTATGAGAAGTGATTGTAAATTAAATATAAATCAGAACTTTAATTAATGACAAACTCCATATAAGAGATAAATAGGTGTTTAGAGAAGGAAAAAATGAATGGGTATATACTGTATAGCGTGTATATATGATTCAGTATTTTTATTCTTATACGATAGTGTTTTGTTAAGTAAACGTGTTTACAGCAGTAGATTATAGAAAATTAAAAAGTTGGGAGGTTCGTGAAAGAAGTTTGAAGATTATTAAAAAAGTTGAAAGATTGATATTAAAGAAAGCATTGGAATTATAAAGTAATCTGAAGCTTAAAAAAGAGAAATACTAGAGCAAGAATTAAAAGAGGAAGAGCAAAATAGAGTAAAAATATAAATATAGGAGAAATAATAAAGAAGAACAATAGTAAGTGTAAGAATTAAAAGAGAACTTGTGCAAGATGTTGAGACTGGAGGAGGGGAGGGGAGGAGATGGGAAGGGTAGGTGAGTGGGGGCAGGATCACAGGCCGTAATGCAATAAGAGCCACAATTAATGCTCTCATTATTGTGGACATGACCAGCGCTCCTAAGAGGTAGTCACACCGCTCTAACCAGCCAGCCAAGCCAGACAAGTCGCTCAGTACAGATCGCTTGACAGTTAGCCAGGTCCAGCCACTTAGATCTTTAGCTTGCCCAGTTAGACAGTCAGTCCAGTCTATAAGCTAGCCATTTAGACAGTCTTACTAGGAAGACAGACAGACAGGCTACAAGTCAAACAGTTAGTCAACCAAAGCCAGTCAGCCACATAGCCAGTCACCCACACACCAGTCACCCACACAGCCAGTCACCCACACAGCGAGTCACCCATACAACCAGTCAACCACCCACGCAGCCAGTCAGCCACACAACCAGTCAGCTCCACCACCCCAGGCACCTGCTCTCTTCTCTCCACTTGTAGCCATTATCGACTTTGTCTCTTGTCCACCTTTATTATCTCTTGTTCCTTGTTTTATTACGTTTATTGTTCACCTGGTCACTCCTCTCCTCTATCTCTGAATGATTAGGTCTGTTTTTGCTATTTTTTCTTTATTTCTTCTTACTGTTTCAAGTTTATTTTTTTATATTTCTTGCTTATATTTGTTTATTTATTTCTTTTCTTGTCTATTTCTTGTGTATTTTTGTTTATTTGTTTATTTCTTGTTTTCTTGTGTTTCTCGTTTATTATTTTGGTTAATATCTTGTCCATTTATTGTTTATTTTTTGTTTATATCTTGTCTTTGTGTTAACTTTTAAGATCAGTCTGTGTTGTTGAACGGCGAATTTATTTTTTTAACCACAACACTGTCTCAATTTAGTGCATGTGGTAAAGTTTCAATCCGCCGTAAGGAAACTTACCAACAATAACAGTGATAAAAACAAAGATGTCTGGAGGTGAACTTTGAGGTTACCGAATTGTGCAACAGATCGTAATATTGAGGTGTCTTTTTATATAAGTAAATACGATTAGAAATATGAACGTTAATTAAGGAGTATTAGGTTTGTAAATCAATTTCTAGTTTATTCGTAACGTTTTGTGATTTGTTACCGTGAGGTGAGAACTAACGACAGAATTTAGAGGTGATGACAAGTGTTTGCCAACAATTTTTATAATAGTTTTTCAAGGTAGAATTAGTAGTAAAGTTGCCAGAATATATATATTATTGGCGTGAAATTTTGTAGTTCCGAAATTGTGATCTGAGTAACGTGGCTGTATTGGTCAACTTTGATTTGTCTGTCAGATCGTCTCTCTAGTAATGTTGGTCCTTGGGCGGGCGTCCCAACATCAGCTGGGGTAACCATGGCGACGCGGCTCCTTATCTCATCAGGTTTTGCATCTTAAGTGTCGGCGGTGATCGATAGGTCATCCTCAGGTTGAGTCGCGCTTGTGGTCACCTCCGTCCACCTCCCACACGCTCACCTTCACCTCCCTCCCTCGGCCATCACGCTAAAAAAGAAAACAAAATAATCCAAGTGTTTGAAGATATGACGTTCTCTAAATTTATCTTTGCTTATCTTAATGTTATCTAAATTTTCCCTCGCACTGTTACGATAGTGTTAAGGTTTAATTTAGGAAAAGGTTATGTTTGATAGGTGTATGTGAGTAGTTTGGCTCGTTGGGTGTGAGGTGAGTGTTACAGCTGTCGAGGTATGTAACCAAGACCATCCATCCGTCGCACGTCAGTATCGATTATCACGTGGTTTGTGCCTAATCGTTGCCAGGACACACCCATGTAACCTCAAGGAGTTATTACGAGTTCCTGCAGGATTTTTTAGTCGTCTAAAATTCTTACCTTACCTTACCTTACACCAGTCTCTCCAAAAGGGCGTTAAGTCACCAGCAGGATTTCTTTGTGTGTTTGAGAGAACTTCCTGAGGCCTTTTCCACCTCCTCATCCTTATTCCTATTTCAGAGCCGTCTTAGGCCTCCTCCTCCTCCTCCTCAGGACCTCAGTAGGCCTCCACAAGACATCTCCAGACCCTCCCTTGAGACAAGTTGCAAAAGTTTATCTGAGGTTATCTTGAAACACTCTGGTCTTCCAGTGAGGCACAGAAGAGAGTGTACTGGTTGATGGTGTTGTCTCTGTTTATATAACTTAGTGTAAAGACATACATACATACATACATACATACATACATTACATACATACATACATACATACATACATACATACATACATTACATACATACATACATACATACATACATACATACATACATACATACATACATACATACATACATTACTTACATATATACATACATACATACATACATACATACATACATACATACATTACTTACATACATACATTACATACATACATACATACATACATATTGTACATACATGCATCGCTCTGACCTCCACATTTCTGAGACTCTAGCGGCGTGAGTAATAGCATCAACAGTAAAAGAAGTTTAATTATGATTCTGGTGATAGTGTTATTATACGACTTGATGTAGGCAGCCGTAACTGTAGTACCCAGCCGCATGACACCGTCCGGGGAATCATTACATTACAATTAGTGTAGTAATGGGCAAGAATTCGTGACGTTATTAATGAACTGTTATGATTACGCTTATCTTCTCCCGCCGTTCGTTGATAAGACTTTAAATGATTAGGTTAGGTTAGGTTTAATTGTCTTTTGCTGTATCATAGGTTTAGGATAATGAGTTTTAGGTAGTTAGTAGTGAAGATAATAGTTAGTGATGAGTTTAGTAGTTAGTATTGATGGTAATAGTTAGTAATGCGTTTTGGGTAGTTAGTAATGATGGTAATAGTTAGTGGTGAGTTTAGTAGTTAGTAATGATGGTAATAGTTAGTGGTGAGTTTAGTAGTTAGTAATGATGGTAATAGTTAGTGGTAAGTTTAGTAGTTAGTAATGATGGTAATAGTTAGTGGTGAGTTTAGTAGTTAGTAATGATGGTAATAGTTAGTGGTAAGTTTAGTAGTTAGTAATGATGGTAATAGTTAGTGGTGAGTTTAGTAGTTAGTAATGATGGTAATAGTTAGTGGTGAGTTTAGTAGTTAGTAATGATGGTAATAGTTAGTGGTGAGAGGTATGGGTGTTGAGTCTATTTAGTGATGTGGGAGGAAAGTTGTATGTAGAGAGACTCGTGTAGAGAATATTATACATTTCTCATTAGATTATTCACTGTCATTGTTTTGTTTTTTATTTAGTAGAAAATTTGATGTTTTTCTTTATTTTTTTAGCGAAGAGGTGAAGTATATTCGTCTATACTGTATATTTTAGCTCATGTAAAGGCGCTTATGCTTAAAGAGAAGGACATTTACAAACACGTATTTTATCTATAACATAACTACGGTGGTGAGAACAGAATTGCTATAATAAGATCATCCCTCTGTTTCCCTTCTTCGTCTTCTCTCTCTTCATAATACCCCTCCACGCTCCCTTCCCCCACCCTCCTCACCCTCTTCCCCAAACACCCATCCCAGGTATTGTAGGTTGGTGGGAAGGTGGGGGAGCTACACAAACATAGGTAGGCCGACACCTCTCACCACCTCCTGCCGCAGTGTTGCCAACCTTAACACCCTCACATTCACTCATCTCAAACTACGCTGTAACTAAGATATTTATACACTCAGTTTATTCAGAATATGTATACAATCACAAGATATGTTTTTGTTTTGTTCATGTTAATATTTAATTTTAATACTGCTGACGAAAATCAAATGTTTGGGTTATGTAAACATTGGAGGCTGTCAGAGGCACTTACCTGTGAGGGTGGTCATTACCTGCACTGGTGGACCCCTGGTGCTAGCCGTCAGCTAAACCTTGGGAAAACCTCAGTTAAACCCACGAGAAAAACCCACTCATGCAGAATGGTGTGGAGGGGCGGCCTATACCTGTACTGCCCACCATTATCTGTGCGTCCGCTCACCTCTGGTTAATGGGTGATGCATCCTTTATTATCTGGAATGTGAAGTACTTCCCGTTTCATCAAGGTGACCTGAGAGAGAGAGAGAGAGAGAGGTGACAAAATTGAAACAAAACAGTCATTATATGCGAAGCTCATTTACCTGTGAAATTCTAACATTAAGAAAAAAATCTTCCATAAATCCTAGATAAAGATCCCATAACAGTCGGACTCTCTACCTTTCAGGAGAATATGCATAGACGAACAAAGAGATCCTCCACATTAAGGAAGAAACTCTCCTGTGATTGGTCGGACACAATAGCGTGAGAACCGCGACTTGATTGCCATTGTTGTATAAGGCACTGATAATGTGTCAATAGGCAACGGTGATATATTCCTGGGTCCACTTAGCCTTTTATCGGGATTAGTCGAAAGAGGGTTTTTGAGGGAGACAAGTACACTTAAATCAGGAAAAAAAATGTCGACTCGTTATATATATATATATACTGTATATATATATAGATTTTTTTTAGCTATAAGGCGAACGTTGTCTTTATTTAGAACTGTATGTTTGTTTATGTGTATTACTGTACGTTTGTTTAGTATTAGCTAGTACTGTTTTTCTCACCTGCTAGGAATGTCTTCTTCATCTGCTAGTAATATCCCCCTCACCTGCTACTAGTACATCCTCTCTCACTTGCTAGTACCACCTTCACGCACCTGGTAATACCTGTCTTCACTCACTTTATAACACCTGCCTTTACTTGTCTTCCTTTACCTGTGAGCATACCTGGTGGGTGACACACACTCAGATAATACACTATTTACCTGTAAGTTTCAGTGTAGATGAAAAATAATGTAAAAATCAAGGATAATATTTTTGTATATGTTAATGAAAATCTCTCAATGGTATGGATTTGATTTTGTAAAGTGATTTTCTGTACTTTCTTTAAGGAGAGATGAACCAATATTAACTGGTATTATGAGAAAGTTTATATGTACGTAAATTGTTTTTCTGGGTATTGTGAATTGAAAAAAAAATGGTGTAATGAGAAATTTTGGGAATGGAAGGCAAAGGGAGAGCAAAAGATATCGTAAATATATTGTTATGGTTGAGGACTTAATGCAAATTTATCATATTTTTTTATGCTTATTAACAGTTCTAATGTAAAATTTATATGAATAAATTGAAGAAAAAAATCGCTTGTAGAAATTAAGGGAGACAAAACATTCACAATATTTGCAGAGATATCCAATAAAATCATCAGGGAAAAAAATGTGGGAAAAACGAGAGAAAAAAATTGTCAATAGTGTGGCGGCCGAGAGCGTCAACATTACGTGTTCCGATGACGCCAGTTTCCCTAAACGTGGAGTTTTTCTCACGCCTTTGTTACAGCGGGGATAAAAAGAGGGGGAAGAGTGGTGAAAGAGAGAGGGAATATAGAAGGAGAGGGGATGTTGGAGGACCCTTGGTACATGATTAGATACTGAGGCCAGCCTATTATATATACGAGGGAGATCAACTCACGGATGGAAAAGGTGGAATGAGCCGCCACTGCCAACCTCCTCCTCCTCTTCCACAAGCCTGGCTGGGAGGGATGGCGACTGGTGGTACTGTACACGGGAAGGAGAGATAAAAGGAGGGATAATTAGAGAACCAGAGGATAAAGGTTGAGGAGGTAGGAGAGGAGGTAAAAAAAAAAAGGTGACTTCATACATAAGAGAGAATTACGTAGAGAAGATAACAAAAGAAAGTGACCGTAGGAGATAATTAAGGAAAACCGTAACGCAAACTAAGATAAACAGGGACAAAAGACATAAACAATAAAAATAATACAGTATAAAACAAGTAAACAAGTTCACGAGGAGTAATGCCAAGTAAAAGTGATAAACAATAAATAATAACAAATGTGAAATGAACAAAAGAAAATATGATAAGTTGAAAGAAAAAAGTATTAAAGAAGGGCAAAAATAAGACACTTAAAAGATAAGAGGAATATGAAATTTAACAACACTAAAAGTAATTGAAAAAAAACACAAACTCCATAAATTGTGAAAATAGTGAGAATTAAACGAGGCAGACTGAACAAAACTAAAATTAAAATCAGACGAAACAAAGCTTAAAAATATAGGAGAGAGGGCGATGTATAAAGAAAATAATGCAATCTAAATAATGAATGAAATAATGTTGATTCTTGGTGTGCGTGCGTGCGTGCGCGTGCCAAAAATAAACGGAAAGAAAAACAGGAGTTTTCCTCTTTTTTTTTTTTTTACCCGAGGAGGGAAAAAAGTGGAGACGGTGGTCGATGCAGTGAAAGATTGTCAAGATGAGTCCAGTAGTGAGCCATATTGATTTCCCTTCCATTATATGTGTAAATCTGCCACGGCGAGGGATTTACTTGATAATAATGTTGTAAGTTAGTGTAATGTGGCGACTGTTGGGAAGTAACCTGTTAGCAGCTAGACCGCCTTTATCCGATTACGTTTTTCAGATGCTCTAACTAATGGTCAATCAAATGACGTCGTGTCCAGACCGTATCTTGTTAAAATTTCCACTCCGAAATCCTATTTGAATTTGCGACCGATCTCATTTGGCTGCTAATGGCTTTCAGGGCCAGCATTTTCCGCGCGCGTATTTTTCCATTCTACTCTATTGGAAACACAGAAAATGCCTTGGCTCAATACTGCTGCTTGCCCGAAATTCTATGACATTTTTCCAAATTGCAATGCCTTTTATTATGTTCAGAACGTGGCTGTATGGTCTGTATCGAAAATAAATATATATATTTGTAGTTTGTCGAGAAAAATGAAAAGAGAAATCCACAGCTTGGCAACCAACGTCCACTCCCTCGGATGGACAGTCGGGTACCAATTTGTAAATTATGGGAAGAATATTCAAATGAACATTTTTTCTTCTTCTCCACATGAGAGATGATTGGAAAAATCCTGAAATTTTGCACTTTGTGGAAAAGAGTTTCAGTTTATATTTTTTTCAGATGGTTGTCTGTCAAATGAAGTTTGTGATGCAATAAATGTGTAAATTATATTAAGACGGGATGAGCTAACAAGGGGAGGTTTCTCTTTACTGTTACTGTATTTGTTTATTATATTGTGGTTAAGGAAGTTTACGTACATACTATTATTTCCTTTTAATAGTTGTGTAAGTATTGTTTATATAATACGTGTACAGTACTTCTTAGCTAAATGTTAAATATTTTTGTGTTAAACTGCAAGTGTAAAAGATATGTGTTTATTCTGTGTGTGTGTGTGTGTGTGTGTGTGTGTGTGTGTGTGTGTGTGTGTGTGTGTGTGTGTGTGTGTGTGTGACCAATAGCCGCTCTTGAACCAAAATAGAAAGTGTCAACAAAATACAACAGGCTTTGTGAACGGGCCACTGTTGCTAATAGCACACTCTGCTGACCTGCAACACTGCACGCCAAAGTATTGCATCCTAACAAAGAACTTAGTAAGGTTTTAAAATGTTCAATAAACCACTAATAGTGTCTACAAAAGAAGACCATCAGGCGAAGGTTTGTACGTAATGAAGGTGGGAGATTGGGTGAAGGCTGGAGGAACGAGGGGTGGGGGGAGGAGGGGAGTGTAATGAAGGGGAGGAGAGAGAAGTGTAGGATGGTGGTGAGGAATGCATGGGGGATAAGAGGGATGGAAGGGAGGAGAAAGGGAAGAGAAAGAGAGGGATTGAGTGATAGAGGGGCTGTAGAGAGAGGGAGAGTGTAATGAAGGGGAAGAGAGAGACAGATTGTGGTGGAAGGAGGAGAGGGATGAAAGAGAAGCGAGAGGAAGTACAGACAGCACGAGGGGATAGAGGTGAAGTCGGGGCTGAGGTGAATGTTGTGGAGAAGGAGAAATACAGAGATAATAAAAGAAAAATGTAACGAAATGTCGTACCAGCAGAGACGAAGATAAGAAATGGAGTAGAGGAGGGAGAAGGGAAGGAGATAATATGAGGGAAAAAGGGGAGAGGTGGTAAGAGGGAGAGTTGTTTTAATGTTTTGCCCCCATATAGTCTCTCTCTCTCTCTCTCTCTCTCTCTCTCTCTCTCTCTCTCTCTCTCTCTCTCTCTCTCTCTTTTGTCTCCCGAAATTACTTCCTTACTTCTTGAATAAACTTGAATGAATAATGTACATCAAGTGTATTGTTTGCATTCATATTATATAGATTTAAATTCTTCTTCATATATATATATTTTTTTTTTAATTACTTGTAACCTTTTGTCTTGGGGCATCTTAAAGAATTTTTTGTCTGGTTACTTATTTAATTATAGTTCTTCCTTCATTCGTGTAATTACTAGCTATTGTATCTTAGTAATTTGTGTTAAGGGAGTGACGTGTGTGTGTGTGTGTGTGTGTCATTAATTACTGTAGAAATGTGTGGCTTTAATTTTGTAATGTTTTTGTATTTGTTTTTTTGTTTTTAATGTTTCTTCTTACCATTTCTTCGTCGAAATTTTATATTTCTGTTATTGTTTGTTTTGTTTTCTTAGTCTTATTTTTTCTTCCTTCTGGTATATTTTTATGCTTTCCTCTCTTCTCTCCTTACTCTCTCTTTACTCCTTATGCTTTTCTTTATTTTTTCTTCCCCTTTCCTTTCCTTTGTTTTAAGTTCTTTCCTTTTATCTCTTCATCTTTATTGCAATTCTTTCATTCCCTCATATTTATTCTTTTTCCTCATCAAACTCTTCGGTCCTTTTCAACTCTCTACTTCTCCTCCTCCTCCCATTCCTTCTCTTCTCCTTCATCCTCCTCCCCTCCTTCATCCTCCTCATTCTTCCTCTCCTCCATCTATCCTTCTCCATCCTCCTCCTTCCTCCTCTCCTCCATCCTCCTCCTCTTTCCCTCCTCCTCCTCCTCCTCCTCCTCCTCCTCCTCCTCCTCTCCTTGAAGTCTCCAGAACCTCGTCCACAATCTTCTTACAATTTACATCAACATTTTATAGTAACTGAAGAATGAGAGTTACATCCGCCTACATCCCGCCCGGCAGTATGAGCCAGACTCCCGGGTTCTCGCTAGCGACATTCGACCTTGCGGTATGCTAATGTGTCTCTTTCTTACCCACTAAAACCTCCAAATTTACGGGTGAAATCGCCTTGGGAGTTTTCTAGGCTTAATTGGAAATTTAATAGTGTGTCCGAGGACCATAGTCGCTTAATAGCAGCCCAAGGTGGTGTTTCCATTTTCTATTTTCGCCGTGTTCTACTTTTCAATTTTCCATTTCGACCCTGTAGCTATGGCAACCGGGGGGTGAACCTCTAGCTCTTGCGATCGCTTGACATATTCTGGCCTTTTGTTGGCAAGAGGTGAATACCATATATGTTTTACACGGTTTACGAAATAGCGTTCCCGACGACGTGAAAGTGTTGTTGGTACAGGGGGGGTGACACTTGGCTAGTTGGTTTTGGTAGAATATTTTTGCACCTCGCGATTTTTTTTTATATGTTTGGTGGTAAGTAAAATCGTGGTGCCATTCAAGATTTGACGTGAAATGTATTGCTTGAAGTTGGGTTCCTAACCTAACCTGGATATAGTGGTTGATGCAAGTCGTATAGAATAGTGGTATATACTTGTATCTGGCCTCCATACTTCACACATCATGTCTCTCACTTTTCCTCTCATGTACCCCTCAGCTCCCTCACCTCCCCTCAGCTCTCTCACCTCCCCTCACCTCTCTCTTGTGATCTCTCAGCGTCTTTCATCGTTCTTTCAGTGAGTCATCTCCCATGCCCTGTGTAACGTCCCGCCTCGTGTTATTGTGAACTTCTTTCCCCCCCCCCCCTTCTAGTCTTTATCTGCCTCTCCGCCTCCCAATGTCCTAACCTAACCTAACCTAACCTAACCTAACCTAACCTAACCTAATCTAATCTAACCTAACCTAACCTAACCTAACCTTCCCCTTTCTTTCCCCTGTCTCTCCCCTCTCTTTTCCCTGTCTCTCCCCTTCCATTAATACCTCCAGTAGCAACTTTCCTCCTCCACTATATATCTCTAAATGTC
The DNA here is from genome assembly GCF_018991925.1 of Homarus americanus. Lineage (NCBI taxonomy): Eukaryota > Metazoa > Arthropoda > Malacostraca > Decapoda > Nephropidae > Homarus > Homarus americanus. The sequence goes on from NW_024756966.1 coordinate 136,466, forward strand.
CTCCTCCTCCTCCTCCAACTTCCCCTCTCTTCTCTTAATATCACTCTTGTGTGACCAACCCCCCTTCTCTCTCTCTCTCAACTAAGACCACACCCCCCTCCCCCTTCCACTATATAACACTTCACCACTTCAACTTCCCTTCCATCACCATCCCATCGTAAACAGGAATCACTTAGACGGGTGAACCTAAATCGTTATTCACATTTAAGTTAGAGTTCATATAAGCATTTGTTGGAGGACTCCCCCGCGCACTGTGTCAGGCAACAGGTGAGGCCAGAAATAAGACGACTCCTTAAGCTATAAGCCTGGTTCCCCCTCATGCATTTATGTGTTAATTTTCTTCCCCCAGTTGGAGAAATGAGAACGCCACTGATCTGAATGAGAGATGTAAAGACAATGACAGGAGGTAAAAATGTTATTGTATTGTATCGAGATTCTGTCGTAGGTGTAGGTGAGGTTTAGGGGGGTGAATTAACGGGGATAACGTAGGGATGTTTATAGAATACGGATGTACTGTAGCTTTTTGGACTAATTAGAGAATACGGGTCTACCTTCTTTGACCAATCAGAATGTGGGCCTAACCGTCTTGGGCCAATCAGAATACGGGTCTATCTTCTTGGATCAATCAGATTATGGGTCTTCCTTCTTGGACCAATCATATATTACAGGCCTACTTTCTTGGACCAATCAGAAGGGGGGGGGGAGCTCCTTTATCGTCGTTCGTAATTTCCAGACTTACTCAAAATAATTACGTTTATTTACGAAAAAGGGGGAGATAAGGAAATTAATTGCTCTTGGAAAGTTTTCATAATGGAGGATAAAGTTTCAGAAATAGGGTTAGTTTATAAGAGCCGTGAGGGACTGAGAGTTTGGTCTCCCTGGTGAGAGGTGCCTTGTCATCCAGCGAAGACATTGTTTCTTGTCGCTCTGTTTAAGTTGCTTGTGACTCAGCCCCTTAAACGAAGTCATGTGTGTGTGTGTGTGTTGCATAATCTTAGTTTTGAAATTTTATATATGTGTGTTGGTGGATATTACCCACAGGGTGGTGTGATGCGTCTAGTGCGGTAGCGTTAAGTTAGTGTTAAGGTACAGCTCTGCTTGCTACTCTTACGCTTTCAGCTACTGCCGCCGGCTAGCCCTTGTGGTGAAAGGGGAGAGCAGAGTGTGTAAGTCTCTCCCCTGCCGGTACACAGCCTCTCCATCACCAAGACCCTTCAGTGCCTCCTCGTGGCAACGCACGGTAACTGGGTGTCTTGCGACCCCAGGCAGATTCTGTAGGGATCTCGGAGCAGCAGTGGGCCCCAGAGGTACGGCGTTCAGGCCCGCCGGCGTGCGGACACGCCCTGACGCCTACCAACCACTGCAACACCCCCCCCCCTTAATTTTTGATTGCCGTGTGGATTAGTCCGGGGGGACATAAGGCTAGGAGAGCTCAACCTACACAAAGCCGGATGGATAGTCGCCGGACAGCAGCAGCGGCGGGAACGCACCTTCCTCGACCTGCCAAATCACCACTCGACCTCAGACCTCACCTCGACCACGCCACCCTGACCAACTCTCAGAACCGACTACATTGTGTTGACGGCCTCGACCGTCCCTGAACAATACCTTCAAACGCTCAAGAATAGAGTGAAGACGTCCCCACGAGCGTTCAGGACTGCCAACAGCAGCTGTTTCTCCCCACTTGTGTGTGGGTAACCCGCACTCCTGCTGGAGGACAACTGCTTCTTGGCCTTCCTGACGTGGCTGGAGGGCTTTATTTCTGCAGTATATCAGGACTGCAAGGTAACACAAAAAAACAGAGATAATTGCTCAACACAGAGGCGCAGACCCACCACGTGCATTCCTGGTCAACGGAGAACCTGTCAAACAAGTAGAACATTGTACCTACCTCGGTAGCGTTCTTTCCCCCAAGCACAACATCGATGAGGAGACCCAGGCCCGGATCCATCTTGCAGCCGCCCCCTTTGGTCGTCAGCGCTCCAGAGTGTTCGACAATAACAACCTCTAAGTCATAACCAAACTTTGTGTTTACCAAGCTGTTTGTATATTAACCATCTTATTCTGTTCGAAGGCTTGGATTAGTACCAAAGGCACGCCTCAATCCCGGAGGACACTGCAGAAGGTACAAAGACCAGCTTAGAATGACGCTCAAAATGTAATATTCCTCCGAAGGATCTCGAGACCACCTTACCCAACCCGGAGCTGTCCTGCCCAGTGTGCGTCTGTTGGTCAAGGATCGGACTCCACAGCGACATCCAGTGGCACCGCCGACTACTTCGTCGACTACGACGGACAACTATAAACAAGTAAGTTTTGTGTGTGTGTGTGTGTGTGTGTGTGCATAAGCAAGTGTATATTAATCGAACAAATATTCACATATTAATCTGATGGCCAAGTCTGTACATAAATGTCACTGAGTAGTAAATGTATTAATAATTACAACAGAAAAGAAGGAAAGAAGTTCCCCGTTGATGTTTATTTTCGTACCCAGGTAGTGAGTGACTCATTAATTACAGGTAAATAATTAATTAGTGACTCAGCCGCTTGTTTTAACCCCCTCCCTGCCTTAGGTTACGTGAAGATAGGATTTAGACTCAGTCTGTCTATCTTCACGTTTCCCTGTCTGTAAAGAAGATAACTTCTGTAGGATCATTTACGAGTTTCTTTCACCTATTACCGCGTAAATTAAGAGGTCCAAGGTTAAGAGGTTAAAGTCACGTGGGCTAACTAGAGGATAAAGCCGGGTGGGGGGGGAGGTTCATGATTCTAGTTTCTATTAGCTTCAGGATCAAGGTTAACGCCATCAAGGTTAAATAAAGCCATTAAGGTTAACGCCGTCAAGGTTAACGCTATTAAGGTTAACGCCATGAAAACTATCTATTAGAGAACTTTTACTCATTTACATGAACAAATAAAATTTATAGAGAATTTTAATCCCTTTATTATTTATTTTTCTCAGTAAGTAGTTTAGCAGCCGTGTTTTCAAGCAATATATAGAGAGCTTCCCTACACGGCTAAATACATAATAAACACCGAAGTTTTTCCCAGTGCAAAGAAATGCGTCATTTTTATATCCCAATGATGGATAACTTGTAAAATTGTGTATTTACTTTCACGGATGTTTTGTTAAATATCCGTGGGGGCTGTGGGCGGACTAGAAAATAGCCACTGAAAGCTAATGGATGTATGGATGATGGAATGGGTAATGGATAGGTGTGTCTAGATGGGTAATAGACTGGTGTGTCTTAGATGAGTTAACTATCCATGTGTGAGAGAGAGAGAGAGAGAGAGAGAGAGAGAGAGAGAGAGAGAGAGAATGTGTGTGTGTAAGAAGAAACATATGTATGTATGTATGTGTGTGTGTATGTATGTCATCGACGCTCTGTGTAGTGACCCACCCTCCACTGTCCACCCTCGACGACATCTACAACTTTTAATGATTTCTCAAAATATGTAAATGAATGCCGTGCCTCTCAAGGAATTTCGCGACACACTACTCAATCACCTGGCCTCTACACCCACCTGTGACGTTTACTGACGGTGAAGTTGAAACAGTATCGAATAGGAAATAGAATCTGAGGGAGGTGTTCGTGTACTGTGGCTGGTGGGGAGGGGATGGGAGTCAACGCTAAAGACATGTGCCACCAAATTCGTGCGTGTGTGTTGCTGTTGTTGAAATCCAAGCTGGGAGTCGAGGGAAGTCATTAGGAAGGTGGGAATCGATCTGGGCCTGCCCGCCGCCGACCACCCACAATCCCACTCACGTAAACATGCATATCTAAACGTCTCTCTGATTGATGGCTCTTCGTAACGGGAATAATTTGTTCGTAGACTGACGCCATTTCAAATAGTTTATTTTCGGGCGCGGGAACGGGGAGGTGCTGACTGGGTAGGAAGGTGCCGGGGAGGTGCTGGCCTGGTAGGAAGGGGATGGGGAGGTGCTGGCCGGGTAGGAGGGGAACGGGGAGGTGCTGGTCGGATAGGAGGGGTCGGGGAGGTGCTGGCCGGGTAAGAGGGGGACGGGAAGGTCGGGGAGGTGCTGGCAGGGTAGGAGGGGGGCGGGAAGGTCGGGAAGGTGCTAGCCGGGTAGGAGGGGGTCAAGGGAGGTGCTAGCTGGATAGGAGGAGGAGGTCGGGGAGGTGCTGACCTTATAGGAGTTGGTCGGAAATGAGTGCTGGCCGGGAGGTGCTGGATGGGGGAGGTGTTTTCGTAGGAAGTGACGGCCAGGGAAGGTATTGGCCGGGAAGGTGATGGTTCAGTAAGTGCTGGCAGAGGAGGGAGGGATGCTGGCAGGGGAAGATGCTGGTGGGGGTGCTGGCAAGGGAGGGAAGGGGGTGTCTGAGGCTGTGTTTATTTACTAGCCGAGTCGACGTGAGGGATGGTCGGTGGGGCGGCACAGTTAGGTGTGGCAGACTACGTGTGTCACCTCCAGCAGCGGCCTCCGGGGTGGTGGTCACTCCCGCTAACTGGCGCCTGGCGGGGTGTGACTGATAGTGTTGCCTCGCTCCGAGACACTCTTTCCTTACACCTCGTGCTTACTTACGTTACTTATGGACAGTATTTCCTTAACGAAGGCGTCTGGTCTGTCTTCAGATCTCTATCCATTTGTTGATTTTAGTTGTTATTTGTGTGTGTGTGTGTGTGTGTGTGTGTGTGTGTGTGTGTGTGTGTGTGTGTGTGTGTGTGTGTGTGTGTGTGTGTGTGTGTGTGTAAATTTCTTGATAAAAGAAAAATTCGTATAAATATTCATATATCTCCAGGTGATCATTTATATTCCATCATCGTAGACACTGCCTCAGACACTATCAGCTAACAGAATCAAGCAACGTCACTGAGTAGAGCGAACGGTTTGCTCACGTCAGTATCTCACACGACGACAAAATCCCACCGTCAGAGTACTTCAGAGGACACTGTCCCCGGACTGAAGGTTCTGTAAGTTAGTTATGGTTAGATTATGTGGGATTTTGTCCTGTACCCAACTTTAGGGGAGTTGATTTACTGCCCCTCGTGACACCCACCCCCTCCACCCCAATGTATAGGCCTATGTATATAAACGTTTCAGTTATACAGTTCAGCATGAATATAGTCATTGTAGGTATATGGTGCACGTAGGCCGTAGGAGCGTACAGTTTCCTATGTGCTTACAGTGCAGGTAATCAACACTAATAAACAATTGCCTTACCCCAATCCTACTGTACTTCATAAATTCCTACGCTTTAACGATCACTCTTCATATTAGAAGACAGTAAGGGACTTATGATTTCATTGTGAATAGAACTGTACTATATCTTGTTATATAATAATTTGAAATAGTGTCTAGCTATTTTGTTAACTAGCCTCCTTATAATGGAGAGGAGCACTTCAAGTTGACCTGATTTGCTACCCCCTGTTTCCGCTCACGCCGTTCCAATACTGCGCAACACTTGTAGTAAACGTTTATATTCTTTTCTTAGCACTACCTGACGGGATTATTTTCATGATAACAAACAGTGAAATTGTTGGAAGGTTAATTTGGAATTGGTATATGTGCATCGTAATTATATATGTCTTAAAGGAACCACCATTATATCACGCCTTTATCACCACACACACCTCACCCATCCATATAATTTTACCATGTCTTACCTTCTTGCTATGTCAATTAAGCCAGTCTTGAGGATTTTTCTGGTGTTTGTGGCACCGACTAGACCATCGAGGCTGGTTATCACGTCGCCATTCATCCACAACTCTGAAAGAACTCAAGGTGTCAACAAAACAACTTTATCACACGGAATTTACCTAATGTTGAAACAAGCCACGTAAAATAAACTGGAATTACAGAGCAGATTCGATTTCAAAACAAAAACGAACTACCCTCATATGACGTCATATTTTTTTTTAATTTTACACGCTTTGCGACAGTCTTCAAAAGGGTATCCGTTAATTTATATTTCAATTAATTTGCTACGAAAATTAAAATCAACATAATTACGATGCACACACACACACACACACACACACACACAGGCAAAGCAAGTTTGACCTAACACACTTTACAAACGATATGGAGGTTTTCTGTGTTGAGAAATTTTATGCACACGATGTCGTAACTTGAGCACAATTAACTGCTGTGCGACGGGACTATGGGGTGTTATTTGCCGAATTCCCAGTGTGTGTGTGTGTGTGTGTGTGTGTGTGTGTGTGTGTGTGTGTGTGTGTAGTAATGTTTTGTATTAGTTCTCCTTCTAATGTTCCGTTCTCTGTGACTTTACCCTGTCTCTCCTGCCCTTGATTCAACAAACCTCATTCATGTACGTCTTGTGTGATTTGAGCTTACGACGTAACACATTATACTCTGCCTGTGTAATCAAAAAATCTGGGTATAGGTATTTTGAAACATTTATGCGTTGAACTTGGAGTCACAGGTTGAAGAATGTGGTGGAAGTCTCTGGGTTGTCATTGAGGGAAGTTAAATATTAATTTATGACGTCGCAGGCTCAACGAGAGTTTGTGTTAGGTCTCGATTACAGTCACTAGAATTCCTGAGACAGTTTGCAGTGTCGTAACCCTTCAAAAATGATGTGTTTCTCTCGTCTGTGTTTACTGTGTAGTATTTTTGTTGTTAAGTAATACAGTATTTAGTTCAAATACTTAGTGTTATTAGCTCTAAGTAAATTACATTGTGACTGACCATTTAAAATATTAGCATAGTTTGATTATGTATTTACTAGACACAAGCATGGGAATTGGTGCCTTCAGTAGGATTCCTTATTCATTTCCAGGTTATTCCCGTTGATGTAAACACTGGTGTCTACATGTAACAAAAATTATACCACCTCTGCATTTTGTTGCTCTTCAAGATTTAATTATACGCTCTTAAACATCTGCCATTTCTACTTAGTGCAAGAAGGGTGTGACGTGAAAGCATTGTTGAAAATAAGGCTTTAAGAATCTATTTTTTTATTAGGATTTCCTGATTTAACAGCAACTATTTACGTATTTTTGATGTATCATGGTAATTAGAGTATTTCATTTAAATTACAGTTTAGTTTTTGTAAGATTAGACGTCCGGCATGAGCACGAAAGCATCGGGTGGACAGTGCTGGCGGCGTTAATGATGTCACGGGTGTTGGAGGACACTGGAGTGTGAGGCTCATACAGTACAGTACAGCGTCAAACTTTTAGTAATGTCTGATTTTTTATTTTTTTAGTTAAGTGCCAAACCCCTACAGAAATTTACGTCGTTTAGAGCTGTTGAACCATAATTTTGACCTGAAAGTTTATTGAAGCAACATTACCAGTCATTTTAATTACAGTGTGGTCAGTGAGAAGGGATATTGCCTCCTGATGACGGCGTCGGTGAGAAGTGGAGTCGTGATGTTGTATTGAGGCAATTTTTTTAAACAATGTTAATATTATTTACCACATTCATTTTGTGACAAGTACCAACAGTAACACCGAAAGAATTATGGAACTGGTGTTCACCTTTAATGCTTCCCCGAACTCTGACATCATTGCCAACTTCTGGTTAGATTTCCCAATAAGGTTCGAGAGGACAAACTGTACCTGTGATCACATTATTCTGATAAGAAACAACCAAGTGTACTTGTACCATTGTTCTCGCTAATTCCTGCTGCTGACTTTACGAAATCTTCAGATTTGATAATTTTACCGCCAACTTCCTGCTGGAGTGAGAGAACATGGGAACTGACATACACATACACAAGGTACGCACGCACGCATACACACATACACTGTAGCCATCACAATACATTCTCACGCACATGTACTTAGGAACATACACATAAGCAAATACACTCAAACATTTACAATATTGATTTTCCCAATGCATTAGTTACAACGATGAATTTGAGCCTTCTGCCTTCAAAGTGTTATCCAGTGGGTAACATTTACCATGTAAGATGTTGTTTAATGTTTCAGCCAGTATAAACACCCTGAACACTAAACATGCATATATATGAACATATATTCACTTACCAACTGTGATAAAGATACAGTGGGGTGACATTGATCGTGTGATTGGATAACCCAGTTTACCTTGAGAGGCAGGTAACGGATTGTGATCAATGTAAGTCACCTTCATTCATATCCGAGAACAGTATGCATACTTGGGTGGGTTCGTACCGACCTCCCACTCAATAACTGCAATAGTTGGCTCGTAAATCCCTGTGGTTATGGATTGTCATGTCCGTTTCGTATCATACCACTGTCATTTTCTCTTCGATCCTCATCACACAGAGTTGTAAGCTGGTGACTTTATTATTAAAGTTAGCTTGTGGTGTGAGTTTGCGACACAATAAAGTGAAGTGGTAAGCTAGACACTTTATTATCAAACTTTCATTGTAATGTGAGCTTGCCACGTCATCACAGCCCAAGATGTAAAGCTGGTGATATTATTATTTAACTTTTTTTACGGCAGTGTGGGTTTGGCACGTCACTCCATTAAGGATGTAAAAGGTGATGTTGGCTTATTAGTGAAACTTGTGGTGATGTGGTGTGTGCTTTGGACATGATCAGACAAGACGTAAACACGTGACCATACTAATTACCCAATCACACCATGGCATCATGATTGTAAGCCCCACTACAGTATCAAATCACTATAAACCATTCCATCACACCATTACATAATCTTCCTAAATCACTTAAACCCTAAACTAATCCCCACCATCACATGAAATCCCCCACCATACCACCCTACAAATCCCCACAACACTACACTATCACTACATCACTACTACCACAACCCCCTCCCCTACCACCATCACTACCACAGTATACCATCGCTACCAGTACATCACCACTACCACAACCCCCTCTACCACCACCACACCTTTAATCCCCCACCACCACCATAGCCTCCCCCACCACCACAACCTTCCCCCACCACGACCCCATCTATCACCACAGGTCCAGTAGCAGGTGAATGACCTTGAGTGACCACGATCAGTCTCAGTCGCTGTGATGGATAACGTGTGACCCGCCATATATTACTGATTATATGGATGACCCATCGCCAGTTGGGGACATAATCGTTGCCTCCTTGTCGTATTAAGACTTTCTCACAGTGTTTGATTTAAATTAAGATTTACAGTGTCAGATTTAAATTAAGATTTTATCAAAGTGTCAGATTCAAATTAAGACTGCCAAATTTAAATTAATTTTTTCCCAGTGTCAGATTTCAATTAAGACTTTTTACACTGCCAAATATTAATTGTCTTTTTCACAGTGCCAGATTTAAATTAATACTTTAATGCAGTGCCAGATTTAACTATATTTTCGTAACCACTGCTAGTGTTGAGACTTTTTCTGCAGTAGAAATGAGACTTTGTCGATTTTTGAGTTAATATAAAGGTTTGTTACTCTGATATATGGCACTGATTTAATTTTTCTTCCTAGTATCAACATCAAGACATTTTTAGCGCTGTCCGTGTTTAAGAGACAAGATTGAGGCTGGCTGGCTGGCTGGCTGGCACACTTGTAAAACTTTGACCCTTCTCCCCGTGTTAAGAGTGACGCTACCGGGTAAAACTTTGACCCTTCTCCCCGTGTTAAGAGTGACGCTACCGGGTAAAACTTTGACCCTTCTCCCCGTGTTAAGAGTGACGCTACCGGGTAAAACTTTGACCCTTCTCCCCGTGTTAAGAGTGACGCTACCGGGTAAAACTTTGACCCTTCTCCCCGTGTTAAGAGTGACGCTACCGGGTAAAACTTTGACCCTTCTCCCCGTGTTAAGAGTGACGCTACCGGGTAAAACTTGAGCTCTGGTATTTCTTAGCATGAGTGTTAGATAGAGTTAGGGATAGTGAAACGCTGGAGGATGAGTGGGGTGTGCAGATGGAGGATGAGTGGGGTGTGTAGATGAATGATGAGTGGGGTGTGTAGATGGATGATGAGTGGGGTGTGTAGATGAATGATGAGTGGGGTGTGTAGATGGAAGGTGAGTGGGGTGTGCAGGTGTGCAGATTCTAGAAGTATGATAATTATGATACTTAGTGGAGCTGTGGTTGATACTAAGTAGAGCTGTGGTTGATACTAAGTGGGGCTATGGTTGATACTAAGTGGGGCTGTGGTTGATACTAAGTGGAGTTGTGTTTGTTATTCTAAGTGGAGGTGTGGTTGATACTAAGTGGAACTGTGGTTGATACTAAGTGGAGGTGTGGTTGATATTAAGTGGAGATGTGGTTGATAACAAAATGATATAGTAGTTGATAGGGTGATTCGATAATTGCTATTAATTAAACTCGATTGTGGTTGATATCAAGCTGAATGGTGATTGATAGTAAGCTGAATGGTGATTGATAGTAAGCTGAATGGTGATTGATAGTAAGCTGAATGGTGATTGATACTAAAATGGGGCGCTGGTGGTTGATATTGAGCGGAGTAGAGGCCTTGGTAGTTCATATTAAGCGTTAACTAATGTTCTTATGAGGCACAATGTTGGTTGGTGTTGGGTGAATGGTGGTGATACTTGGGTGGAATGTTGGTTGGTGTGCAAAATGGTGATGTATAATAGTGGCAGTGGTGGTTCATATTAATAGAAGCGTAGGTTCACTTAAAATGTGGTGGTAGTTCATATTAAGCGGAGCGGTGGTTCATTTTAAGCGGGGTAGTGAATCATTTTAAGCGGGATGGTGGTTCATTATAAGCGGGGCGGTGGTTCACATTTAAGTGACGCGTTGGCTCATATTTAACAGGGCGTTGGTTCATATGTTACAGGGTAGTGGTTCATTTTAAGCGGGTCGGTGGTTCGGGTTAAGCGGAGAGGCACTTGATATTAAGAGGGCCACACCTATTAGCGCCTTGGCCAAGTTAAGTGTTGATCGATCGTCGGGGCTACTGGCGGCACAAGTTTATTCCAGCATATGAATAGAAAATGGCATCTCGATGAAAAATCGATAAGTAATTCAAAACATAAAGGAAAATAATGCCAACAAAGGCAGGGCACTGTTTAAATAACGTCACTCACTTATTTTGCATCGTAGTACCATCGATTAGGTTGTAAACTCCCCAAATTATGCAACAGCAGCATTTCTAAAAGCGCTGTTTTCAAGTTCATCTTCATAATGGCTTAGCACACCATCTAAAACAATCACGTGGCTATGACGTCACGGGCTCTCCGCCCGCTGGTTGGTCAAGACGCTGTGACGTCATGACTCTGGGCGGGAAGGCCAGCCAACATCTTCGCCATTTTCACTGTCTGAACCAAGACCTCATTTACATCTCGCAAGGCGTTTCTGATTTTCCTCCATTTTATAGCAGGTCCGAGGTGTCGTGGCGACCGTCTTTAGCACGGAGACCTTGGCGTGACTCCCCGGGCGGCGGTGACAGGAAATACTTCTTAGTTTAAGGGAAAAATGACTCGGTTTAAGCATGATGGGACATTTTTATAAGACATGAGTGGTGAACAGACGGGAGGGGTTGCGGGGGTGACGAGGGGAGGGAGGAGGGAGGCTGTGATGAGGGGGGGTGAAAATCAATAACTCTGTCTGCGCCTTAAACTCGCTCCTGCCCGCGGAATGGCTATGCATAAATTAGTATAATTCTTGTACTTCCTCTTCATTGTCGCTGTGCTGGCCAGGATTTACTCGATTAATTTGAGTCTTGGTTGTGGCGGCGGCAGCGACTACATCCGTTGAGGATGGCCCCTGAGTCGTTTGGTAATGTGATGGTTCTTTATTAGTTTCTGGGGGTCTGTCTGTCTCTCTGTAATTCTTAAATGACTAGTTACGGGAGAATGTCTTGTGGCTTGAACTCTTGGGTGAACTGTGGATGATGTAGAAGAGGAGAAGATGGAAGAAATGAGATATGGAAGATGATGTTAAGGAATAGGATGAGATGGAGGTAGAGGAGAGGAAGAAAGAAGAAAAAACGGAGAATGAATGCATCCGGGCAGAGGGGTAAGGAGGAAGTGGAGGAGGAGGAGGAAAGTAGGTGTCAAGAGAGGGACGCGGAGGAGGAGGAGGAGGAGGAGGAATGTAAGGAAGGGCAAGAGTGAGAAAGAAGAGCGGGGGGAAGGGGGGGGGGCGGATGGGGGAGGGGACATGTCGATTTTTTATGTCGGGATGACTGGCGAATAGGTCGGCGTTCGTCAAATATTCATAATTTCATTAAAATATTAAAATATCGGTGTTTATAAAGTGACCATTGCCTTACGCATCTACGGTAAAAACTCTTCGTATTTTACCTCATGATACGAAACAAACGATATCCAAGTGGTTGTTATCCGTAAAAGCCGTTAATTAGCAGAAATGCCTCATAGCCTCAGCTTCGGACACAGCCGTGACGTCACACAGGGGAAAAATAGGGGAGTCGAGCGAGCACACACGTGGTAATGTTTACGTCCTGACCACTGCTTGCTACTGTTCCTGCTGCTAATGGCTATGTCCTGCCTGCTGTCCTCTGTAGTGCTGCTGTTTTGATGGGAATTCTGTTGTTAAAGGTAGTATTGATGTTGGCCTTCACTGTTGCCCTTGATAATGAAAAATGGTTTGCTTACGGTTGAAATCGATGGTGTGTTACTCTTGCTGGTACTACTGCTGGTGCTTCTGCTGGTGTCCGTTTTGAAGCTGTTAAATGCTGTTATTACCGCTGTCGCTAATGTAACATCTGTTGAACTTCCTCCTGTTGTTATTACTGTTCTGTTGGCTTTCCTGTTAGCTGCCTCACTCATCCTTGAAGTAGAGTTATATAGTATAGGAGTTTCATCATTCTTTGCAATATAATTCTCTCCCCCAAGTTGTCTCTATTGTCTACGGTAAGTCTCCTCCATATTTCAAAACTCATAGATGTTTCTTCTTTTAAATTTATTATGGAGTTTGTTTATGGGAATATAACTCCTCTAAATTGTTGGGAAGTGATTCAGTATGAATGTTTCGACGATCGGTTGTGTAAAATGAAGTGATGATCGCAGGTTATGTTTTTGTTATAGTTCAGTGTTTTCCAGCTAATCCCTCAGTTATTGTGAACATTTATTGGAGAACTACAGAGATGAGTTGAATTTGTATATTGTTGAAGTGTTGTAAGACTGTACACACAAGGGTTCAAAGTTGGTGTTTACATAAAGGTTAAAAATCATGTATAGTATTTTATTATGAGACGAGTTGTGATAATATCCTACACATGCCGGAAGGTAACCCCTATGTCTCTCTCTCTCTCTCTCTCTCTCTCTCTCTCTCTCTCTCTTCAGGAGTTATATCCCTCCCTGCAGATAGATGTCTCCCTCTTCCTGTAGATGTCTCCCTCCCTCCGTAGATGTCTCTCCCTCCTCCGTAGATAGATGTCCCCTCCCCCGTAGATGTCTCCCTCCCCTGTAGATGTCCCCTCCCTCCGTAGATGTCTTCCTCCCCTGTAGATGTCTCTCCCCCTGCAGATGTCTCCTCCCCTGTAGATGTCTCCCTCCCGTAGATGTCTCTCCCCGTAGATGTCTCCTGCAGATGTCTCTCCCTGCAGATGTCTCACCGTAGATGTCTTCCCCCTCCTGCAGATGTCTTCTCCCCGTAGATGTCTCCCTCCCAGATGTCTCCCTCCCGTCGAGATGTCTCCTCCCCGTCGATGCTGTCTCCTCCTGCCCGATAGTCTCCCCCTCCCCTGTAGATGTCTTCCCTCCCGTAGATGTCTCCTCCCCGTCGATGTCTCCTCCCCGATGTCTGTCTCCCCTGTAGATGTCTTCCTCCCCGTAGATGTCTCCTTCCTCCCGTAGATGTCTCCTCCCAGATCCCGTAGATGTCTCCTCCCCGTAGATGTCGTCGATTTCCCCCCTCCCCGTCGATGTCTCTTGTCTGAATATAAATAATAGCATTGTAGATTATCACCAGTCATCTCATAGTCAGTTCTTTAAAGTAACATAGATTATAAGAGGAGCATATGATCTTATTACAGTACCAGTTAATACCAGTGAGCCATTTAAAACACTAGTACATGTTCTTTCCTTGTATGACGGTGGATGTATGTATGGAGACGTGTATAGTACTGTATCAATATTGTATACCAGTGATGGAAACGATGTATTTTTTTTGCCATTCAAGTTTGCTGTTTATGTGATGTAACTTAGAACAGCGGCGCCAGGAGAGCTCGATAGAATGATAAAGGTAAATGAAGTAAGAAAAAGAAGATAAAACACCTAATATAAGGAAGAGGGAAAGAAGAAAATAAGAGAAACAGTATAGAAACACGTAGGAATAAAGAAAGAGATGGAGAACTGGTAAATAAAGTAGAGAGTAAAGAAGGAATGAAGTAGGTCAGTTGTACGAGGGATAATTATTGATTGCGTTGGTCCGTAGACGTTGGCCCCCTTCCGTATTAAAGAGCATTTGCTTGCAACACGTGTGAGAAGTGACGACCGACCGCCTCTCACCTGCAGGCTCCTGACGATGTTGTGATGGTGGTGGTGGTGAGGGGTCGTGTGTGTGTGTGTGTGTGTGTGTGTGTGTGTGTGTGTGTGTGTGTGTGTGTGTGTGTGTGTGTGTGTGTGTGTGTGTGTGTGTGTGTGTGTCCTTCAGATGTGTGATGTATGGGTGAGAGGGAATGGGTAAAGAAAAAGGGAGAGAGAGAGAGAGAAGTGAGGGAAGGTGGAAGAGAGAGAGAAGATTTATGCTGTGATGGTTGTGGTGGAGAGGGGTAGAGACCGAGGGAAAAAGAGGAGTAAGAACAAAAAACGAGAGAGAAGTGAGGGAGAGTGGAAGAGAGAGTGGAAGAGAGAGTGGAAGGGAGAGTGGAAGGGAGAGTGGAAGGGAGAGTGGAAGAGAGAGTGGAAGGGAGAGATAAAAAAAAAGTGTGTGTGTGGGAGGGAGGTGAGGCAGGGGAAGGAAGGAAAGCAGGAGGAGAACTTTTAATAAAGTCTGGTAAGTGTTGCATGAGAGTCACTGTGGCAGTATTGTGTAATGAGTCAGTCTCTCTCTTTTCTTTATCCCGTCTCTCATAACCACCCTTCCCCACCTTCCCCCTCCCTGCTTTCCCCCTCCCCGCCTTCCCCCTCTCTGCCTTCCCCCTCTCTGCCTTCCCCCTCCCCGCCTTCTACCCCTTCCCCGCCTTCCTCCTTCCCCGCCTCCCCCGCCTTCCCCTCCCCTTCCCTCCCGCCTCCCCCTCCCCGCCTTCCCCCTGCCTCCCCCCCCCCGCCCTCCCTTCCCCCTCCCCGCCTCCCCTGCCTTCCCTGCCCTCCCCACCTTCCCCACCTGCCTTCCACCCCTCTTCCGCCTCACCTCCCATCCTCTCCTTCATCCCTCCCACCTTCCACCCCCACCTTCCTATCTTCCTCCTCACCTCCCACTTCCTATCTTCCTCCTCCCCTCCCCTCCCCTCCGTCGTATAGTTTTGTACGGTAGATTTGTGCAATATATGGGAATTATTAATACATTTTTACGTGTATGAAAGTCTAGGGGACGGTATTGTATTTTTAGCGCCCTATATGTGAATGTATCCTGGGTATGTAGGAAGGTAGATGGGTGGGAGAGGTGGTTCCAGTTTTCTCTCGTGTCGGCTGAGTAAGCTATCATTCTTTGTATTTCATAGCTGGTGGTTATCAATGGTGAAGGCTTGACGTTACGCACACACACACACACACACACACACACACACACACACACACACACACACACACACACACATGTGAGGCCCCACACACCATCTGTGAGGGTGAGGCCCCTGAACACCATCTGTGAGGGAATTACTACACCACGTGAGGCCCCTCATAACACCATCTGTGAGGGAATTACTACACTACGTGAGGCCCCGCATAACACCAGCTGTGAGGGAATTACTACACGACGTGAGGCCCCTCATAACACCATCTGTGAGGGAATTACTACACCACGTGAGGCCCCTCATAACACCATCTGTGAGGGAACTACTACACCACGTGAGGTCCCTCCTAACACCATCTGGGAGGGAGTTACTACACTACGTGTTTGCAGTTCACACCTACAATAATCTGTATGTTCACTGTATGTTCCTTTACCTTTCTCTAATGAAGGCTTTTGTTAAACCACCAATGTATGTAATAAGTCATTTATGTCCAATGTATATTTTCAGCCTTCGGGCTGCAGAACTTTTTCAATAAACCGTCAATTATTATTATTATTATTATTACACACACACACACACACACACTTGTAGTTGGAGGTATTTAAAGAACGTAAAGATAGTGTATGTGTTTATGTCTAGTGAGGGGTCAAGGTATGGGAGTCGGTACTATAGGTGTGAGCGAGGTTTTAGTTCAGCCTTAGGAGTCAAGTAGCTTGGTTTGAGTGAGGTGGAGTGGCCATAGAATTACCTCATAATTAAAAACAAAACTAACTGTCTCGTAGGCCATAGAGCAACTTTATCTTGTGTTGATAACTTCAGTAAAGGTATATTTTTGTGTATCAATTTTTCCTGTTCTGTTACCCATATCAATGTTGCAAAGAGAAGCACAAGGCAGTGTTATGTTACCAATCACAACTGAAAATAATAAGGAGAGCATTAGGCAGGACTTGGGAACCTGTGGCCGCTGGCTCCCTGTCCATACTCTTAATCGGTGTGGTGAAACGGTGAGGGACAGGCTAGGACCGAGGCTCTAGTATCCCAAGAGCTTAGTGTAAGACTGACCAAACACGCTGGGCAAACAGGAGGGTCAGTTCAGCGTCTAGACGGACCACGGACGTTCGCTTGATAGATGTCTTCAAGATCCAGGGAGGGAATGGGAGGTCATAATGTGTTTTGGATATTCTTATTTTCCTTACTAAAAGTTTAGGGAATATGCCATGGGTGCTGTAGTCCGTCCTTTACAAATATAGTTTCTGCTTTATAAATTTCCGTTGTCTCGGTTGATTGATTTAGATTTTGTAAAGTGTCTTGTGAAATGTTCTTGGTTATGAGTGTTGGGTATGTTGCTCTAGCTTTATAGCTTAATTGGTTGTGAGTGAGTTTGCCATATTTGGTGGGAGGATGCGTCCTTGACAGTGGCTCTATTGTGTGAGGTATGGTGATAGCGAGTCTGGCAGTTCTGGTAGTGTAGAAGCATGCTATTGGACACTACATGTCGATTTTGTTCCATTTGATATGATTGGTAGTTTTTCTTAATGTCTGAATTGCACACAGACACACACAGTCTATGCCCGATTTATAGGACAAGACAGAATACCTATTTTATTGAATTGACAGAAAATGAAGATTTTTTTGACAGGAAGATGCTTTTTGGATCATACAATTCTGGGGAAGTTCTTTCTATTGCATCCACAAAGAATTTCCTTAACGTCTAAGAGTTAGAAAGTAAAGACATTAAAGTGAGTTGTGACAGTTGAATAAATGTTGTGTTTTAGTGTTGGTCAATGCAACGAGTATCCTCGTCGTGTTGTATTGACCCTATTTGCTTATACAATATATATATATATATATATATATATATATATATATATATATATATATATATATATATATATATATATATATATATATATATATATATATATATAAATAATAATAATAATAATAATTGTCATTTATCTTACATCAGATGAATTCTCAAATTTATTCTTTAAACTTCGCAGACTGAACACTTTGGCATCATTATAAATATATTGACTAAAATAATAACAAAATTTCACTGAGGTTTTAACTTAACTAAAAGCTGTCGTTCATCCCCAATTATGGGCACACAATAAGGGAATAGTGAAGGAGCCGGGCTGTGGGGAGTAAGTTTCTGGTGTGGAGGTCAGCTCTGTGAGCCGCGGCCAGTGAGGAGAGACAGAACGGGGGCCCAAATCCTCTTTGTCAGCCGAATCTCATTATTTCTTGGTTATGGCCTTCATAGTCGACGGCTCGCCTCGCCTCTGTACACGGACACACTCCCAGCGCTGCTTCACTCACCCAGCTCACTGTTTTGTGTTGACAGTCAGCAGACGAGTCTCATCTAGTAACCAACAAACAATCTGAATCAAACTTTTATTAAACATTTTGGTTCAAACAATCGTCAGAATTTCATGCTGGCTGTCAAGAGATATAAAACATTCTTATGTAGATAGTCGACAACAACAGTATATTTTAAGATAGTCACTAAACCTGACAACCAGGCTGAGGGAGGTGGTTATGGACCATATCAAGATGGGTATTGACGGTTATGCAACATATTAATGGACGCAGTCACCACACTCTACACATACAATCTTTACTTAACTTCATTCCGCCATTCTCAAAACAGTGGATGTTGATGATTGATATTTACTGTATTCTGTAATAAGAGCCGAACAGCTTTCAGCGTTAGGTAGAGGGACCCTAACACCTTCATGTGTGACATTTAAACGTTAATCAGGTGGTCGACGTTGAGTTGGGCGTCATACACTGAGTCGTGTTAGTCATTCATTTAAGACCGCCACTTTGTTTTAATTAACGAAATAAGTTTAAGTCTCTGAAGAAGAGAACATTAATTCTCTCTTCCTCTTATTTTATACTATATTATTTTTAGTCCCGGTTATGGTGCAATACATTTAGGTTATGCTACACTTACTTTAAACAGGATTTTTTTTTGTCAAGAAAAGCTCATCGACGGCGCCGTCCATTAGAGTGTTTCGTTATCTATTTCTAGGGTTCCTCGGGTTAGTTGTTGACGCGTGGTAGGCTTGGTAAGACTGTACAAACAAGATAGCCAGGTAATTGGGTCATTTAGGAGTGTGAGCTGCGGGAGCCGGGGGGGGGGGATCAGGGGAAGGAAGCAGGAAGAGGAGGTAAGGGAAGGGGAGACTTGTAAGATGCCGGGAGGAGTGGAGTGGATGTGTGTGTGTGTGTGTGTGTGGAGGTTTAGTGGTGGCGGACATGGCATCGTCACTTTAGTTTAAACGTGGGTGATTGTGGCTGGTGGCGGAAGGGACACCTACACTCTGAGGCTGTGGTGCTGGGTCTCAAGGCTCTCCTCTCTCTTGGCCTCTACCTCTCTACTCCCCGTCGGAGGCTCTGTGTTGGCCTCACAACTCTCTTCCATCTTGTCCTCTCGCCTCACTCATCCATCGAAGACTGTGTGTTAAGCCTCACAGCTCTCCTTCCACTTAGTCCCTCCTCTTGTAGGCTGTATGGTGGCCTCACGGCTCTTTTTCCGTTTAGTCCTCCTCCTCCTCCCTCTTCTGAGCCTGTCTGTTAGGCCTCACAGCTCTCCTCCTTATTATCCTCTTTCCTCATCCCTTTGGAGGTTGTGTTAGGCCTCACCGCCCTCCTCCGTCTTATCCTCATTCCTCGCCCTTTGGAGGCTGTGGTGGTGGTGGTCCTCCCAGCTCTCCTCACGTCAAGTCCTCTCCCTCCACTCTTCCCGCTTCACTCCTTTTCCCCCTGCGAGCGTCTCTGCCAGGCATCGATACCCTGGCATGAGATTGCCGTAATTTAGACGTATTGGTTGCAGTGCGTCAGGTCCGGGTATACCTCACGCTGGGGGACCTGTGTGTTGCAGCTCTCCTCACCGCCCCTCCTCGCTCTTGTCTTAGAAACCTCGACAATGTGAGTCAAGATACACGCTGTTAGGTGTGTGTGTGTGTGTGTGTGTGTGTTTCTTTAATCATAAACTTGTCCGCCAGTTTACAATGGAACATCACTCCCCCTTGGAACATATATTTTGTTTATATGGATGTGTCTGTATGAATGTATGGAGAGGGTGTTCCCTGTACCCTCGTCTCTCTTGCCTGTTGGGATTACACACTATTTAAACACTATTAAAAGATGCTATTTGTTGTTTTCTAGGTATTGCTATAGTTTAATAGGAGGGAGGGAGGTTAGATGTGTGTTAGAAATGTTTATGCTTTCACGAGTAATAGTTTTCAGCCAATTATCCTTCACGTTTTATGATTTATGTCGACCCAAGTCTGGAATTAGTTCAGATGAGTGACTGGGGTAGAGAGGTGGTAATGGCGGGTGGAGGAGGGAGAGAATAGTGGGTGGAGGAGTGAGAAGGTGGTGGTGGCTGGAGGGGAAAGTGTGTGGCTGGGGAAGGGAGGTGGTTGTCTTGGGTGGAGGAAGGAGAGTATGCTGGGTGGAAGAGGAAGTACGGGATGGGTGGAGGACATATTAGAGGGTGGGTGGAGGAGCGATAGATGGAGAAAGAAGTGAGTGATGATTGGAGGAGGGAGTGAGAGGTGGGTGGAGGGGGGAGACAGATGGATGTGGAGGGCGGGCAGCGGGAGGGAGGGAAGTGGGCGGAAAAGGGAAGGAGATGGGTGGAGGAAGGCGGGAGAGAGATAACAGATAGGTGGAGGAGGAAGAAGAGGGAGATTAGTTGGGGAGCAGCAAGAGGGGAGAAGGGGATGAGGGGTGGAGATTGGAGGAAGGAGGTGGAGGTGACTGGAGTAAGAGGGAGATGAGTGGAGTAAGGCGGTGGAGAGTGGAATGGAGGAAGAGGGAGGTGGCGACCGGAATGGAGGAAGAAGAAGAAAGAGGTGGGGGAGGAGGAGGGAGTGTGAGGTGGTAGGAGCTCGCCACCTCCTGCCTATTGATCCCCTGCAACAATGATGGATCGGCTCTCATTATCACGGTCTGCCCAGCACCCTTCAGTCCACCGTCCACTCCCTATTTATCCTCATTTTTATCCCACATTTTATCCGCTGTATCGCTTATTATCGTTTCGTTGTGGAGGCAGGCAGGCAGGAGTGTGTGTGTGTGTGTGTGTGTGTGTGTGTGTGTGTGTGTGTGTGTGTGTGTGTGTGTCGCGGGGTTTTGTAGGAGGAGGGGCTAGACTCTTGTGATGTTGTTTGTAGGTTTCAGGTGAGAGTCTATAAATCGGATAAAATCGTGTCAGAAACTCTATAGCTCGGTGTTGGAGACCATTACAGAGCCGCCCTCGTTACCCCCCCACACACACCGGATATTCACCCGTCTATACATACATACATAAAAATATCCCACCCGAAACACCTCCTGACCTTTGAAACCCGTAGTCGACACGTCCGTTATGCCGAGTACAACGAAGCCTGGAAACCTACAGATAGAACGTAGTAAATTGTTTGGATTAAGGAGGTGGCGGTAGAGCCCATTATTCGCTCTTTGTGGGTCCTAGCAGCTGCCAAAGTTTAATGATGTTCCCGGGGTTTTGTCTGGAAGCCCTACTACCTCACTTAATGATGTACAGACATTACGTACACCAAAAGTGAACATTTGGAGGATTTGGTGGCGTCACTCTATAACCGTGTTGTGTTATTACCTCACTTCTCCCGTGTTTCTTCTCGTATTTCTCACTTTTGATACTTCTGAGGGTTGTTAACTATTCAAAAGATCCGTAAAATCCCCGAAAAAAGGTGAATGATTGTGTGACTGACCAAACCCCAGGTCCTTGTGATACCTGGAGTCAAAAAATCTTGACTTGGGATATATATTTTTTTTTTCTCCCAGTAAACAGGACACAGGTGTTTGGTATAAGAAAATCGTGGAAGTTGGTGAGTTCGTCCCGCCTTAGAGAGAGAGAGAGAGACTGGGTACATTTTTTTTTATACCAGTAAGGACTAAAATGCAGATAGACTAGATGCGTTTAGTTAGTCGGTACACACGATGTATACAGGTTTATGGTGTACACTATTCAGAGATGTATTCAGTAAATATCACGAACACAAATTAAATCTCTCTCTCTCTCTCTCTCTCTCTCTCTCTCTCTCTCTCTCTCTCGTTAATGCCTAACCCGTTTGTATCTTGTAGCGGTATTACACCAGGTAGTTTGGTATGCTAGGCTTAAATATACCCACGGTCTGGTACTCCTCTGGTATCTGCTGTGGTATCAGTTTACTAGTTCTGTCTTGGGACATTTTTCGTCGAGGGAGAAAAAATAACAAATGGAGGGTTGAATATCGTGTTACCTGTGTCCATTTTATTTTTATACTATATAATTTTTTTTTTACTTTTTCATTTTATTTAAATTTGAAAGTCGTGAAGGTAAAGAATCAGATTACATCGAAACGCTACTTCTCGTTCTGTGTCGTTGACCACATCCCTGACACTGTTTCCATAATCTGGTTGACCATATCCCTGACATTGCTTTTGTGTCGTTGACCACATCCCAGACGCTGCTTCTCGTTGTCTCGTTGACTACATCCCAAACACTGCATCTCGTTGTCTCGTTGGCCACATCCCAGACATAGCATGTCTTTATGTCATAGTAAAGTGCTCTTAATACCCATCCATGTATCTGTTAGGCTAGAGTCTGCCTTACTGTAAACACTAACTGCAGTCGACTTAACTCACGCATCTCCTGATACTTTATTCAGCTTGTCTTAGTTTGACTTGCATATTAGAGTCTCATGTTATCTCAGCTGGCCTCTCTTATCATGTCAGCTAGTGTCTTGTCATGTTATTTCGTTTCTGTTGTTATCTCAGATGGTCTCTTGTGTCATATCTCTTGGTTTGTTATCCCAGCTGGTGTGTCTTGTCATTGCAGTTGGTTTAAGGGTGTGCCAATTACTCGGTCATTATACCCAATGGAATCTTTAAGGGAGTCAGGTTTGGGTGGAACAAGGTGGATGTGGAAGGATTCAATAGCCATTTCTCCTTGGCTGTATAGTGTTTGTAACTTATGTGCAGGCTGGCTGGCTGGCCGGGGCAACGTCCTCGATAAGTCATACACCTCGTAAGCTTCCCATTGCGTTTCTTGATATCTTCTTGAAATTTGACAAAAAAGTTCAATTTCATGATACTTGAGATTGATGGTGTCATCAGTTGCCGATAGTCCAAACCTTGATTACAGCTTTTGCATCTCCCTCGAAAACCTGATGATGATGCTATTACCCTTTCACCGGTGGCGGCGGTCGACTGTCTTGAACTTCATAGGGATGGAATGGGGGGGGGGGGATGTTGGTGGTTATCGCTGAATACTTTGTTCCTTTGATTCAGGACTAAAGTGATGGTGTACCCCAGATTTCGTTACGGGTTTACAACATGATCGAAGGTGGTGTTTGGTTCAGTCTATAATCCATGATGTGTGTCGGTGTAGAATTTATAGTTTTAACTTTCTTTTGGTTTTGGGTTCACTTAAAGGATTTTTTTTCTTTGTCGAGTTCTTGTTTTTTGTTGAATTCTTGTAGGGAAATTTGTGTTTTATTATCAATATTTATTATTATTATTATTATTATTATTATTATTATTATTATTATTATTATTATTATTATTATTATTATTATTATTATTGTTGTTGTTGTTGTTGTTGTTGTTGTTGTTGTTGTTTTGTTGTTTTTATTATTATCTTTTAATACAGGTGTGCTGTATCTCATAGCCAACTGTCTGACAGCGGCACGTGTATCTGTTATGTGTCACTAACAACATTGACCGTTTCATCAGATGTTACATCCTTGGGTCATCTTAACCTTGGATATATATTGTCTGTTCTTCTAGGTAATAACTCCTAACTTGGACACTCAGATGGTTATCTCCACCAAGAGGTCAGGTCAGGTCGTTGTAGTTCTTAACATTTACAGAGAATACGATACAAAGTGGTTGCTGTAATGTCTGTCTGTCTGTTGTTATGCCAGCTGTTGTGTTCTGTGATACACCACTGGCGCGTGCTGGTGCGCCTGCTGGAGGGCGGCAGTGCAGGAGGAGGAGCAGGTGGGCGGCGGTAATGAGGGCAGGTAAGGGTCGGGGCGGGTCAGCAGCAATTATTTTAGCCGAGCGTCCACCCTCATTACGGCGATAAGAGCTATGCTCGCTTTAGGGGAAATTGCTCTCTCTTTTTTTATTATTACTGTAGGATGGGCGGTGTCCAGTGTGGGTAGTGGGTGGTGTTCAGCGAGGGCAGCGGACAGTGGACGGTATCTAATGTGGGCGATGTTTTGTTTTGGCAGTGTGTGGCTGTTGTACAAGGTGACCGACTGGGAATTATCGTGATGATAACTGCCTAAACATAACGAAATGAAATTACTTCACATAAGATTTAGAATAAAATAATAACTGAAACAGTTTTAGCGCTATGAACCAAATAACAATTTTCTGACGTACTTGTTAACTCAGAGTATAAGGTCATCAACTCAGTGTATAAGGTCATCAACTCAGTATATCCCGAGGGAGAGAGAGAGACTGGAAGGAGGGCAAGGGAGCAGAGGTGAGTGCCAGTCGACCCTCTCCCCGGTAAGGAGCCCTCGTGCGTGGCGCCATGATTGGTAGCAGTGAGGGATCACACCTTTCAACCCCCGATATTACCCCGGATTACGCTCTCTCCCTCACCTCTCCTCGCTTAATGATAGACACAAATGGCACCACTTTACGAACTATAAGGCAGGTGAAGTGCCAACACGTCTTGTAATGAAAAAAAAAAAGTTTACGTCCCCAAGAAAGACAAGTTAAAGTAAAAAAAAAGAAAGAAAGAAATGCGACGCCCTTGTGGAGGAAAAATGGAATAAACGTTCCAACTCTTGCTTATGATGAATGAGGTAGTGGGATCAGAACCTTCATCGCGGTGATTATGTGGCATTAGACTCTCATCTACCAATTTCCATCAGGTAATTAAGGCCTCTGTTAGGTAAATTTGTATACTGGAAATTAGAACACATACAAACGCACAGCATCTTCTCGGGGGCGTAGAATATATAGACGGAGAAACCCTGGCGCTGAGCAGTGAGATCAGAACCTTCAGCCTCGTGATTATGTGGGATTAAACCCTCATCATGTGATATTCAGGAGAAGCGCCTCAGAATCCTCCTTAATTAAGAAAACGTAGGAAGGATCCAAGCGCTAAGCACGTGATTAATGGCAGACCTACATGACAAATTAGCCTGAATAATGATACATTAATTCGTCATCTTGTGAGGGGATTAGTCTTGTGTCTTATCTAAAAACATTAATTCGTTTCTTTTCCCCCCTCGCGGCCATTAGAGGAGGATTTCATAAATGTAATTAGTGTGATTAAGGAAGGTTGAATTTTTTACTGCGCCAAGATTTTTCAATTAATTTAAGACTCTTCTTGTTGGGGCAGTTATTAAATCAGGGAATGTTGGGTCGTTGGAAGGACTTGGGAGTGAGGGAAGGAGGGGGGGGAGGGGAGGGAGGTTGGGGGGAGGTGAGAGAGGGGTTGGGGGTAGGAGGAGAGCTGGGAAATGTGAGAAGGGCAAATGGTGGGATTGTGTTGTTTAATATGAAAAATACAAATAAATAATAAATAAAATAGGAAAAACACGATGTGATTGGGTTTTATTTATTTTTATTTTTTATTTTTTCGGGGGGTTTGTTCCAGTAGTTAAGTATCGTTATATAGTTTTATGTTTGTTAATTAAAGTGACTATAGAGAGTTTGTTAATGATGATGATAATGTTCGGTTCTATTAAGTGACCTATCATTATAATAGTCAGTGAGTCAGTACCATTAATAGTGTGTGTGTGTGTGTGTAATAATAATAATAATAATAATTGACGGTTTATTGAAAAAGTTCTGCAGCCCGAAAGCTGAAAATATACATTGGACATAAATGACTTATTACATACATTGGTGGTTTAACAAAAGCCTTCATTAGAGAAAGGTAAAGGAACATACAGTGAACATACAGATTATTGTAGGTGTTGAACAGCAAAAACGTAGTGTAGTAACTCCCTCCCAGATGGTGTTAGGAGGGACCTCACGTGGTGTAGTAGTTCCCTCACAGATGGTGTTATGAGGGGCCTCACGTGGTGTAGTAATTCCCTCACAGATGGTGTTATGAGGGGCCTCACGTGGTGTAGTAATTCCCTCACAGATGGTGTTATGAGGGGCCTCACGTGGTGTAGTAATTCCCTCACAGATGGTGTTATGAGGGGCCTCACGTGGTGTAGTAATTCCCTCACAGATGGTGTTATGAGGGGCCTCACGTGGTGTAGTATTCCCTCACAGATGGTGTGTGTGTGTGTGTGTGTGTGTGTGTGTGTGTGTGTGTGTGTGTGTGTGTGTGTGTGTGTGTGTGTGTGTGTGTGTGTGTGAGATAGAGATCTTTACTGTGGGCTGAAAGTTGTGAAAGTCTTTTGAGTGCGTTTGAGGGATAATTCTGGGTCTTAAATTTTCTAAGGGTAATTTTTTTATGGTTCCCCGAGGAGGAGGAGGAAGAGGAGGAGGCAGACAGTGTTGTTGTTGTTTACTTTTTGTTAACAGTTGATAATTAATTAATCGTCTCTTCTTCACTCTTGGTCATTTAATTGGAACCTTTCTTTCTTTCTTAATGGGGGAGACACGCTACATACAGTTAGCTGTAAATGAAGCGTTTGGTATTATCTAGTACCAAACAGACTACGTTATTGTGAATGCTGAAGTGGGTTTCTTAATTTGATAACCAAAGAATGATTCTCTTGATAATCTGACCGTCTTTGAGAACTTGGAATTTACGACAGAATTATTATTATTATTGTAGTTATTATTATTATTATTATTATTATTATTATTATTATTATTATTATTATTGTAGTTATTATTATTATTATTATTATTATTATTATTATTATTATTATTATTATTATTGTTGTTGTTGTTTTATTATTAATAGTAGTAGAATGTTTAAATCGACACCACTGATATTTTTTTAATAATTTTCTAATAGTTTTTGAAATTTTTTTTTAAGAGACATTAAATGATGTTTTTTGGCTTTAGATCTATTAGCGGGAGAGACGAGATCTATCACAAAAACTCTTCCCTGTATCCACCAGAAACTACCTTATTTACACGTGTCTTAATCCACTACATGTTGGCTGACCGTCTGTCACTGGTAAAGAATAGATACAAGGTGTTGAGACAGTAAATTGTTCTTCCTTCCGCGTGTCATTTATTGTATGCAAATGAAGGAGAAAGAATCGAGGTAGTAAACCCATAACGTATAATTAACGGTGAATTGGCAAGTGGGTAGTGAGCGGGACAGTGATGGGTCGTTTGGCCGTAATGTATGGTGATTAACACTACTTGGATCTTGAAAATATCGAGGAAGGGGAAGCTGGCCGCTGCTGCCGCTCACTTGTTATCCTGCCATATTGGCCGAATTACTTATGTTGATTACCAGAGAAACTCACGGGTGCGAATCAGAGACTGGGAGTTAGTAGGTACAGGTACTTGCTACTGGCGGTACGTACCACCAGGTGTATAATTGGTTTTTAGTTCAACACAGTGGAATTCTGTTTGTGTGTCACGTTAAGCAGGACTGTTCTTATCAGTAAACTTTAAAATTCACACGAGAATTTTTGCTAGTTAAGGATAACGAGTTTGTCTTTATTGTTACAGTAGTGGACATTAGGTCATATCAGGTCATATTTACCGTTTCATTTTACTGCTTCATTTACGACGTTCACAATCACAGAAGTTATACCGCAGTTCCTCCAAGGTTTTACTTCTTCATGGATTATAATACATTTTTGGTGATGAAATAAATACCTCAAGTAGAGTAGATTTGCGTATAAAGTGAAGTATGGTAATTCCCATTTGGTGACCTTAAGTGGTTCCTTGATTTTTAGATACATGTCTTTCTCTCACTGTATCTCTCGCTATTTCTTTCTCTTATGCTGTATCTCTCACTTTATTTCTCTGTCAATCTGTTTCTTTCACAATATATATATCTCACTCTGGGTGAGCGGGAAACCATGTTACACGGATCAGATTTTCAGCTTTACACATGAGACGTATATATTCTAAAATATTTCCCCCGAAGCTTCTCTCTATATTTTCATGAGGTGACGTATTAATCTAATTTAATGTACCTGTCCTGAATACTGTACTCATTGATACTTAAGAAATACAGAAATACAGGTTGTTAATTCAGTGTATTTTCATGATCTACGATGTATCGGTTGTCATAATTTAGTGGTAATTTTTTTTCTTCAGTAACATAATTTAATTCATTCAGTAATAGCTTTAAGTCACTCACTATTATCACAACCGTATCATCATTATTACAGTTATTCATTTCGGTAAGAGGTGTCCTAATTAAGGCAGTAATTATTATAATTATTTATTTTTAAAGTAATAATCATTGTACACATCCTGCTTCATATATTCAGTCTTGGGTAAGGGGGCTGTCTCTGTGGATAGATCTGACACCTGCGTTGACCTGACACCTGCGTTGACCTGACACCTGCGTTGACCTGACACCTGCGTTGATCTGACACTGCGTTGATCTGACACTGCGTTGACCTGACACCTGCGTTGATCTGACACCTGCGTTGATCTGACACCTGCGTTGATCTGACACCTGCGTTGATCTGACACCTGCGTTGATTTGACACTGCGTTGACCTGACACCTGCGTTGATCTGACACTGCGTTGATCTGACACCTGCGTGATCTGACACCTGCGTTGATCTGACACCGCGTTGATCTGACACCTGCGTTGACGATTGCGTTGATCTGACACCTGCATTGATCTGACACCTGCATCTGACACCTGCGTTGATCTGACACCTGTTGATCTGACACCTGACACCTGCGTTGATCTGACACCTGCGTTGATCTGACACTGCGTTGATCTGACACCTGCATTGATCTGACACCTGCGTTGATCTGACACCTGCGTTGATCTGACACCTGCGTTGATCTGACACTGCGTTGATCTGACACCTGCATTGATCTGACACCTGCGTTGTTCGGACACCTGCGTTGTTCGGACACTGCATTGATCTGACACCTGCGTTGATCTGACACCTGCATTGATCTGACACCTGCGTTGATCTGACACCTGCATTGATCTGACACCTGCGTTGTTCGGACACTGCATTGATCTGACACCTGCGTTGATCTGACACCTGCGTTGATCTGACACCTGCGTTGTTCTGACACTGCATTGATCTGACACTTATGTTGACCTGACACCTACGCTTGCCTGATCTCCCCGAAAATAATAATACTGTACTTGACTTATTCATTCACCTGAGTTAACATTATTCATTCGGTAAATATTATCATCAGTTCATTCAGTAAGTTAACATCAATTATTATTTCAATGTAATTACCGTTATTGATGTACTAAGTTATCATTATCATTCAGTAATAATTATAACATTATTCATTCATTAACAGGTATCATTAATCGTTCAGTGGCAATACCATAATTATCTTAGTAGCAATTATCATAATATTATACAATACGTTCAGTAACATTGATCAAAATAATCATTAATCTTTCAGTAACAATTGCCGTAAATCATTCAATAGCAATTATAATTATGTGATATATAATAATTGTCATAATCCATTCAATAACAGGTATCATAATTAATTCACAAAGTTTCATCGAATAAGTGGGTAAGAGGGTCGTACTCAAGGTGTGAGGCGCGGAGGTGGCACTTGAGCGCCCAGTACAAGTAGCAACAAAGATAGCATCACTTTCCTCCTCCCAGTGTATGGTGTATATCATAAAACCCAACACAAGAATACACTCCAACTTCCTCAACCTGCTGACAAGAACACATTCAAATTTTGCATTAAAATTCCTCCGGCCTGAATTTAATTTAAAAATAGTTAAATGTCCTCCCCTGGAAACCGCGCCGCAAGAATTCATTGTCAACCCCAAACAAAGTTCAGAGAATAAACAGCAAATGCATCAAGTCTACACAAGCCCGACAACATCATTTCAAATGTTCCATACCAAGTAACGTCACACTTCACATCAGGACCCCTAAGGATGTCTGAAATACGCGCCCGCGGAAGAATAACCATAAAAATACATGTCCCCATTAAGTTCAGCCTCACAAAGACAGATTCCAAGATTCCCACCCGTTCCCGACAGCCGCGAGGAGCTGTGTAATCCTCATTCCAGAGTTATCATCGCCCAGAATAATTATGCCCCATAAATATGCAATACCATCGTCGCTAATGTCTCCTCCAAAAAATTATCCTTTTCATGTATATGCTGTGCGCATTAATGTCAGCCAGAGAGAAACAGCTAAGGAGTTATTACTTTCCATTAATCACACTGGCACACGCTCACCACCTCCCCCACTTCCATATTCCAAGGCAGTTATTGCATATGAAATGTGCTCCACAATAATTACGCCACATTCATGATATCTGGAATCTAATTAAACTCCAGCTCATAAAGAATTCCACAGGCAAGGTAAGCTACGAGGGCCTTGTGCCGCCGAGGAGGAGGAGGTGGTGGGGAGGGGGAGAGGGAGATGCCTGGGAAGACGAGGGAGAAGAGCTGGGCAAAGGAAGACGCCGGGATGAGGCCAGGAAGAGGGAGCGGGGTGAGGAGGAGAGAGGCAAGATTAGGAAATTTAGGAAGAGGAGAATGAGGATGTGTTGAAGGGGCAAGGAGGGGAGATAAGGAGGATGTTGAGATGAATAAGGGAAGAATGTCAGGGGAAAGGAGGAGGAGGAGGAGGGGGGGGAGGAGAGAGTGTCGAGGAGGAGGAGATTAAGAATAAGATGGAGAGGTGAGGATGTCGTGAATTAAGACTAGGAAGAGGAGGGGAAGGGGAGGGAAGGATGAGGGGGATGGGGAGGGACAGACAAAGAAGGGAGAAAAACGAGGAGGGAGGGAGGGGAGGGTGAGAAAGAAGGAGGAGGAACAGCAGGAGAAGAATAAGGTGGAGACGTTTAGGTGTTGGTGGAGGTTTTGTAGATAATTGTGTATAAACAGGTGAAGCAAGTGTGTGTGTGTGTGTGTGTGTGTGTGTGTGTGTGTGTGTGTGTGTGTGTGTGTGTGTGTGTGTGTGTGTGTGTGAAGAAATACAAAAGATAATAATAATGAGAAAAGCAAGAGGACAGAATGGTGGAAGCAAGGAAGGGAGGATGGGGGGGGCAGTGTAAGATGAAAAACGATAAATATTGGATAAAAGATCTCATGGTAGCTTGATGGTGGCGGCAGAGAATATTATAACGGGGAGAGAGAGAGAGAGAGAGAGAGGGAGAGAGAGAGAGAGAGGGAGAGAGAGAGAGAGAGAGGAACCACACCATCTTAAGACAGAAATGAACCAGATGAAGGAGATGGGAGAGAGGGGGAGAGGTAGATGGGAGGGAGGGAGGGGGGAGATGGGAGGGAAGGGGAGGGTACAAAAGGACAAGCTGGCATGGAGGAGGAGGAGGAGGTGGTACTGCTGCTGCTGCCCTCCTGCTGAGTGCCTCCAACTTGGTAATGTCTCCTGTTGCTGTTTCCCTTCTTTGTCTGTCTGTCTGTTTACGTAACCTCTTATGCCCTTCTTCAGTGTTTTCCTGTGAAGTGATTCGTCCTTCCTCGTTGTTAATTGCCTCCTGTAATCATCACCTTCAACTCTTGCTTTACTTTCATTCTCTCTAATTCCCCATTTTGTTTTGTTTTCACCTGTCTAGAATTTTATCTCCTACTTGTTATTCCTTCCTTCCTTCCTTTGTGTTATTCTCCTCCTCTTTTGCTTCACATCTTTTATCTTGTGTGTCTGTGGTTTTCCTTTCATCTTCGTGTCTTCCTTCCTTGGTCGTTTTATTTTTTGACCCACTACTCCCCATCACCACCCACCTCCCTGACCCACTTCCTACCCCATCACCCATCTCCTTGACCCACTCCTCAACCCATTACCCACCGCCCTGATCCACTTCTCCCCCATTACCCACTACCCTGACCCACTTCTCCCGCCTCAGCCCACACTCTTACCCCCTCAACCCACACTCCTCCCCCCTCAACCCACTCCTTGGCTACCATAATCTTATTTAACCCTCACCCCCATTTTTGTCCTCTCTCTCTCTCTCTCATATTTATCTCACCTTCCGTATACTTTCTATCTACCTTTTCACCACCTCTCCCTCTCACCCTCTTCCTCCTCATCTCTTATCTTGTCTCCCCCATCTCAAACTTCTCCTCTCATCTCTGTATTCTCAATCTTCTCTCAATATGTGTTTCCTCCTTCCCCTCACCCTAGAATTCCTCCCTTCCCTCCCTCTTCCTCCTCTTCTACCTTCCCTCCATCCTCCCACACCCCCTTCCTGAGGTAGTGTTAACCAATGCTTTTGAACATAGATCGTATTCTTGCCAGCTTTCCCTCCCTCCCTCCCCCATGCTGTGCTCTTGAACGTTCTATCTAATGTGATCGTAATTTTTCCTTCCCCTCTGGCCTCACCCGGTTAAAGTTCCAGCTTTATTATAACCTGCCGTAATAATTATCATGCCCGTGGACACTTGCTCCATTTCTCCGGCTGTGTTTTTTTTATCAGATCAGCAGAATTGTTCTTTTTGGGGGAGCACGTGTAAAGGTGTTTTCTGGGGGATTTTTGCATGTATAAGAGTGCCTAGTGGTTTGTCTTGCTAGTCGGCGAGGTGTTGTGTGTGTGGAAATGTGTTTGCAGGTGTGTGGTTTTTTATTATATGTGTGTGTGTGTGTGGGTGTTTTCTTTTGTGACTGTGTTTTCTTGTATATAATTGTGTTTTCTTGTGTATATGTTGTAAAGGTACTCTTCTTTTGTTGTTTGTAAATGTATTTTATTCTGTGTGTTTTTGTGGGTGAAGTGTAGTGTTTCTTTTTGTAAAGTGCTTTGTTGTTTTTGTGAGTAGATGTGCCGACTTGTTTATTGCGTAAGATATTCTTTTGTTTGTCTTTTTGTTAAGTCAGGGAAATTTTTTTTTTTTGCGTTTACTTTGTTGTGTGTCTTGTGTGTTTGTATTTATGAGGTGTTTTTAATTACATGTTTATGAAAGGGTATATAAGTTCCCTATTGGTTTGTCTATCAAGGGAGGATATTTTCCTTGTGAGTTTGGTTTTACATGTTTGTATGGGTGTGTAAGTGTTTATTGGTTTGCTTTTCTAGGTTGCTCTGGTTTGTTTGGGTTATTAGTTTTTATTGTTTTTTCTCGTGATATTTGGTTTATTTTCAAGGCGATTATGTCATCTGGGTTGTTATCAATAATAGTTTACTGCTCTTTGTTAGATAACCACAAGTTCTCTTCTTGTTACAGCACGTTGGAGGGTCTCGCTGTGTGCCACCATTTAAGACGGGGGTTTGTGTATCAGACTACGGTGTTTGGTGTATGAGATGATCTCTGTTTTAAAATTTGCTATGTATCGTTCACGTTGATGCGTTTCGTTCTCGTTATAGCTCATATATCCGTGTTTCGACGATGATTATATACTGTACACGATTTATACATGTGATAGTACAACCCCGTCCTATATGAGTACAGTGGTAGATCCCCCACCGATGGTCACAGCTCCTCTGCCCTGAGCCGACCTCCTCCCTCCGCCACACACGATCCGTCTCATCAATTCTTCAATTCGCACGGTGAATACCCAGGCTGTCGCACCGGCTATCAGGTGGGAAGAAAGGGCCTAACTGGTAGACAGGGGAGCCTGGCAGGGACGGCGTGTGTGGGCGTGGGGGCAGGAGTTACGCCGGGGTCCCCTACGCCCATGCTACACTTGAATAGGGTTGTGCAGGGCCCATCTCCGCCCCCCGTGGCGACCCATTAGGCGAGGCGGAGGGAGCTTAGTACTGCCTCTTCATCGCCGGCTCAGCTGCCTGCCCTGGCCTGCCCGCCTTTATTTTGTCTGCCAGGCCTTGATTGATGGCTTATACTTGTGTCAATCTCAATATTGGGTAAGGTGTTTGTTTGTGTGAGTGGTGGAGAGTGCGTTTGTGTGTGTGTGTGTGTGTGAGTGAGTAATAGTATGTATGTCTGTATGTATGTATGTATGTATGTATGTATGTATGTTTGTATGTAATAAATAGTACTGTATGTTTGTATGCATGTAAACGTATATGCATATTATCACGATCATCGAAAAGAAAATCCTTTGAATTTCTAATATCCCTGAAATCCAAAGAACCACATATTTGAACTATTAGTTAGTTATCTTACCTGTATATGCATTAAGGATTTATTAATGAACCGGGAATACCTTGAGGGGGGAGTAGTCAGCTTTACTATAACAAAGGTAACCGATAAAAAAAATTTTTCACTCCGATAAGAAAGGCGAGTTGATCATTGGATGGGTTCCCTACATGGAGTGAGAGGACTGTGTATAATGCTACGCTGGTTAAGTGAGATTGACACCCATCACGGCCACTCCCTACACGCACTCCATCCCTACACACACACACACACACACACACACACACACACACACACACACGAGAGAGAGAGAGAGAGAGAGAGTATGAAGCACCTCTGTACCGCTAGCCTCGTGTTCAATATAATCAGTGGTTTCGTACTTCTACTAAACATTAATTTCTTCTCCCTGACTGTAGTGTTTCATCATGGTTCCTGACCTAGTTCTTCCCTGCAGGATTTTCACCATTATTACCATTATCGTCCTTGTGTTCTTTTCTCTGTTGTTACGGTTACGTCATTCCTTACGTGTAGGTGTTTGGGGTAGTGTACACGTGTCTATGCCTGTAAAGCTCCTGGGATTTCTCCATTTCTGTGCACATGATTTGTAATGCGCACACACACTATAACTTGTACGTATATGTAATTGTGTAAGTGTTTCTCTAACTTGTACACATCTTTATGTACGTGTGTTTCCGTAACTGACGTACACGTCACTGTGCACCTGTTTCTCTATTATACATACACAGCCCTCACTACTGTGTACATATTTTAAATACCTTTTAGTACTATGTTCATCTTTCTCTACATCAATCTACTAACTGTGAACGTGTTTTGTTACTTCTCACTGCTATGTACGTTTTCCTGTCCCTCACACACGACTGATTGTATACATGACTGACTTTGTACATGTTTGTATCACACACACACACTGGTGGCTGTGTATATGTTGTTGGAGCTGTGCACAGGCTCGTGTAACTCACCTGTATCGTAGTGGTAGCAAAGAGATTATCAGCAATTACGTCAGCCAAATATAGGCGGGGCTCTCCGGGATGCAACTTGTCGCTATTCATATGGTAAGCGGCCAGGGGAGATGGCTGCCTGCTACACCCAACCTAGGCTTTTGTCTAGTGCAGGGGTTCTCAACCAGGGGGAAATTCCCCCCCAGGGGGGGAATTCAGGCTTTCAGGGGGGGGCGGGGGAAACTGATTCGGGAGCAAGAGATATGTTCGATGAGAAATCAATCACAGAATTTTGGCCCTTGATGTGCGATTCCTACCCAAAAGTGGCAGAAAGAGCTATCCGTGCATTGCTTCCGTTTGTGTCGACATATCTTTGTGAGTCAGGCTTTTCAACTCTGTTGCAAATTAAAACGAAGCAACGTAGTAGATTAGAGGTAGAAAATGACCTGCGTTGTGCCCTTTCAAGCACTCCTCCGCGTATCCCAGAATTGGCGAAGAAAAAACAATCACAGGTTTCTCATTGACTGTAATCTTCATCTAAATAAAATTAATTACAAATTTACAATATCCTGGTATTCTATTGAACTTTTTGTTTAAAGCATTATGCTTCAGTTTGGTCTAAGTAATTCATTATAAAAAAAAAAAAAACTATTTTACTTTTATTCAAGTTTTATAAATCCATCAACATTTTCAATTGGCATTTAATTTGTAAAACTCCACTATAAAAATAATCCATGTAAAATTGTAAATGTATATGTACTAATATGGAAAAAATAAAGGCTTTTCAGTATTATATGCATATTATTTGGAATGCATTTTTTGAGGCAGACAATCTTGGAAAGGAGGGGGAATGACATTCTGACATATGGTGAAAGGGGTGCATGGGGCAAATAAGGTTGAGAACCACTGGTCTAGTGTATCACACACACACACACACACACACTAATTATGAAGCTGGTGGAGTGTGTGTGTGTGTGTATACGTGTAATATCATGAAGCTTTTGTCCATAATTTTCACTCATGATGCAGTGCCCAGGGGTAATGTTATTAGAATTGCGATACAGTTAAACCACAGTGAAGATTATAGTGGCCGAGGAGGCGTCACCATCATCACTATACGAGGTTATGAGTCTGTGTTTGACGGTGTATGACCAGAAGATTCCCGTTTAACACAACAATAACCTGGTGTGTGTGTGTGTGTGTGTGTGTGTGTGTGTGTGTGTGTGTGTGTGTGTGTGTGTGTGTGTGTGTGTGTGTGTGTGTGTGTGTGTGTGTGTGTGTGTGTGTGTGCGTGCGTGCGTGTGTGTGTGTGAAATGTAAACTACAAACACTTAATTTACTTGTGTATCGAACCCGTTTGTCGCATTAATTAAAAGCTATTAACGCGTAAATGATTAATGGGAAATAAGCGAGTAAGACACACACACACACACACACACACACACTCAACTGGGGCGCCACACGTCATACATCAGCCAGCCTCGCACCCTCCCCGCCGTCACCCTATATAAAAAAAAATGTTGCAAAAACCGGCCATTGAAAAAAATCGCCCCTTCACCAACTAGGGTATCAATACGTGGTCAATTGCTGGTGTAATAAAACCCGCCATTGAAAAAAAAAAAAATCGCCCCTTCACCAACTAGGGTATCAATACGTGGTCAATTGCTGGTGTAATGGTTTGTTGCAAAAAGGGGAGGTGGTTTAGCCTCTTTGTTGCCGGCGTGTTGCAAAAAAAAAGCGGCTTTGCAAATTGTTTTGGCAACGACACTCGCTCTTTTTGCACGAGTGTTAAGTAGGGACAAATTGGCTTACGGGGCTTGACGGCCAGTAGGGGAGTGGGAGGAGGATTGGTGGCCTTGGAGAGGATTGCCACGTATTAGGGTTATATTGAGTCTTGCAATGTAGAGGGATAATGGGATGGCAGGGTATGGTAGTGTTTTGATATGGGACGGTAGGGTATTTTATGAACAGATTGCAAAAAAAAAAAAATTGCAGCGTACAGCGCTATTTTACCCTGATGGAATTGCAAAATATAAATGAATATGTTGTAGGGTGAGGTTGCAACACAGGGTGGAGGGGGCAAAGATGAGCAACACGTAATGATAAGTAAAGAGTAAAGTAAGCATGAAATAGATTCGTTTCAAGTACACAATAAAACCCTCACTCACCATACTAGAGCAGACCCCACCACCCCACCACCCCACCCCACCCCCCATCCCACCCCACCAGTTTGCACACACAAAGGGGAAAAAAACACGGTGCTTATGGGAGGGGAGGACGTGTGTGTGTGTTTATGTGTGTGTGTGTGTGTATTCAATGTTGCAAACGATTGAGCGGATGTTGGGGAGCTTAATAACCTTGCAACCAGTGATCTGATTAAGTGATCCCGTCATTTGACACGTGTGGTGAGGGGGACATCGAGGGGAGTGATGTTGCAAATTGCCATATCAGATGTTGCAGAGGTGCGAGATGACAAAGGGGGAGGGTCAATTTTTTTTCGAATGGGTTTTAATTGAGTTGTTTTCTTGGTAAGTAAATCAGTTTTTTTTTTGGGTGGGGGTTATTTTGTTGCTGTTTGTTTTTCTTGTGTTACTTGTACTGTTACTTATGTTACTGTTGTTGATATTGATAATGGTTTGGTCACTGTTCTTGTTACTGCTGTTATTTTTGCTGTTGTGAGTGAGTGGGCAAGTGAGTGGATCAGTGTGTGTGTGTGTGTGTGTTAGAGATAGAAACAAGAGAGGTTCCATTAATAACAATTTACTCTGAAGGTTTTACGCTCCGCCATCAACACGTTCTCTCGTAAACTGCCAAAGAAAATAGTGGAAAAAACCCACCTTACTTCACTGTCCTCACCTCGCCTCACTGTCCTCACCTCACTGTCCTCATTTCACTGTCCTCATCTCACTGTCCTCACCTCACCCTTGTGTGCTCCAGCTTAAGTCATCTCAGTATCCACCCTCTGTGGTCCAGCTTAGTCATCCCAGCCTCCATCGTCTGTGCTCCCACTAAAGCTGTTTTTAACCCCCACTTCACAAACTCTTAAAACTCAAGCTTGCTTTCTGTGCACCAACTTAAAGCTCTAATCATTCATTGCCTCAGCTTGAACTCTGAATATTCTGTGCTCTACGTTATCGCTTCAATAATTTTCTGTGTGCCAGCTTAAGCTGTTTACTATATACAGCAGCTTAGGCTTCCAAGCTTGAGATATACATGTTCTGTTTCCCACCTGGAGATATGTACGTACAGTCCCGCACCATTAGACATACATACATACATACATACACTGACCAATCATCATCGTTACCCCATCTGGATCTATTAACTTGCTTCGCTTTAGCCTCAGTATTGTGTTGAGTTTTAACTGAAGTATTTTTGCATTATCCAGGTTACAGTTTTAGCTCAAGAGTTAATGCCGTTACTGTATCAGGTGAAGTCTTGTATTTTTTCCAGGTTACAGTTTTAGCTCGTCAACCCCCCCCCCCCTAAAACACACACAGTTAATGGGATTACTGTACCTGGCCTTCTATGACAGGTAAACACAATATACAATACACAACCACACCCATAATTTTCCCATGAATATTAATTTACTAAGTTATCCCCTAAACGTTATTCTACTCTTATGTGTACAAAAACAAACTTAATATACATAAGGTGTAAGGCTGCCGACGTCTTTATCCGGAGTTTGGAGATAAAGTCCCTCTGGGGATTTTAATTTATTATATATTTAAAAGGAGATGAGATTTTTAATCCTAGGAGTACCTGCCCGAAAACAAGAGATAAGTGAGTTGATCGTCCTGGGTGGAAAAAAAAATGGGTTTAAAAATAGATACGTGTGTAAATAAATGGTCAAAGGTAATAAATGCAAAATAACTAATTAACTCAGATACTGCCTATCCAAGACACCTGGTAACCCGGAAACTGCCTATCCAAGACACCTGTTAACCCAGACACTGCCTATCCAAGACACCTGTTAACCCAGACACCGCCTATCCAAGAGACTTGTTAACCCGGACACTGCCTATCCAAGAGACTTGTTAACCCGGACACTGCCTATCCAAGACACTTGTTAACCCGGACACTGCCTATCCAAGACACTTGTTAACCCGGACACTGCCTATCCAAGACACCTAGCAAAACAAGTAACTACCGATTTAACCAAGCCGCCACTACCTAGCTAAGCCACTACCAAGCTAACCAAGTCAGCACCGAGATAATTTACCACATAGCCAAATAAGCCACCTCCTAGTTAGTTAACCCACCACCTAGCTAGCTAAGCCACTGCCTAGATAAGTCACTACCTAGCTAAGCCACCTCCTAGCTAGCTAAGCCATCACCTCGCTATCTAAACCACCGCCTGCCCTAAGCGAAGCTCCTCCCTGCTGAGCCACTTTGCCTCTAACCCTAAAGAAAATCGGAACAGTCTAGGCAGAGAGTTAATTCCGCGCCTCGCCTCGTCCTGGCGTCTTCCCTCCCTCCCTCCGCCTCTGCCACCCTCCCGCCTTCCCTCCGCCTCTGCCACCCTCCCTTCTTCTTTCCCGTCACTCCCTCCCTCCGCCTCTGCCTCTCTCCCTCCCTCACCTCCCGGCAATTTTTAGTGCGCCTACTAAGCAGGGAAGGCCCCCACACGTGCTAATTGGTGAGAGGGGGCGGTAAAAGTTCTTATGGGAGGAGTGAGAGGCGAGGGAGAGGTGAGGGGAGAGTTGTGGGGGCCGGGGAGGGAAGGGAGGACCAAGGAGCGAGAAAATCTTGATGAGAGAGAGAGAGAGGGAGAGGGAAGTGTGAAGAAGGGAAAGATGGCGCTGGTGTAAATTAGCCTAGGCGGGGTGGTCGTGTTTTGATAAGGAGAGAGAGAGAGAGAGAGAGGTCCTTAATCAGAATCCAGAAATTAAGTATCGATTTCCTTCTTGAATACGTAATTTTCTCACTTTAATTTATTCCCCGTGTATCTTTTATCTGGCCCACCTAGTTTGTATTTTTATTGAGGGGGGGGGGGGAGGGGGGCCTAACTCTCCCCCTGTAAAAGTTGTTGAGTAAATTAATTTTCATCCCGTACCGGTTCAGTATTATCATGTGCTGAGCCAATACACACTGCAGGTCTTCTCTGTTTGAAAGAGGTAAAAACGATAATGGTTTTATTATTATTATTATTATTATTATTATTATTATTATTATTATTATTATTATTATTATTATTATTATTATTATTATTATTATTGTTGTTGTTGTTGTTGTTGTTGTTGTTGCTGATGTTATTTTTATTGCCTGTGCTGTTGCTGCTATTATTGTTGTTGGTATTATTATTATTATTATCAATTTATTAGTTTGTTTACATAATTTATTAAGATTATACACCTGGTTAACCTAAATATGTGAGTAATGATTATAGACATTCACCAGTGAGTAGGATCCATAATCACCATCCTATAGTCATCATCCTGTTGTCACCATCACCTCACCGTCCTACTGTCACCATCCTGTTGTCACCATCACCTCACAGTCCTACTGTCACCATCCTGTTGTCACCATCACCTCACCGTCCTACTGTCACCATCCTGTTGTCACCATCACCTCACAGTCCTACTGTCATCATCCTGTTGTCACCATCACCTCACAGTCCTACTGTCATCATCCTGTTGTCACCATCACCTCACAGTCCTACTGTCATCATCCTGTTGTCACCATCACCTCCCTATCACCATTAAAAAGCTTCTAATGATGTATTTTCTTGTTTGTTTCAGGTAACAGCCGAGATGTTGACCTACGCCAGGGAGGATATGCATTAGTAACAGCTCGCCAGGTAAAGGGTGGGGATGGGGGGTAGTGGGGATGGTGCTGGGGGAGTGGGGATGGTTGTGGTGAGGGGTGATGGAGGTGCTGGTAGTGGTGGGGGTGAATGCGGTGATGGTGGTGGGGATGGTGATGGAGTAATGGTGGGTGGGGGAGTGATGGTGGTGGGTGGGGGATGGTGATATTGGGTGTAGTGGTATGATATAATAGAGGCGAATTTCCCTTGTTTGGTTGAGTTGGGTTGAGGATGCTAGGATGAGTTGGGGAATATGTTGATTTAGTTGTACAAGTTTGGAGGAACATATTTGTGAATAAGTAGGATAGCTTTTGGAGGGGAATGTATTGAGAGTTGTAGTTGTCATATGTTAGGCCTAGGTGTTGAAGTGAGAGGAGAGGAGGAGGGGGAGAGGAGAAAAGAGTAGAGTAGAGTAGAGGAAAATGAAGCTATGAGGCCCTTTAAGATACTTGAGTGTGTCGTAGTCAAGTACTTCAAGAAAGATTATGAAATTTACGTTAACAAAGAACATACAATAGGCCTATGCACTTAACATGCACTCAGATGTTGTGAGGTTTTCAGTACTGTAATGTTGAGCTGTAGTAATGGGAGGGGTGGGGGATTGTGGCAGTGGTTAAGGGAGGGGGATTGTGGTAGTGGTTTGGGGAGGGGGGATTGTGGCGGTGATTGTGGGATTTCAGATTATGTTACTTGTGTACTATGAGGTATATATTTTTTTGGTCTATGGGAATGCTGGAATATTCTGACTTAAGGGGAGGTGGGGGGAGGAATCTGGAATGTTTGAAGAGGGGTATTTATTTATTTATTTATTTATTTATTTATTTATTTTTTCTGACTGGGCGAAAACTTCAAATATTTTGCCTTAAGGGGGGGGGGGATATTTTTCCTGAGGGCTATCTTGTGGTAAAGGGAAAAAACTTGGAATATTTTGCCAGAGGGAAAAGTTGGAATGTTGGAATTTGATGGTATTTTTAAGCTGAGGGGAAGTTGGATTTTTTTTGTAGGCCATCTGTATAAATGGTAGTTCTGATTCACTCACTCACTCACTCACTCACTCACTCACTCACAAAGGAAACATTTGATTAGTCCTCGTCTACGCAGCTAGAGATGAACACTTCTTTAGCATCCAAAAACTTCTGGAAGGTTAGGTTAGATTGAAGAGAATAAAGCTGGAGTTAAAAGCTGCAGTTAAATGGTATTATAAAGCACAAAAAAGCTGATGATGGAAATTGAGCTCACAAGAGATGTTCAAGCTGAGGAGGAAAGATAAGCTTTACGTGAGAGAAGTAAATGAAGAGGAATGTTTAGATTATGGGGGGAGGTAATTTGAAGTGTGAAGAAGGTGAGGGAGAGAAGGTTTAAAGTGAGGAGGAAAAAATAAGCCTAAGAGAAAGTTTAAGGTGAGAGGGGAAGAGGTAGGTTAAAGCCTGCCTCGAGGTGGTGAATTAAACTAAGGAAGCCAGTTTAGTTGTTGAGGAGAGATGCGTACTTGAGTCCCCCAGAGATACACTGTAGATAGGGTGAAGGTTTTACTTAGAGAGAAGAGATGCGGGTACAGTCCCCTTCACTTGTGCATTTACAGGGGTACAGGGGGCTGGTTATATAAACATTCCACAAATCATTACATTGAGATATTTGTTTAAATATATGTTTTACTTTGATTCCATAGTACGTTTCCTTCTGTCAAACGTAAACAAACACAGCGCTGCATCACTGCACCAAACCTGAGGACGACCCCCTGTAAACGCACTAGTGAAGGGGACTGTACTCTATCTCACCCGCCTGTTTTAAAAAATGTCTTTGGTGAAGTCTT
The DNA here is from genome assembly GCF_018991925.1 of Homarus americanus. Taxonomy (NCBI): domain Eukaryota; kingdom Metazoa; phylum Arthropoda; class Malacostraca; order Decapoda; family Nephropidae; genus Homarus; species Homarus americanus. The sequence goes on from NW_024756966.1 coordinate 178,716, forward strand.
TGCACATTGTGATCTGTCTCAGTGAATAGAAATAATTAAAAAAAAAGTGCAATCAATTGTTTCAGAACGTCCAAGGTTATAGTTATGCTTTATAATGTAGACAAAATACTCAACAGGAAAATTGGTGTCTGTCGGTATTTGCTGCAGAAATTTTTTATTACGTGACTTTAACCCCCTTCACTACGGGTGGTGGGGGGGGGGGGTAGTTTATTTAGCACACAGTGACCTGCCGTGCACAAGGGGTTAAGATGTTCGTGTTTCTGTGTTATACTCGATCAATGTGATACTGTGGGGTCAAATATTTTTTTTTCAACTGTTTTCTGACCCATGGTGAAATTAAGCTTTTGGTGAGAGATGATCATTTTATACTAAGCTTTGTTACGAGTGAGTTTTGTTGGGAGGGAGGGTTTGGGGGTTGAGTAGGAGGGAGGGGTGAGAGGGTAGCTATACGTAACATCACTAGAGGTATACATTATGAACTAGAGAGGTGAGCTTACAAGAGAGGGTTAGGTTAGATTAGGTTAGGTTAGGTTAGGCTAGATATATTGTTTAACCTTGATGGATGAATGTGTCAGGTGGAGATGGATATGTGAGAGATATATAGAAATTTTGAGATAGAGATAAGGATTGGGTTAGAGATGAGAGAGAGATATTTGCAGATAGATAAGGATGGTGTTAGAGAGATAAGGATGGTGTTAGAGAGATGAGGATGGTGTTAGAGTGATAAGGATGGTGTTAGAGAGATAAGGATGGTGTTAGAGAGATAAGGATGGTGTTAGAGAGATAAGGATGGTGTTAGAGTGATATGGATGGTGTTAGAGAGATAAGGATGGTGTTAGAGAGATAAGGATGGTGTTAGAGAGATAAGGATGGTGTTAGAGTGATAAGGATGGTGTTAGAGAGATAAGGATGGTGTTAGAGAGATAAGGATGGTGTTAGAGAGATAAGGATGGTGTTAGAGTGATAAGGATGGTGTTAGAGTGATAAGGATGGTGTTAGAGAGATAAGGATGGTGTTAGAGAGATAAGGATGGTGTTAGAGAGATAAGGATGGTGTTAGAGAGATAAGGATGGTGTTAGAGAGATAAGGATGGTGTTAGAGTGATAAGGATGGTGTTAGAGAGAGGTTGACTTTGATTTATTGTTGTATTTTAATTATTTTTTACACAATACTGATATAATTTATTTTTATATTTCACGTTTTTACTCTGATAGAATTTGTTGTTGCATTATTATTATTTTTATTATTATTATTATTATTATTATTATTATTATTATTACTACAAGTATTATTATTATTATTATTATTATTATTATTATTATTATTATTATTGTTCATGTAATGTTTATTATAATTATTAATATTATTGTTGTTACAGTAGTAGTAGTAGTAGTAGTAGTAGTGGTGGCGAAGGTGTGGCTATTGGGGGAGGCTGGAGGCCATAATTCTAAAAGTAGTAGTAGTAGTAGTAGTAGTAGTAGTAGTAGTAGTAGTAGTAGTAATAATAATAATAATAATAATAATAATAATAATAATAATAATAATAATTAAATTTTATTATTATTATTATTATTATTATTATTATTATTATTATTGTTGTAAGTCCAGTACATTTTTTAATATGGTTGTGCTTAAAACTCCCATAATTATTATCACTGCATTATCGTCATCATATACGGTATTATGAATTATTGTTATATTTTTAGTGTTTATTGGTATTATATTATATTGTATCACAGGATGGGTAAAAGCATGATAGATGAGGCGGCATTATAGAGACAGCGCCGTGAACTATACCATTAGAGGAGGTGAAAGACTGACTCCGTCATACGCCTGAGTTAGAATATGTTTGGTGGAGGTTCCTGGGGAAGGCTAGTGGGGTAGATATAGTGAGGGGAGACGAGGAGGAGGGGAGACGAGGGGAAGGGCAGACGAGGAGGAGGGGAGACGAGGGAAGGAGGAGAAGGGTTGAAGAAGGGAAGGAAGTGTAAGGGGAGAGAGGGAAGGATGAAGGAAAGGGAATGAGAGAAGCGGTGAAGGAGAGAGAGGGTAGGATGGAAGGAGGAGATTGAGAGAAGAAGGGGTGAAGGAGGGAGAGGGGGGTTGAAGAGAGAGAAAGAGAGAGTAGAATAATAGAGAAAAGAAGAGAGAGAGAGGAAGGAGAGTAGAAGGAGAATTAATAGGAGGAAGTAGGAGAGGGTTTGATAAATTAGAATAGTTAGGAGAGAGGAAGAAAAGGGAGAGGAAGGAAAGGTCGTAATAGGGTGGCACAGGGACGGGAGAGGTAAGAATGGAGGGAGGGGGGAGGGAGGAGGGAGAGGAGGGAGAGGATTGGGAGTAGAGAGGGGCGTGGTGGGACTGGGGGAGGAGGAGGCTGAGAGAGTAGATAGGAGCAGAGGAGTAGGGTATTGAGGAGAGGGGAGGATTAGTGGGAAGGAAAGAGTTTGTTATGGGGGAGAGTAGAGGGAGGAGTAGTGGAGAAGAGAAAGGGAGAGAAGGAATAGTGAGCTGGAGAGAGAAAAAAGGAGGGAAGGTAGTGGACAGAGGGAGAGAGGGAGGAACACTGGGGTTGGAAAGAGAGAGAGGAAGGCTGTAGAGAGAGGGAGGCAGGGCATGTAGGAAGAGAGAGGGAGGGAGGGAGGGAGGAGATGATATAGATGGAGAGCTAAGGTTGAGAGAGAGAGATTGGGGAGATTATCTCAAGGAAGAAGGAACCTGGGGTGTAAGGGGAGAGAGAGAGAGAGAGAGAGAGCGCAGACTATGTTACGTAAAGAATGAAGAGTGAGAGGAAGAGACATTGAGGAAATTATATAAAGGGTCTTGGGGAGAGAGGGGAGAAAGAGTGGGGAGATTGTTAAGGAAGGAACTAGTTAGGAGGGGAGAGAGAGAGAGAGAGGCAATGGGGAGATATGTTGCGTAAAGAATGAGGAGAGAATCGTTGGGAGATTATGTTAACGAAGCAGGGGGTGAGGGGAGACGGTGGGGAGATTATGTTAAGCATTTGGGGAAGTAGTAGAGGGAGAGGAATTATTGGGGTGGGGGGGAGAGATAGTGTTGGTGAGGAGAGAATGAGACAAGTGGGGAGATAATGGTGATAGAGGAGCCAGAGGCATTGTGGGAGAAAGTAATGGTGTGGTGGAGGGGAGGGAGAGGCAGTTGGGGAGGAGACTAGGAGATAAGTGGTGGTGAGGGGAGAAAGACACCTTGGGAGATAATATTGGTGAGGGGGAGAAAGAGGCTGAGGGGGGAGAAAGTATGCATCACAGAAGACACAGTGAGGGAAGGAGGGAGGGAAGGGAAGGGAAGGGAATGTGAAGACTATGTCCAAGTGTTAAGAAGTTTCCGTCATGTAAGGAATATATGTTTTAATGTTAGGAATATGTTATGTTGGCTATGTTATGCTGGGAATATAACGGGAATTACGTGTTGGGAATGTTAATGTTAGGAATATGTTAAGAAAGTTACACACTGGGAATATGTTAGGAATGATACTGATTGGGAATAAGTCATGTTAGGAATGCTTCATGTTGGTAATATTTGTTATGAATAAATTGTTAGAAATACATTACTGGAAATAATTATCGTAGGAATATATCGTTATATTTGTATTCCAGCGTGTTGGGAATGCCTGATCATATTGGGAATATTCCAGGTTTCAAGAAATACCTGATCTTGGGAATCAGTGAGAATATTGTGAATAGTTTGATTGTAAATTAGACTTCGCCATGGTTGAGATTATTCATTACTTATATACATACTATATCCTGTTGAGAATCTATCATGTTAGAAATTATGAGGATGTAATTTTTTTGAGGGGAGGGATGCTTTGTCATGTTAGAAATTCACGTGTTTAAGTGTGGGCTAATTTATGTTTTATATATACAGTATTTATCATGTTAAAAATATCATGTTAGGAATATTTCGTCGTGTTAGGAATAATTTACTATGTTTGGAATATTTCGACATGATGGGAACGCCTCAAGGTAAAAATGCTCTATCATGGTAAGAAATGCTTTATGTAGGAGTAATTCGTCATGTGTGTTATATGTAGCTGGTGTTTAACTCCTTACTAGGGTCATTTCAACATTACTAAAATTCCTTCGTTGTTGCTGCAGTAAATCATAGAAGGAACACTACTTGAGGGGTTTCACGTTAGATGGAGTTTACTGAGGACCACAACAACGCATTAGAAAACAAAACAAAACAAAAGAACATCGCGGTTTAGAATACATCACTACGTCATTTCCTTCCTCTCCCTCCTGTTGTTAAAGTCGCACTAACTTAAACAAAAATATACTCTTGTTATCGGCTTTAAAAAAAATGTTACTATGGATATATGTTTATTTTTTCCCCTCCACCTCAGCTAAATAAAATCTTCAAGAATACGGACTCAAAACTGCCATTCGTCTCGCGTACGGTTAACGAGTAGTGGGGTTCGTCCGTCCTTGTGGTCCGCGGCGGCCCTCCCCAGCACGATGTTTAAGGTGTATTTAAATATCTGGACCTACAGTACACTACCTCAATATCCCCCCCCCTCCCCACCCTCAGCCTGCCTCACTGAGATCCGGGTGTGTCGGGGGGGGAGGGGGGGTCAGTTTGATGGTATTTTTGTATTTATAGAAATTTACGGTAAAATATAATTGATGGCTTGAAATTTATAGATGGGTGACCAGGGAGATGTGTCGGGTGTGAGAGAAAGGGGGAAGGGGGAGGAGGAGGAAGAAGGGGATGGGGGAGCTGGAAGACGTTTGGGGGAGGGGGGGGTGAGGGGGTTTGGGGGAGGGGTGAGTAGAAGTTGAGAAAGGAGGGTTAGGGGAGATGAACTTGAAATTTTGAAAGATGATTCTCTTTTCTTCCCGTTTTGGGGGATACACGGCCTCGACTTCAAGTGTTAGGTGGTCCAAGTGCCAGTTTCTGCAGCAGCCGTCACGATGGGTTGATGCTAACGTTAAATTAGAGTGTGGTAAAGAAGTTAAAAAAGCGGCGTTCGGCAGCCCGAGGGACAGACCCGGGATCAATATTCATGTGTTAGGAGAAGCGCGTGACGGATGTACGACAACTCCCACCTCCGCCCCGGGATTTAATATATAATTCCCTGGTAATGAATAGTTTAAACTAACGAGTGTGCCTTAATCATGGCGAGGCGGACATTAGGCCCCCCCCGTGCTCATAACTCAGGTCAGTCTTCCCCGCCGCCAAGGATAATCTCCAGCCTCTCGTGGTGGCAACTATCACTCATCTGCCTGTTTTCGAAATTTTGGAGTTACTTGAGTGGAGATAGAGGAAGGAGGAAGCGGCATATGTACACACTGACGGCTGCTAATGTATGGCGTTAAGAGGACGTACACCAGTAATACGTAGTCACTTTTTTTTCCTGTGGCCACAACGCTCAACTGCTGAAATGACTTGCTTTTTCCTTTCTTTCTTTCTCTTAGTGTAAAGTTTTAATTTGATGTGTCCCGCGAGATGGTAGCGTACATTTTGTAGCCTCTCGGGTCTGCTGCTAAGTGTTTAATTGTTTCTCTGCTCTGTGACGACCCCAAGACGCTCTCTCCCTTCTTATGTCTCTTACTCCCCCCACCACCACCCGCAGCCTCTTGTCTGACCTGTCCTATTATTATCATTACAAGTACTATTATCTTCTTCACTCACTCACGGAGAGAAACACACACACACACACACACACACACACACACACACACACACACACACACTTGAGAGAGAGAGAGAGAGAGAGAGAGAGAGAGAGAGTTGACAGGGATCATGTTGACTTAACAGTGATTCATAGATGTAAATTGTGAACGTAATCGAATCTCAAATGTACGTAAGCAGAAATAATATATGTCCTTATGAGGCACACTGGAGAGGGTGTTAGTGGAGTAGGAGGTGGAGGAGGAGGAGAAGGCACTGTGGTGTGAAGGAGGAAGGAAAGTAACCTACATATTGGGGGGGGGGGGGAAGTAGTCTACGTATTGGGTAGGAGTAGTCTACGAAGCCTTATGTATGTTATGTTACGGAACCGTGTGTGTGTGTTATAGTATTCAGCCCTTTGTGTGTTTATAAATATGTCATAAATTTACAATTATAAATGACGATGAAATAAATCTGTTATAGACTTTAATGGGATACAGAACAGATAGGTAACATGGGGAGGCTGTTTTAAACCCTCTGAGTACGATGACTTTAACCCCTTAAGTACGATGACTTAACCTCTTGAGTACGATGACTTAACCTATTGAGTACGATGACTTAACCTCTTGAGTACGATGACTTAACCTATTGAGTACGATGACTTAACCTCTTGAGTACGATGACTTTACTCCTCGAGTACGGTACTGTGCTATCAGATTTAATGGGTTTAAGTCATCGTGCTGAAGGGGTTAAAAACAGATTACTGAGAACTGTGGGTGACTTGACCGTATGTATCGTTATGGCCTGAAGAAGAAGAAGAAGAAGAAGAAGACGAAGACGAAGACGAAGACATCTCCTTAGACACGACTTGTGAGACAATCGCTCGTGAGATATATACCCACGTTTTTGGGGACCATTGTCATAAGTTAAACAGAAATGATTAACTTTGCCATTCACTCCCCACGTCAAGTTTGCATCCAGATATGTGGAAATCTCGGGTATGATTCACAGACAAAACTTGAAGAGCCATCACAGAAAATGGGAAATATCAGTTGACAACAGGAGCGAGAGCTGAGCAAATAGGGGCGAGGACCTTTTGTAAGTAGGTAATATGGCCTCTAAACACAGTGTCAATATAGCTGGCTTTCCTTCTCATAACAGGTGGTAAAAATATTCCCAAGCAGCAGCTGGAGGAGGTACCCGGGAGGAGGATCTTGGCGCATTGTCTAAAGGAGTCGCCGTAGTTAGGGGTTTAAACTGTCAAGACTATTGCTAAGTGGGTGAAAGAAACCTTCACACAGACGCTCGGAGTTATGTGTGGGAGCAGCATAACTTGGGGTTAAATGGTCACTTTGTTTAGAGGTTTGATAGGTGAAGAATCGCCATCATAGCTCAATTACACCTGAAGATTAACCACGCTAATGCTAACCCAACCTGACCCAACCTATTCTGCCCCAACCCAACGTAACCCACCCAACCTCATCCACCCAAAAAATAGTGTGAAATAAACTGTGGTTGGATATTCTTCAGGTGATTCGGATAAACAAATGAATAAATTACTTTACTCTCATGAACATAAATCGAGGTGTTAAAGAGTATTGGTTCCAGAATAGACGAGAGGATATTTATTTCTTCACGTGTTCTGTTATTAAAAGTCGATGGTCTTAGCTCAGTTGGATTCATATTTTGGGGGGTAATGTGAAAATCGATAACTTGGGTTCAGAGCATAGTGTTTGTTTACTGGAGGACGAGAACTGAGAAATAGGTGGAAATCTTTGTTTACTAACGTTTGGATGATAATTTATTTGGAATTTGTTTGTTTTTGTTAATGTTTGTGTTATTGTGTGGTCAGGATTCATGATTTTTTGCTTACCTGAATGTGATGAAAGTTAGAATTTATATCTTTTGATGACGTGGTATTTATTGAGCTTTTGGTGGGATAGTGTGATCGTGTTAAATGAATATAAATCATTAGAATATATTATACTGAGAGAGATATAAATATGGTTTGTGAAGTGAAAGTCGAGGTTTTAACGTATACTGTAGAGGAAGGGGGAGTGGTGTGGCAGGTGAGGGGAGGAGGAACACCAGTGAGGGAAGTGGTGAGAGAGTAGTGAGGGAGGGAGGAGGACTTGAGAGATCGACGACCAACAGTGGGACTTGGAATGAACGGAGGAGCAGTGAGGTAAGAGGTGAGAGGAGGAGCAGTGCTGGAACAAAGAGGGGGTGGAGAAGTGAGAGCTGGAGGAGAGGGTGAGAGAGATGACAGAGTGAGAGTAATGGTGGTGGTGGTAGGAGCTGTGAGGGAGAGGAGGGAGTATCACAAGTAGTAATGGTAAGTGGAATCAGGGAGAGAGACCGTTGAAAGTGAAGTGAAGAGTGAGGATAAGATAGGAGTGAGGAGAGGAGAGCGAGAGAGAGCAGGAGCGGTGAGGGCAGGAGGGGGGCCACTAGGCAAATGAGGGGAGCCGCGCCCGGGACTGAGGGGAACCTCTGGCCGCCTCCGCTGCGCCTGAGTCTCGTTTTCTTTCCTTGGGAGACGCCATAAAAATGCTGGAGAAAAATCGTCAATAAAAGAGCGTCTTAGGGAAGCATGTCAGACCGGGGTGGCTGATAAAAATTTCATCCTAGTTTATGAGTCGCTTTCCTCATTTTCGGTTAGTTTTTTTTGTCTAGTTGTGCCCCATGTGACTCGTACAAGATTTCTAGACCTCCAGGATGGGGCGGCGCGCTGCTAAGGTAAGTTCACCCGCGATATTTTTCGGGTTTTCAAAAATATTCAAATCAGGACGAGAGGGACAAATGTGGAGCAAAGATGGCGGGCGGGGGAGCCAAGACGCCCAGCTGAGAGGCGTGGGAGGGGAAATTTGGCGGCAAAAGTTGCCGCCAAAAGTGTTGTAAATTATGTGCTGAGCTGGAAAGTTGGAATTGTCGTATTACATGTATCTTATATCCTCTTATCTGCCGTATTCAACATGCTGTGTCATCCTCGATAAGAAACGTGTGAAATGTGGTGAAGCAATAATGAAACTTAAAATAACAGAAGGAAAAGAGTGGAGTGTGGGCCACGTGGTACTGTAATGACAACTTGCATGCTGCCTCACGTGGCTATGACGTCACGCCCACCCCCGCTACACACAACACTCAAACACACACACACCTCCAAACACACTGGTAATAATACTCACTCGATGTTTACCTACTTCCTCGGGTGCTTAATTCTGAACTGTGGTCAATTATTTGGTTTGGGTTAACATCACCCAAACGTGAGTCATGTGTCTTGCTTCCTCCACCGTTGTGTTGTCCCCCGGGTGTGGGAGGCAGCAAGCCCACTGAACCACCCCCTGCTGTAGCTACTGCGCCGCCACACACCTGCAGCAGTGACACAGGTGACATCCCTCTACCTCCCTCACTCCCACCCTACATCTCTCCCTCATCCCTCTCTGTTCTCTGTCCTGGTGATGTAACAAGATATTTTTCACCCATTACTGTACCTCCTCCTTCATCCCAGACATTCACGTGCTTGTAGGCCTAAGGGAAATAATTAATAAACATCAATAAATAATCTCTCGGGTTCCTCTACATCACTCAGTATACTTTGTCTCTTCAGTGTGAGTTTTGAAAAATAATTGTAAAAGTTAATATATTTTACTATTTGGTTTTTATGGGTCATACTGTAGTAGCAAGTTGATAAAAGTTGCAAGGAGTTTTATTACACACACACACACACACACACCTACTTAACTATGGATACGTGTGTGTGTGTGTGTGTGTGTGTGTGTGTGTGTGTGTGTGTGTGTGTGTGTGTAATATGTTGCCGATTATTTTTATTCATTCCTCCATTACGTGTCATGTGGATGTGAGTAATACTGTGAAGGTGATCTGCGTCTCAGCGGAGCGGGAATATTACTGTCACATAAATACATAATATTGTAGCGTGTGTGTTTGTGTGTGTGTGTTTGTGTGTGTGTGTGTGTGTGTGGTGAAGGTGTTGGGTCCGTGTGGGCGTGGTTAATGGGTGTGTCTGATTAATGCGAGTGTCTGGTGTGTAGTGTTATATGTGGCTTCATGCTATAATGTGTGTGGGTGCTTCCATATGTGTCTTCTTGTGTGTGTTTTAGTGCCCTTGGTTTTGCTCATGTTTTAATGTGTGTTTGTGTGTGTTTACGAAAATATGTATGTGGGTTTGATTTACCTGTATTTTACCTGTGTGTTTTGGGGGTTGGGGGGAGGTTATGACGAAGAGTATATCTTGAAATAAATATCTCCCTTTCCTGACCAGTCCCCAAGATTCTAACCCCACACTCTCCCACCGCCACACCCCACACATCTCCACACCCTGACACCTCCCACCCCCCACCTCTCCATCCCCCACCCTCCACCCCACACACACCCTCCACACACCCTCCACCCCACACACCCTCCCACCCCCCCACACCCCCACACTCCAACACCCTTCCACCCCCCACACCCTCCCACTTGTCCAGGCAACAGCAGAAACACAGACACACACATCTTTTGGGCCGTCACCTGTGTTCCTATCCTGTATTCCTCGACCGTATCCTCACGATGGCGTACGGATCGATATTCATGTCAGCATACTCCACCAATAATGCTAACACCTAAAACACATTATAGCATACTCAGGGGCATAGTCAGGAGCATACTAACACCACACTTATGCTCTCTCTCTCTTTCGCTACGTCTCAGATGTCTCTCTGCGCTGTGTCCATTAGATATTTAATTTAATTTCTCGACACTCGACTCGTTTGAGAGAGAGAGAGAGAGAGTTTTTGTAGTAGTTTTCGTTAGGGGTGTGTTAATTTCTCATCATAGAAGTAGTAGTAGTAATTAGTGGTAGTAGTAGTAGTAATTAGTGGTAGTGGTAGTAGCTGTCCCTCCTTATCGGCACTAATAGGTCGTGGGGGAGGGGGGAGGTGAAGCATCCAGACACTATAATAGGGAGGGTCAGGTAACACACACATACCTTGTATTATGGACTGGTAGATAAAACTAGTTGAAGTTATCCAGGTGATGATGAATTAACGCGCTGCTTAATAAGGCTGGGTTGAGGACCTAGGTTAGTTGAAACTTAATTCAGGTACGACTATAATCCCATCTAACTTAACCTATCTTTATCTAAACTAACTTAACCTAACTTACCTACCACACCTTAACTTGAATTAATCTAACTTGACTTATCCTTTCCTAACCTGATATAACCTCCCCTAATCCTAACTATATTTATCGTAATCTAACCAACCATCACCAATCCTAACCTAACCTAACCTAACGTCACCCTACCAAACTTTATACGGCATTAAAATATACATTATTTATAAATGACTTAATACAATTCTGATATCAGGATACCTTGATGTCATTGATTACCTTGATGTCATAGATTACCTTGAGTTGGACTTGAGAACACCTAAGGTGATTTAGTGAAGTGGCTATTTTTTTTTGTATTATTATTATTATTATTATTTGTCTCCGTAGAGTTTCCGGAGCAATATTGTGTGGGGGATAGGTATTTCGTTTACTGTGTTTGGATGTTTTGATTATATAGTGTTTTTGTCTCTTATAGGACGTTAGTTTTTTTTAAAGCTTTTTGTCAGCTTAATGTTGGACTTTTAAGACCTGGATGATGAATATTTTTTTTTTCCACTGGTAACGGATTGTTTGTTTTGCTTACATGTGTTTACTTGTGAATGAGTTATTATGTTTTATTTATGTTTACTGATGGATTTTAACTCTTATTTGAAAGAGTTAAACTATCTCATGTTGGTAGACTGATAAGGTAGACTGTCAGGTAGATATGGATTAATGATTAGAAAATGTGTTTAGATTATATTTGTTGTTAGTAACTGGGATTATAGAAGGAAGTATAACATTGATAAAGCTGTGATAGGGTTTAAGAATGTTATAATTATATAGATAGTGAAGTTAGGATTCACTGGGGAGTAAATATAATGTATTTTTTTTATTTCGTATAAACACACACACACACAACGCGTCAGGAAAGAAAAGAATAGTATAAGCTTTACATGTCGTCTGACCTATTTAGACCAGTTTTTTGTAAGAATTAAAGTCCAGGAGAAAGAAGATATATAAGTTACTTTTTCCCCCCAAGAGACACCACCAACCGCCAGCCAGTACACGCTACTCTCCCTCACTCCCTGTCTCCCTCTCTGCCTTTCTCTCTCCCTCACTCCCACCAACCACTAAACCTTGCTCCTCCCTCTTCATTATTCACTGGAACTCACTCAGAACTCACAACCTAATTACTCACGTCTCGTATGTATGACGTCTTAAAAAAAAAGTTACACAGAAGGAGAAATATAAAGAAGTGAAGAGGAAAAATCGGATATCACATCGCATTCTCTCCAATTTCACCTTTTTCGTGTCCCCCAGCCACTTAGGGTGCCCAGGGAAGAACCATTATCTTGGGCTAAATGAACTTAGTATTCAAGAACAAGACGGTGTCCTAACGCTCGTTGTCCTGCGCTGCCGCCAGCTACGGTCGGCCCCGTGTTCCGAGGTGTGGGTCTGGCCGTGGCCTCGGTCACTCCCTCCCTCCCGCAGTTGGTTCTCTCCTCTGGCAGGTCTTCGGTAATATTGTCGGCAGTTGGTCGGGTGTGTGTGTGTGTGTGTGTGTGTGTGTGTAAACCTTGATGTCATTTGTCTTTGTACAATGAGAATAAGACGACCATCGATTTTTTTATTTACTGGTTAAGGCAGCTGATTAAATCAGTGTTTTTGGTTATTTAAATATTATCATAGCATTAATTCCGTTGTTCGCCATTTTTATTGATCTCCATCCCAGCGTATTTCACCTGAAGATTAACCACCCTAACGCTATTTGGATAGGATGAGGTTAGGTTAGGTTAGCGTTAGGTTAGGTTAGGGTGGTTAATGTTCAGGTGAAATAAGCCGTGGGGTGGCGATTCTTCAGGTGGTCCATACAATATATTGCATATTATTTTTACTACAGATTATCAATACAGTTATATTAAATTAACAAGCTTTATGTAGTATTATTAAAGGGTTCTGGTTTAGGCTACAGTACAACTCATGACAAGAATATGACAAGTTGTATTATTTCAGAGTTTGTCAGATATTGTAATTTTTGCCATAAAGTATTGAACTAAAAAGAGATAAGGGAGGTTGAATTATTGAATGTATTATTATTATTATTATTATTATTATTATTATTATTATTATTACTACTATTATTATTATTATTATTATTATTATTATTATTATTATTATTATTATTATTATTATTAGTGTTGTTGTTATTGTTGTTATTATTGTTGTTATTATTTACTGCTGCTTATATTATTCCTTTTCATGTTTTATTTTTTATTTATTTCCCGTATTGTCCATCTCTGTTCCTCTCTCTCTCTCTCTCTTCTCCCACCCCGTCCCTACCTCTTCCGCTCACTCCCCGACTTTCTCTCCCTAACTCTCCCCTTCCTCCTTACTACCCTCTCCTTACCTCTACCCTCCTCTCCATCAAAGCTACTCCATCTCTCCTTCTTTGCCACCCCTCTCTCTCTCTCTCCTACTCCCTCTTCCCGACTTTCCCCCTTTGCTAGACTCTCTCTCTCTCTCTGCTAGATTCTCTCCCTCTCCGTTACTCTTTCTCTCCCTACCTCACTCCCGTGCCCTACCTCCCCCTCTCCCCCTCTCCCTTTCCCCCTCTCCCCGGAAGCTTCTCGGATCTACGGGATTAAGATTCATGAGGGTGTAATTAAGAGTGTGCAAGACGGTAGATTTTGAGATTAAGTTCTAGGTAGACTCTCTCTCTCTCTCTCTCTCTCTCTCTCTCTCTCTCTCTCTCTCTCTCTCTCTCTCTCCGCTATCTACCATCTACATCCTTTCTTTCCTATTCCTCAAACTTATTTTCCCCATCAGGCGGCATAAGATTAGAGTTACTGGTGGGTGAATTAATGTGCTGGAGAACTACTCGTAGGAGAGGCCTGGGAAAGGGGAGGGGGAGGAAGGGGGGAGGGGGCGGGGGAAGGGGGAGGGGGCAAGATTTTTAAAGGTTCCTGCTGATATATTTTACCCCTCCCTCACTCTCCCTCGCCCCCTCTCTCCTTCCCCTGTTCCCTCTCCCTCTTTATTTCCCCTCCTCACCCCCTCTCCTTCTACTGTCCCACCTTCACCGCCCCTTTCCCCTCCATCGACTCCTTCCTCTCCACCACCCCCATCTCCACCCCTTCCACCTCTCCTCTTCCGTTCCCTCCTTCCCTCATCCTCCCTCCTCCCCCCCCCGTCCCTCCTCCTTACCTCCTCCCCCTCCTTCTTCCCCCTCTCCCATCCCCTCCCCATCCTCTCCCGTCCCCCCTTAACTAGTGACGTGAGAAATGAATCTTATTGGCAACACTTAATTGATACGTCAGAGTTTGTCGACTAACACCTGACATATGAAGATGTAAGTGAAGATAGAAGTCTGGATGAATGAATAGGCCTGACTTCCTTCATCTAATACTGTAATATGAAAGAATGAATGAAGTCAAAATTGCACCGAGAGTGTACTTGATGTTTTGTTAGGATAAATTAAAGCTGTGACCCCTTCCCTCTGCCCCCACTTTTTTTTTGCGAGTCTAGGACGTCTTGGGAGCAGAAAGGCAAGTTGTGTGTGTGTACTCTTCGACTTGCTTTTGTTTTGGTGTAGGTAATCCCAGTGATGTCCCAGGATAGTCTTACAGTACTCAGACATAGCAGACACATGTACTCACCGTAGCTGGCTTTCCCTTCCTACCTGATGGTGGTGCGTGTAGTGGTGGTGTTGGTGGTGTAGTTTTGGTGGTGGTATTGGTGGTGGTGGGTGGTGGTAGTGGTGGTTTGTGGTGGTGGTTTAAAAGGAGGTGAGTGTGTTGCCTGCATGGGATGGGTTATACGAGAGGTGTTTAGGATGGAAAGAGGGAGGGAAAGGGATAGTTGGATGCAGCATGGGATGGTAGATATTTGTCCTCTCGTGTAGGTGAGTAGAGGGAAGGGAGAGGGAAGCTTGGTAATGTCTATCCTCGCATCTGTTTTGGGTGGATAGGAGATGGAAGGGGCAGGATGGGTAAGTGAAGGCGCAGGATGGATGAGGGAAGTGGCAGGATGGGTGAGGGAAGAGAGAGAATCAATTGGGGTAAAGTTAGAGAAGAGTTGGGTGGTGACGGGGTGTTTGACCTGAGGTAATTATCATCCATCTAGTCGTCCAGGTGACTGTACAACCAAATTATACGGCTCTAGGTTTTCATTTCTCCATTATGTTAAGTCTTCGAGGTGTGGTATTTATCTCAAGTTCTCGGGCTTTTGGTCGTACTGTAGAGAGGTCTGAAGGACGTATCTTCCGTCAACTCGTGTTCAGGTAGTTTCCAGCGGTGAACATTATGGTAGTTGTTCTGGACTGTACTACACGTGTCTGTAACTGTGTCCAGATGTCACTTCCTGTAATCAAACAATGACTGTGCAGAATCTACCTCAAGTATTGGGAGACGGGGAGGGGTCTTTGTTGCACTATGTTGAGTTCTTAGTAAGACGGTAGTGATGATGCTAATGATAATGGTTGCAAAGATTGTTCGAGGATGGTGATTTGAGGGTGATTTGCTGAAGGTGTAGAAAGCGTCACACCAATATAACCACACCCTGAGTTAGTGAAGTGTATGGCCAGGTGGCATGGGGGAAGACTGGACAATCGTTAACGGTAATCTTACCATCACCCAGGAATTCGATCCCCAATCTATTAAAACCCACGTCCCCAATGACTGTCGGGAAGCAGAAGCAAAGTGTATAAAGAAACCATCCGTTAGTTTCACCTTGCAAGGGGAGGCGAGATGCTGAACATTACAACACTCGTAACTCTCTCAACCGCGCCTGTCACAACACATTGCTTCACTCGTAGCTTTCAACATTACCTATAGATTCCCCTTTGCCCAGTCTTCCACTTGTGTCCCCCATTTGCATGAACCCACCGATATTTCAAGATATGCATTATTGTATTCTTAGTAACGATCTCTGTCATTGGGGGGAAAAAATCTCATGTTTTAAATCGATACGGTTTCAACAGCATCTATGAAGAGTAGGGATGCCAGACCGTGTGAAGGTAGAGGGCGAGCCTTTGAAGTGATGCAAATTTCCGTAATGGTTTGCCGGAGGCGCTTGCATTCGTTGAGTGTACACCTTACTGTGAGTATCTATGGGTAATCGTTCACATGAATACCCACCACCACTCAGTCATAATCCTGAACGGGGGCTTGAACCTAAACAAAGGTCGCCTTCTTTCACCAGACTGTGCCCGGCGCCTCGTCAGTATTCATACCCCGCTCCTCACACTCTCCCCCTTACTGTTTTTTGGTCTCATAACTCCCCTTCTCTCTTGTACCGTCTCACAACCTTTTTTTGGGGGGGGTGGGCCTTTCTCTCCTACCTCTGCCTCTACGCACTTTTTCTACACACTGGGTCACTCGCCATTCCTCTCAACATACCTTTCATACCGGTGGACGTTTTCTTTCACACGTAAGTTGGTGTGTTACTGGACGCCCCGGGGCTGCACTTACTCTGCCACACCTCTGTTTCACTGCTAGTTTTTCTCCACCTACAAGCTTCCGGCAGCAAATTTCGGTAGATTATGGTGATTTATAGTAAAAAAAAGAAAATCCATTACCTCCATCTGGATAAATATCAGCATACCTGGCTTCTGTCACACCACGACGGTTGTTCTTACTTCTGGCCAATTGTTGTTATTAGCAGTCGGTGTTTATCTGTCTCTCTCTTTTCTCCGGCATTCATGAGTTTTCTAAGTCAACACATTAAGTTAAAGATTCTCAGCTTATTTACCTTCACACCAGGCGTTCATGTCGACGTGCTGTGGAGGTTTGGTCAGCAAGTTTGGAAACATCAGCAGTAGTACTTGTTGATACGGAAAGTTTTTTTTAGTGAGGAAGTGTCACACGCAGGGAAGTAAAGTGTTCACGTGTCCAGGTACTAACAGATAAACCCGCTCAACACGCAAGTACACAAGAGTAAGCTAAGCTGTTTAGTCTTATGTTTACCTATTTAAGTAACATCTTGGTTAGCATTTTTTTCTGCCTTTTCTTCCATTCTGTCTTCTCTATTTTTTCCTCATTAGTGACAACAGCCATCGTCTTACCCCCCCTTCCTCTGGCAGTGTGTTGACCGAGGGATCTTTACCGTGGTGGTACAGTGGGCTGCCGCTTCATTATGGTAACAGGACACTCGTATTACTCGTCAGGGGCACACGGGCTCTGCTCCCTCAGGACCTCTGGCTTATTATAATTCTTTAACTGCTGCTCCCAGGTTCGCGCACTGGAGAGTTTTCCTCTATTAGGCTGAAGGAAAAATGCCTCTCTCTTTTTTTTATTTCGTTTTTATTTTCTCGGGTCTACTACTGACTTCATATTTTTTCCTGCATTAATTAGACGATTTTCATATAATGTTCGGACGTTCGTTTACACAGACGTTAAAGTTTGTTGTTCTTTCATTATTCGGGCTTGTCATGGATAGGAGAGGAGATAGTTAGTTGAAACAATTTACCAGTCTTGTGTGTGTATGTGTGTGTGAGACTAAAGGCGTGATACTTAGAGCATCGTTTCTATGTGCCTTTGTATCTCAGTGTAAAATATCTTTGTGTTTTGTTTACATCGTCATCTACCGACACACACACAGCCTGGAGGGACCATCACCACACCCCTCAAAGTCTTAATATGAATACACGTGTTCTTGAGGCCATCATGTGGGTGTAGGAGTCATTTATTACACTTGTGCTACGGGCCAAGGTAATGCAGAAGGCACCAGAAATATGTACGGGGCAAGAAACAAGAAGAATGGTAGGGAGGAGTTTTAATTAAGAACCTTCCTTTGTTTATTACTGTAGAAGTGTTTGCATATATCTTGAGGGAGTGTTCTTGCCGTCTTTTCCTCTCCTTTCTTTCTTTTCTTCCTTGTTCTCTTCTCCTTTTCTTTCCTCTCTTCCCCGTTCTTCTCTGTTTTTTTACCTGCTTCTTCACCACAGCCTTACTATTTTCAACACCTCCCCCCCCCCGAAGCCCTTGATTCCCATAAGCCTTTCTACACCTCCTCAGACACACAGCATCCGTCACCCCCTTCCTTAATCAGTAACTTGCCACTCACTGCCCTTACACTCCGTTCGCATCCCATACCTGTGCCTTTACTTATCCTCTTCCCTAACCCTCACACACCTATCCTAAATGTGGATCATAACCTAACCTTAATCGCACTCCCTTCTCCGGCCAGGCATTTTAACCTTACCATCAGCCATTCCTCAAACTCACCTCTCTCTCTCTCTCTCTCTCTCTCTCTCTCTCTCTCTCTCTCTCTCTCTCTCTCTCTCTCTCTCTCTCTCTCTCTCTCTCTCTCTCTCTCTCTCTCTCTCTCTCTCTCTGAAATCTTAATCTCTCTCCTTCCTTAATTCTCTACCCTTCTCCAAGCCTTTCCCTCACCCCCTCCCTTCGGAATTCTGCACTCTTCCCCCCACCCCCTTCACCTTCATCATCACTCCACCCCACGAGCAAGGGTCCCGAAAAGTCTTACGTTGTAATATAATTGAAACGCAGACCGCCGAAGCGTAAAATGACATCCCTGTGCGCGAGTATATTCAAACAAAATTAATTCAATTATGAACGGTCAACATAATTTAAGCATTTTTCAGACGCGTGATTCTTGGGAGAAATATAATTTGGTTGTACTGCTCGATGTTTTATTAATTCCGCGGTAAAAATGGTTGAGTAAACTATCTTAATTATTATTATGGGGCGAGCGGCCGTCCCCACACACCGATGAACCAACAGTCAGACCCAAGCTCGTCTTTATGTCAACACAGAAATGTAAATTAGAGTGACCCTATAGGTAAACATTTACTGTACCAATTGATAGCATCTGTAAATAAAGGAAATAGTGAATTAAGTTAATAGTATACACCAATAGCTTATGAAAACATGTAAGTTTAATAGATACGGACTTTTATTCATATAATTACCTGTTAAATTGTCCAAATGACGAGGAAAAATATCTCCTTCCGCCCAATAGAGGCGCCGTTAAAGATCACCGAGACGAAGACCGGGTCAGCTGGGCTGGTCCGAACGCGCCCCGCCTCCTGCCAGATAATGACATTTGGCAATTAGTAACACAGCTTTACTCGGGATTAGATTAACACAAAGACTAATGTAATTGACCAACGATGGCCAAGGGGCAGTTAAGGGAGTTAATTGGCCTGCTACAGCTATTCCCTTGTGTAGGACCGCCAGAGGGCCTTGTTTGGCCGGGTAACTCAGGTTATTTCTACAATACCTCACTGATCCAAAAGACATTGTTGTCGAGTTATGGCTGCCAGTGTTGACCAGGCCATCAGCTGATTCATTACCTGCCATTATTTATTTTATTTATCATCATAAGTATTGAGTTAATTATTACCCGTGTTGATAACGTTAAATATTTTATCCACTGATTCGTATGATTGTTGTTATAGTTTTCGTCACCAATTTTATTTATTTATTTATTTTTGTTATCTAAGTGACTTAAGCCCCTTTAATGTGATGACTTGCACACCTTAAGTAAGATGACTAACCCTTTAAATACAATGAGTTTTACCCCTTAACTATGATGACATTAACCCCTTAAACTACAGTATGACCACATTTAGGGGCGTTGTTCACTGTATTGTAAGGGTTAAGGCGGCGTACTCTAGGGTTTAGTGTATTGTACTCAGTGGGGGCGCATGTTTTATTCAAAATGGAAAGTAATTGTACTCAGGGTTGGTGTCGTACTCAAGGGATTAATTAGAGCGACCAACTTCGTCGAGGAAGCTTCATAAGTGCCTCGTTAAGTGTCTCGTGGATGAAGCTTCATAATGCCTCGTTAAGTGTCTCGTAGAGGAAGCTTCATAAATAGTCTCGTTAACGTCTCGTAAAGAGTTAAACAAGTGTCGTAAGAGTTCGCAACTGTGGAGGAGTGTGTGTGTGTGTGTGTGTGTGTGTGTGTGTGTGTGTGTGTGTGTGTAAAGACCTCGTTGTTCTGCTGACGGCGAGGAACACAGCGGTAGCCCAGGCCCCCAGCAGGCAGGTAGTGGACGGACGCCACTCGCTGACTCAGATATCACCCTGTGTTGACCATGTAAATATTGTGTCATTGTATTTTGGTTTGAAGGCCACTACCCCGTCTCCCTCACCCCTTCCCTCACCCTTTTCCTCACCCCTTCCTTTACCCCTATTTTCCTCGTACTCCTCCCTCCTCATTTTTCCTCCACCAGCCTTCCCTTTTCCTACTTCTCCTCCTTCATCTTTTATCCTCCTCATCTTTCCTTCCTTTTTTCTCTTCCTCTTTTCTTCCTCTTACCTCTCCTTCCCTCCCTCCCTCCCTCCCTCCCTCCCTCCATCCATTCATCCATCTTTCTGTCTACCCATCTCACTGATTCTGCCCTTCCCCTTTTCTATGTCTCTCTCACTCCCTGACCCTGACTCCACTTCCCCCCCATCACACACACACACACACACACACACACACAGATTCCACCCTTCCTCTCTCTCTCTCTCTCTCTCTCTCACACACACACACACACACACACACACACTCCCCTCTCCCTCTCCCCTCTCTCTCACAGCTCCGCCCCTCCCTCTCCCTCAACTCTCCTGTGGCTCTCCCTCGTCGCGTCTAATTGTCATCAACTGACCAATTAGTGGAGGAGGCTTGCGATAATTGTGCGAGGGTCCCACGGATAAATATTAGGAGGCGGCGTCCCAGACTGTCATCTCTGTAATTGTTTGGTGGTCCAAGGAGAGAGTGTGGAGGAGGGAGGGGGAGTGGTGAGATGAGAGGAGAGTGGGTGGGAGAGGAGGAGGTGGGTGGGAGAGGAGGGAGTGGGTGGGGAGAGGGAGGATGGAAGTAGTGGAGTGGGAAAAGGGAGGAGAGTGGGAAAAGGGAGGAGAGTTGGTGGGTGGGTGGGTAGGGAGGAAGAAGGCAGGGAGTTAGTGGGAGAGTTTGTGGGAAAGGGAGGGTGGATGGGCGAGTGGGAGGGAGGGAGGGAGGGAGGAAATGTGAGAGAATGAGAAAGAAGAGAACAAGGATGATCCAAGAGAAAAAAAGAGTAAAAGAAGGAGGGTGCTGATAAATGCCCTGGAGAGAGAGAGAGAGAGAGAGAGAGAGAGAGAGAGAGAGAGAGAGAGAGAGAGGAATAATAATTTACAACACCTGAACATATTTCTCTTCCCTTTACTTAACCAAGGAGAGTAAGAACTCTCCTTGGTTAAGTAAATATTTTTCCCCCTATCGTTTATACATCTTATCTTTCCTTCTTAAGTTTCTTTCTGATATTGTCTTGATTTTGATTTATTTTTGTACCCCATCAAATATTTTTATTTATTTTTTCAGTGTGATAACTTGTATTAGATCAATTAACAGTCTGTGTTTTCTCAGGTATATTAATTATGATTTATTCTCAGGTTAATTAATTATGATTTTTATAAGTGTTTTTCTATAAGTTTATTTTTATTAATTTATTTATTTTTCTTACCGTACGAAGCATTTGTGTTAGTTTGTTTTATTTGTTTTTATTATCATCAAGATTTATATATTTCCCTGCCCAGTGCTTGTCCAGTCGTCCCTCATCGTCTGTCCTACGTTCATCAGGGTGTCTTGGTTGATAAGGGAATTGTAGTACAGTATTTACTCTCCTCACCTCTCGTAGTTTGTTGTCGTCTACATGCACAGTTCAGAGACGAGAGCTGTGCAACACGTTAAAGTGAGAGGATTTGTTGGTTGGCCTTTTATCATGGAAGTTTCTCAGACTTAAGAGCCACAAACTGTGAGCTGTATTGCTGGTGGCCAGACCTTGTTTTGTGTATTGGAGGTCTGTACTAATGACCACTCCTAGGGTCTACTCTCCTCCTCCTCCACGAGAGAGAGAGAGAGAGAGAGATTAGGGAAAAAAAGGAAACACTTTTTTTCCTCTGGGTTTTCCCCGTTCTTTCAGTCTGTCACCCATCTCTCTCTCTCTCTCTCTCTCTCTCTCTCTCTCTCTCTCTCTCTCTCTCTCTCTCTCTCTTTCGTTCTCTTTTTTTCTCGTTCTCTTTCAAATTATCTTCAATCGCTCTCTCTCGTATTCCTTGCTCACATACTGTTACATTCTCTCATCTCCACTTTTATTTTTTCCTCGGTTTAAGGTTCCATTATTCTCCGGCACGTTCCACTCTTGTCCTTGGGGGGGGAGTCGACTCCAGTGAATCGGTAAACAAATGAACATATACGCACGAGAGAGAGAGAGAGAGAGAGAGAGAGAGAATACCTTCTTCTGACTTTCCCACTGATACTTTTCCTGATGCCTTCCCTTGACACCTCCTGATAACTTCTCCTGATACCTTCCCCTGATACCTTCCCCTAACACCTTCCCCACCTAACACCTTCCCCCTAATACCTTCCCCGATACCTTCCCCCTGATACCTTCCCCTGACGCCTTCCCCTGACACCTTCCCCCTGACACGTTCTCCCGATACCTTCCCCCTGATACCTTCCCCTGATACCTTCCCAAATGACACCTTCTCCCTGATACCTTCCCCCGACTCCCCCTGACAATTCCCCGACACTTCCCCTGAACCTCACCTGCCACTTTCCCCCTGACCCTGACACCTTCCCTCTTGAACCTCCTCCTGAACCTTCCCTGACACCTTCCCCTGACTCACCCTGACAGCTTCCCCCCTGAACCTCCCCTGACACCTTCCCCTGACACCTTCCCCTGACACGTTCTCCCTGATACCTTCCCCTGATACCTTCCCCCTGATACCTTCCCCGGCACCTTCTCCTACCTTCCCCCGACTCCCCCTGACAATTCCCCGACACTTCCTCCTGAACCTCACCCCTGCCACTTTCCCCCTGACCCTGACACCTTCCCTCTTGAACCTCCTCCTGAACCTTCCCCTGACACCTTCCCCTTGACTCACCCTGACACCTTTCCCCTGAACCTCCCCCTGAACCTCCCCTGACACCTTCCCCCTTGGCCCTCCCTCTGATAATTCTCCCCACCAATCTTTCCTCTTGACTTTTTCTTCTGCCTGGTTTTATCCCCGTCCTCTCTCCCCCCTCTCCACCCCCCCAGACACCTTTACTTTCCTTACCTCCCCCTCCCCTTTACCCCACCTACTCCTCCCTTCCTTACTCCTCCCTCCGTCTCCTATACCTGCCCTTCCCTCTCCCCTCCTCCGTTACCCTCCTTCTTCTTCTTCCCCACCCCCCTCCTCCCCCTCCCCTTAGCCGTGGGGCAACAATTATCGTCTTCCCTCGAGTGTCCAGGAAAATAGAGAATTTGTGTGGCGCTAATTGGAACCTCGTGTCTGGCCAATTATTTATTTCTGATCAAGCGTTTTCCTCTCTCTTCCCACCTACCCCTCTACCCCTCCCCCCACTTGTTGACCCTCTTGTTTATATGTTTTGTTTTTGTTGTTTTCTCTCGTCTACAGATTATTCCACTGACTTAATTTTTTTCCTATCACCGCACGGTCCTTCGTGGGAGATGTATAGGTGTGTTTGTGTGTGTGTGTGTGTGTGTGTGTGTGTGTGTGTGGTAAACTCTACGGTTCCCCAACGCCCTGGTTTACTACACTCGGTTCGCTCTGTGATCTACGGTAGGTCGCCATATTATCCAATACTCTGTTTTAAAGGCTAAATAGTTGTTCATTTTATGTACAAATGTGATACGTATTGAATGGATATAGTCTGAATTATATATAAGTTTAGTCCTGAATATTTGACGATTTCTTTTGTAAATAAAACTCCATAAATGATGATAAAATACTGCCCTTTTGTGGTGGTGAGTGTGGTGGTGAGTGTGAAGGTAAGTGTGGTGATGAGTGTGGCAATGAGTCTGGCTGTGTGTGTGTGGTAGCCGGGCCTCCAGGTGTGAATAATGATGTGGCTGGCTGGTTGGTGTTTGCATGTCGGCCACTGCCCTGACCTAGGCGAGGCGAGGCGACCATTGCAGTACGGTACCAGCGACTCCCCCCCCCCTCCCCCCTCTCCCCTCCCCCCTTAAAAAAAAGGATCCGGGTAAAGGGCGAGAAGAAATGTTTATATGGCGTCCAGGTGATGTATACACCTACCGAGGCCATAAGCGACGCAATAGCCTGTTAGACGAATAACTTCCCTTAATTATTTAGCGACTTCGATATTTCAGTAAGAACATAAAATAGTTGTAAAAGACATTAAGGTCATATTTGTGTGTAATGTCACGCGATATTAGTGGTTTTATTTGCCAGTAAGGATTGATTTCTCATTATCTACAGTGGTGGTGGAGGGTTGGGGAGGTGAGAGGGTGTGGGGGTGAAAGGATGGTTGTGTTGGGGGTGGGGAGGTGGGGGTTGTGTGGCGTGTGTGGTAGTGGTGTATGTCAGGTGTTGCGGAATGTCGTGATACGTGGCTCAAGTTGCCTGCAATGTGCTCTAATCCACTGCTTTATGGTAATTACTGTTTGCATGTCCTGAATAATGTTTACATACATACACGAATGTTCGGTGTGTGTGTGTGTGTGGCTGTTTGGGGGTATAGGTAGGTGCATGTTTGTGTGTGTGTTTTTTTTCCTTCACAATAGCAATATGTATCCATGTGTATATCTGACTCTGTTTGTGTTTGTATTCATATTGTATTTACATAGTCGTAAGCTTGTCTGTGTGTTTTTGTTTTTGATTTTTGTTTTCATTCACCTTCTCACCGCTTGTGAAACAGAGCCCGATTTTTGAGTAATGTATTTGAGAGCGGGAGTGTGGGTCGTAATAGCTTACATTATTGGTTTGTAATTTAGTCTACATTAAAGCGGACGGTGGGGGGGGGGCGAGGGGGTCACACCTCACTAAGACCCGTGACGCCACTCACTCGATAACTTCCAATACTCATTCTATGTTCATAAAAACTCATTCCTTGTAGTTAAGATCCCGGAAAGTCGTCGTTGTGTGGAATTATTAATGAGAAAACTTATAAATCAGCATAAGAGAGTATTGGTATGGTCGTTTAGATTTTCTCTTTTGCGGTCGGGAGTGATTGGAATGGTTGTTGGGTCAGTTTCACTTTATATGACAGTGAAAGATAGTGTGTGTGTGTGTGTGTGTGTGTGTGTGTGGTAAGCGACAGTAAGTATGAGGTATCAGGAATGGTCTTGACCTGCACATGATTTGGGGCTCCGTGGTGGGGAGAGTTTGCCGCGGGAGTGGGGTGAGTCGATAGGGGAGTTAGCCCTCCCAAGTTCAAGTGATACTTCTTATGAAATGTGTCTATTGACCCACCTGCTGCCCTTTGCCTCAGAAATTCAATTTTTGGGGGTCTTTTGTTGTTATACACAGAAGCACAAAGAAAAGCAAATCAGATTGAGTGAGGAAGGAGTATTTACTGACTCGCTTTTGTTAACTTTATTCACACAAGTCTCATTGGCGAAGGCAGCTATTGTTTATGAGAAGAGAAGAGACAGTCTAGTGAAATTGCCTGAAATAAATGATATAACTCTATTATAAATCAGAGGCATTTAACCTAAACACAGGACTAGGTTAACAGTGATTGATAACAAAGGAGGCTGATAGTGAGGTGAGTTGGTGACGGAGGGAGGGAGGAGTGACTGTATTCTAATATGTTCATCATTATTTTACTCTTTGTGTCTATACTTCCAGAGCATAGTGGACGCCGTGACCCCCAGAAGACCTCAGGCTACTACTTCCCAAGACGGACGAATCCTGCCTCCTGCCCACACGTGAGTACTCCACTTCTCCGTCGTGTATAATAGATATGCCATTTGTATCTACAGTACTGGCGGCGTCCATTAGTGTAGGTAGCGAGACATCTCCGTCGTTTATCACAGAGGCGAGTATGACGTGTTTTAGTGTGTTAGTGGAGGATCAAGGTGACAACAGCATTCCTTGGTCATCCATCTCGGTACTTAGATGATTTAGTGGTTGATGTTATATTGTATAGCTGAGGAGTACAGTTGGTGTCTCGTGTAGTGTTTCATTTGTCGAGGTAATGATGCAGTTAGCGGGGTTTGTCTTGCAATATTTATATGTAAACAGACACCCTTGTTCTTTTAACTCTTCATTGACGCCTTTACGTGTTGTAAATTCATTTATTTTTTATTTTTGCCATCAAAAAATCTTTCTATTATGGTGTAGGTTTGTGTTTTATGAGATAGTTCTGTGTCTGCTTTTACCCCAAGTGCACGAGTTAATGGTGTGTGTGTGTATGTGTGTGTGTGTGTGTGTGTGTGTGTGTGTGTGTGTGTGTGTGTGTGTGTGTGTGTGTGTGTGTGTGTGTGTACTTGACACCTCCACGCTCTCACTTTATGTGGTTTTTAAGACTCACACCACCTGACCACAGTATTGATATTCAGGTTAATTTTTCAGGCGAATCTCAGGATAACATTAGGAGGTAGTACAGTATATGCTTGACGCTGCTCCTTGCATAGTTAACCGCAGGTCATGTTTTATGTTCTAACTATCATGTAATGCGTGACAGACGGGTCTTGTGCATGATCCAACTTTGTTACAGCAGCACTTTTATTTATGAATTTGTAAACCTGAATATATCTACGTTAGGTCGTTTTTGTCTTGAAGTGATTATTGTCAATCATGGATAAACGGGAAGAAAATGAATAAATTTATTATTGTATTAAATAGATTAGTATATTTGAGGGACATCGTCTTTGATATGCTTTTTAGTTATTGAATACTGGAAAAAGTACTCGGTAGGATTCCCAGCAAAGAGACGTGACAAGACTGTGTTAATATTCGGCTGTACAACCACTTACCGGTGTTGGGTGAGGAGAACTACCGCAGGAGCAAGTGTTTAGGCTTCCATGAGCGTAGTAGTAGTAGTAGTAGTAGTAGTAGTCTGTATTGTTACTTTAATGATGTTCTCCACACCTTCAGTAAACAAAGAGCACATTGATTTATACCTGTCGTTCCTTACAGGTGTCCGTCCCACCCAAGTTTAACCGGGACACACAGAATTTATCCAGGGTTGTGTAGTAGGATTTTGTAAGCCTTTTTTATTTGCATTCTTGGACTACCTAATGAGATGTTTAAGCTGTTGGGTAAATGTGTTTCGCTTTTCGTAATTCTTGTGTGAATAAAATATTGTCGCCATCAGTGTTAGAGAGGCATGTGATGTATCCCAGGCACGATGACGCTGCCCCCCCACCAGGAGAATGAGTTCAGCACCCCTTCAGGTACTCGCGTGCACCTCCAGGAGACGACACACTTGTTCTGGCCACACTGTATGCACTCCACCTTCCATCTTGGTTTGTTTAGACACACACAGAAAATAGGTTCACACCAACATTTCTAGGAGCCTGGCATTGTGTGTGTGTGTGTGTGTGTGTGTGTGTGTGTGTGTGTTGCACCGAAACAAAACCTTCCCTGTACTCACACTACGGCATTTTAATCCACTACACTCCAGGCATAACCAGGTGTCGCTCCCAGCCTGTGTTTATATTCATGATAGAATACCTGGAGGCACTTTTTACCCGCCTAATGTGTCTCCAGATATTACAGCGTGAGCAAGGCCGGTCTGAGAGCCACGGTGCTGGAATGTATCACCCGTTTGTTGAGGCGTCAGGAGGGTGTTTCTTGAGACGTGAGGTTTGTTGGTGAGGTGTGAGGAGGTTGTTTGTTGAGGCGTGAAAATGATGGTGAGGTGTGAGGAGGAGTGGGAGGTTGTTTGTTGAGGCGTGAGGAGGTTGTTTGTTGAGGTTTTTGTTTATTGAGGCGTAAGGTGGATGGTGAGGAGGAGGGGGGTGAGGCGTAAGAAGGAAGGGGAGGTTGTTTGTTGAAGCGTGAGGAGGTTGTTGAAGTGTGAGGTCTATTTGGTGAGGTGTGAAGCTATATTTATCACATAGGTCTAATAATATAATCAGTAGAACTTGATAATCTGACAGTATTCGATTATTTGAGCGTGTTGTTCACCTTTAGGCTTCTGTTTACAAATCGATTATCATACCTGTGTGTTACCAGCCTCACCTGTGGTCGTATCTTCAGCCAGTTGAGATATTATTAAAGTGTAGTTCAGATTTTGTACACCAAGAGGACGCCACGATACAGAACAACAACATTGTAATTCTGTATCTGAGGACATGGTTTAGATTGGGTTATGTCAGGTTGGGTTGGGTTAGGTTGGGTTGGGGAGGTTAATTTCTTTATATAATTGGGTTAATGTAGATATATATGTACCATAATTGTGATGGTAAGTTTTGATAATAAGGATGAGCAAGAGTTGTTCATTTGGTTACGTTAAGCCAGACTAGGAAAAACATCCCTGGCTTAAAGAACATGATCAGTCAGATTAGTAAAGGCGGAGTTGATTAAACAGCGGCGTCGTAAATAAACATCTTAGTTAATGTTTGTAATTTCTTCTACAGCGGCCTTAAGGAAGCTCATTGTGTCATTTTGTGCTCAATTTTTTCTTAAGCTCGGCCACGTGAGGAAGAGATGAACTAACACCCTACACACACACACACACGTTGTTGTTGGTGGTGGTGGGTGATATTTTTGTTTTAATAGATGTAAACCTTGACCCCAGTAGATTTATATTTGGTACAAGTCATCGTTGGTCACTGAGGGTAAGCTGTATTGTCTTCATATAATATTACTTGGATATATTGTCTCTTGGTCATCGCTCTCTGACACTTCGAGGATAGAGTCGAAGTTTTCTTAAAATTGCAACTCATTACCTATGTTTGTTGTGGTTTTAACTCCTCTGTGTATGGGTTCCTCTCTGAGCTGTATAAAATCGCCTGGTGGCGGTATTTAATTAACATGTTAAAAGTAGCGTCCCAGTAGTGAAGGGATTGGTGGGGATAGTTTGTTTACTAATTCTCCTCTGATTTTATTTTGCTGACTTTACCCCCGTGAAAACTTCTTAAAAATTGACCTCTTTGAGCCAGCCATCTCCCACTGGACTTCTTGAGAACACTTCCTCTTGTGTTGTATTATTGTACTCTCTTTCTTTCTTTCTTTCTTTCTTTCTTTCTTTCTTTCTTTCTTTCTTTCTTTCTTTTCTTCTTAGGCACCGAAGCTCCTTTTCTGTCATTTACTGTTTCACTTCCTTTAAAAATTATATTTTTTCATAATCATTTTGGAAAGAGATGCACTGACGATGTTCCCGTGAGAATCCATACCATAATAATGAACCCTTGAAGAAATGTTTATATATATATATATATATATATATATATATATATATATATATATATATATATATATATATATATATATATATATATATATATATATATATATATATATATATAAATAAGCCGACTTACACAATTGAATATTTTAACGTATTTTCTCGTGTATCTGTGAAAAGAATTAAGGTTTTGTTAGCGTAAAAATATGCAGTAAATGCTACACGAGGGAGAGGTGTGTGATAATTCATTGCCTATTCTGTGTTACACAAAGTACGAGAGTAGGATCAGGGTTGTGTGTGTGTGTGTGTGTGTGTGTGTGTGTGTGTCTGTGTCTGTGTGTGTGTGTGTGTGTGTGTGTGTGTGTGTGTGTGTGTGTGTGTGTGTGTGTGTGTGTGTGTGTGTGTGTGTAGATAACACGTCAAGGTAACTCAGCATTTTACCCGTGTTCTCTACCACCGTGGGTCTTGTTGTTGTTGTTAGAACCAGGAAAAGTTGTCTAGTCACACCAGTCAGAGGGAAGAGAGACAGTTCGGTGTATTTTGTGGCGAACATGTGTGTTGGGGGAGGGGGAGAGGGGGTGAGTGGGAGGAGGAGGGGTGGGGTCAGAGAGGGGGAGAAGGGTGGGGGGTGTATCTCCTAAATTCCCTGATACAGCTGTGGGTTTTGTCAGTCTTTTTATTAGTTTTAAAGAAGTTAGCTCCCGGTGTTATGTACTGCATGCATGTCTTGATCATGCCTGTGTTTGTTTATTTGTCTCTGAGTGCGTGTGTTTGTGTTTGTAAGTGTAAGTATTAGTCAGATTGCACGGTTGGGTATAAGGTATGTGTGTTGGCGTGGTTGTGTATGTACAGCTTGGCACGCGTAAGGAATAGAACCGACCAGGTGTAAGTTTAGGGAAGAATTTTGATCTTTTGGAAGATGATATGAAGGTGGTAACTCGTGTCACACCACACCACACCACACCACACCACACCACACCACACCACACCACACACACCACACCACACCACACACACACACACACACACACACACACACACACACACACACACACACACACAGCTGCTTGACGCTTCTGGCTACACTAGCACAGATAACCAATAAGTATCAGTTCTCACATTTAGCAGAAGCCGCTCTAACGGAAGACGAAGGAAAAAAACACACACCAGAAGTCAAGTCGAATGTGTATTACTGACATTATATTGGGAGGTGAAGATAAGTATAATATTGTATTGGTGAAGTTTGCGATACTGGCAGTTCTTCTCTTGGTCACACTGACGGCTCTGTGCTCTACCTACCCTCCTGGCTACTTTGTCATCAGTTCCTGTTATAGAGCCTTTTGATACATTCTTGTGAGGAGGACCTGGGAGTCAGTCGTTGTGGAGTATATAGGTGTTTTAGTTATATAGTTCCTAATACGTTGATCTCTACATTGATGGATAAATAATTTTTATTCAGGGTTGTTGATGTTTTGTTGTGATTTTTTGTTTTAGTACATGTTAGATGTTTTTGACGGTAGTTATGAAGACACCTCGTAATTAAGTCTCGTGTGTCAGGATATCAAATGTTATTTTCTTCTTTTCATTGCAATTTTATTACTTTATTTTTTATTTCCTATTATTTGACACAAATTTTTATTATGGAATGTATTACCTCCGCCTTGATGCATAATATATTTTTTCATATATATTTTGTAAATTCTCTGTCGGCGTAGTTGTTATGCTGATGGCATAGTGGCCCGCATACCTGCATCAACATCATACCTGTGTAGGAACCATTAGGAGTCATGGAGACGGGTGACTGATGGAAGAACACCGTCCGTAGTTACCACCTGTACTGTCTCAATGTTTGTCTCATCAGGTGAAGCGCGTGTTATACATAGATTCCTACACGATGAATAAAATAGCGGATTTTGTACTTTTTATTACAGTTTACTCTATAATGCTATCGAATGGACCGAGGCGAAATTTGGTTAAAAAGCCGTAGTTAAAACCTGTTACTTTATAGACCTAAAAGTAAAAACTACATTAGGTTGAGACATCAGGTCGTGTCTATACCAGTCAGATCTTCATCAAGATTAATAATGGTAGCAGTGAGATTGAAACAACGTATCGGCTCAGAAAGTGGCGTTATTTGTAATCAACTTTTCCATAAATAGCTCCTTCGCAGTGCCATGGTTCGCCCACTCGATTAAACCAATGATGGATGCGGGAAGACGAACAAGAATCCAGTCTCACGTTCTCTGTGTTAAATAGCTGGGTGGTAGAGCGAGGGCGGCCAGGGAGAAAAAAAATCAATAAATACAACTCGTTGGGGCAGCTTGTTCTGGTACCTTATGAAGCAGGTCAACAGAACGAAAGATAGAAAAAAAAAGTTGTTTGGCAGATTTCCGATGCAGTGTCACAGGTACTCAAGTGGTCGCTGGTAGCTTGACAAATCATCGCGGATACCAAGTGGAGGTCAGGCTTGAGAAGAAAGGAATCCACCAGCTCGTCCTCACGCACCATTCATCAAGGTCTGAGCACTCGAAGCCGACGCACCTGTTGGGGGGAAAAAATCTACATATCCCCTCCTGACCCTTTGAATAGGATTTTTATGAGTGGCTATAATGTCTGAGGGTAATTACTGATGCATGAGGGAGTACGGATGTTAGTCTTTTACGACCTTGTTTGCGGGAGTTATTACCTGTACACTGCTTTAGTTTTGGGTGTACACTGACTGACTGTCTCACCGCACGTGTGACTCACTACTCAGGCACACATAGCATTAAATATAGAAGAATGGCGTTATGGCCACAAGCCACTCCTCAGTACCAACCTGCCTCGCTCTGTCGCTCCTAGTGGCGTCGAGGCTCATTTGTCTTGATAAATAATAATCTCATTATCCTACAGTGTTATTTTAGCCATAAAGGTATCCTGTAGTGTTGGCTCTTACAGCTTTATGAGTGTACCTTGTGGTATTATGTTGCTAAAGTCAAATCTGCCGACACTAATGGAAACTGTTCAAATAAGGTACGTTGAATATCACATGATTGGCATTAACTCTCCAAGTGTAAATACCTCTGGCGTGTGGCTTGTAATATTCAATGTGTTACCTCTGCATGGGTCGTGATTACGGCTCTTTTAAGAATTACGACACCGTGAACATTCACCAATGCACATTATTATTGGAGTTTCCAAATACTTGTTTTAAGAAGCAGTGTGACTGACTGTACCTTTGGGAATATATATATATATATATATATATATATATATATATATATATATATATATATATATATATATATATATATATATATAAAAAATAAATACACAAGTACGTATAGTGTACGTCTCTACGACATCGTCATGTTACACCTTCACATTCATTCCTTAAAATAGTAAAATTTTTACTGGAAATTTGTCCCTGGTGTGTTGACCCGTTGAGTTAATTATTAATGGCCCACCGCATATCTCGGAGTCGTTAAGCTATTACATTATATCTGTACATCATACCGGTCAGGGGGACAATTTTTCCCTCTGTAAATTATTTAGAATTAGAAAGACGGAGATACTGTGTATTGTTGTGTGTGGCGCCACGATCAACGAAGAGATAATTGAAAATGTTAGACAAGCATCACTCGTTGGCTCATTAAATGTAGTTATATCTCACTCAAAAGTGGATCTGTGAATACAACATACATTAACTCTGTGTTCAGCTAAATCACTGAAAAAATATAAAATAAAACAAGCTAGAATATGAAGGAAAAATTATAAAAAAGATAGAATTTAAAATGTATCCAACAGCCTCAACATGGAGATGGGTTAACTACGGGTAAAGGCACCAACACAGACCTATTGCTAATCTAATACACTGAATAATATTTCTGTGACCTTGACGACTGGTAGACTACTGTGTGAGGGGGCTCTTATGTTATGAGATGTGGATGTGGGATGAAAAATAACACAAAATATCAATATAATGACGTTTGTGGTATTCATGCACTTACAGTTAACTTCTTAAAACACATAAAAAGACGACATCCAGGTCTTCTTCTTGTAATTAGTGGATGTTTTGAAGTATCTGTAAGTTCTAGTTTATAACACCGAGAGTCGTCGTAAATATCTGTTATCGCTTGAGGTGAAAGATGAACCAGACGGGTGTGGGAAATGTGGTGAATATAAATAAACCTCAGGTGCTGATGTGTTAAGTGTTGTGCCATTGGTATTTTGCTTTCTTGTCGTTGTACACTTTTATTATTATTGTTGTTATTAGTTTTGTTATTGTTATCAAGGACTTTTGAGACATCTCGCAAGAAAACACACACACACACACACACACACACACACACACACACACACACACACACACACAGAGTAACATATCTTATAGTCACAAAAACCAGCAAGACACATCTATAGGGTCTCTGGTGGGACGCTCCCGCTCTCTGGTGCATCCTAAACACTGTAGTACCTGGACACGTGAGACCTAATTAACATATCTCCTCGTCGCTTACCTGTACTGCTCCGGTGTGTGTGTGTGTGTGTGTGAAGTTGCCTCTTCCTGTAAAAAAATAATTAATGGATCAAGGGATTAACATTTGTGCGGTGACAGTATGTTATTGTGCTGTACATATTGATTGAATGAAACCAGTGTGTGTGTGTGTGTGTGTGTGTGTGTGTGTGTGTGTGTGTGTGTGTGTGTGTGTGTGTGTGTGTGTGTGTGTGTGTGTGTGTGTGTGCGTGCATGTGTGTGTGTGTGTGTGTGTGTGCGTGCGTGCGTGCATGTGTGTGTGTGAACTCTCTGCTTTCTTCTCTCTCTCGTTTATCAGTTGAGTTACTTAAAACCCCGCAATAGCCAGCATCGAGTAGTGAAGGTTTATCGTCGTGGTCCTCGGATTACCTCTGTGCATTTTGAAGATGTTTGCTGGACATTCGACTTTTTGTTTGTGTAATAAATAGTTCTTCGGTGTAGAGAGTTTTGACTTGTATATGGCCAGAGAGAGAGAGAGAGAGAGAGTCGTAACTAATGAAGAAAGTGTGTGTGTGTGTGTGTGTGTGTGTGTGTGTGTGTGTGTGTGATATTAAACAGCTTTATGAGGATTTGTCTACGGAGAGTGTGTGTGCGCGCGCCAGCTTTGATTTACGCTTATTTACAGTTGTCTTGTAAATTGTTTGCCTCGTAAAATAGAACGTCTTGTCATTTACCTTTTATTATTATTATTATTATTATTATTATTATTATTATTATTATTATTATTATTGGAGTCGTAAAAGTAATTGGGTAATTTTGTTTATGGTTTATTGATGTTCTTGTTTATAGTTGATAATGAGTGACAGTTGGTGAGGGGATTGGTTTATGGGATGGGAGGGTTAGGTTAGGTTAGATTAGCGTTAGGGTGGTTAATCTTTAGGTGAAATAAGCTGGAACTGAGGAATATTTTTCTTTAAGGCAAATTGGGAAATATTTCTCTAAAGCAAATTGGGTATTTTGATCTCTTAGGTTGAATCTCTCTTTTAAGACGAAGTTGGGAAATTTTTATCTCTTAAGGTATATTATTAGACGGTATAATTGTTTGAGGAAGATAAAGGAGAAACATGCTATTGATAAGAGGAATATTTTATTGTACTGAAACATCACAGCCAGATAAAGATTTAGAGAAATATATTTACCACGACGAGAAGAGGGAGGCGAGGGGAGGGGAAGGGAGAGGGGGAGGAGGGGAAGGGAGAGGGGGAGGAGGGAAAGGGAGGCGGAGGGAAATGGTTGACACTAGGGAATCGGAAACTAGTATGACTTAACTCAGGGAAAAAAAAATATAATGCACTGTAAGGGAAACTTTTTTTTTTGTAACGGGGGGAAAATATGGCCGTTGAGAAGGAAATATTATGTTATAGGAAGACACATGTACAACAAAAGAAGGACAACTTTATAAGCATAATTAATCCCTTGAAGATATTATAAAAAGTTCCTGTAATATGTATTGTTGTGGTAGTGGGAGGAAAGACTCATAGGATATCTAGGTAAAATAGTTTAAGTAAGAGAATAGTGTAAGAGCCTCACGATAGTGTTAATAGAATGAAGAATATATATATCTGTCCGTGTGATAGTAAGTAGTAATAATAACTTCAGTTTAAGCGAAAATATCACCAGCTCGAGGCGACGATAAGAAAAGTCAAACGTATTTATTGGAGGTAATGATACAGGCGATGGCGGTAAAAAAAGACCAGTAACACAGAGTCAATTTTTAACGCTCATAAAATTAAATGTCGAAAAAATATAAGAAGATCTAAAGCGTTAATTATTCTTCACTGTATAAAAAGAACACTGTGGTAAATCAAATGAAAATATCAATGCAAAGAATATTAATAGTAATGATAATAAAGTTAATAATATAAACCGGGTGGACAAAGGAAGACGTCAACACAAGTCTTAGTAAAGAATAAAACAACGAGAGACAATTGAACGTCTTTCATCTATCCTTCATTTTGTTGACAGTCAGTAGGTGTGTCCACCCTCCTGGGGACCCAAAAGGATGTTAACCAGTAATTTATGGGTTATTATGCAGGTGAGTCATTAGTTCTGTGTTCAGGGTAGTCAGGGCAAGCTTGTCCATTGAATTATAATCTAGTCGACATAGATAAATAATTCATGATATTAAATTCACATGTGTAATTAAACACATTGTTTTCATTAAGAATGGCGACGTAATTTTGATAATTATCGGGGCGATAATTTGAGTATGAATGTCAAAGGTAGAGAAGCGACCCGTCATTTAGACAAAAGACAGCAGCAACAATAGTAGAGTTAGTGAGGATGAAGGACACACGTGCGTCGGCAGCAGGTGGCAGAAGGTGGCGGCAGACAGCCACGCATGTGAGGTTGTTTGATGGCCATCAGTGGAGGGTGTGTGCGTGTCGTGGCTCAGCGGGGGTTCACATACACGGCACTCAGGCGACAATGAGCCCCAACCGGCGAGATAACCTTAATGAGTGAACAAGAGGAGTGAGTGCAGTGTAGCGAGGTCAAGAGTGGTCACCATCTGCTTATCTTGGGGACACTAACGAAGTCAGGATGTCGGGGTCGATAAAAACACTCTTGCTGGGCAGCGTACCTGTCCCTGATTGGCTGGATGCGAGATCGGAGACCTGGTCCTCTTGAAACAAGGGACCAATCAACGCACGTTTTAAAGGTGACCACTTATCTCATTAGCATTTGATTATCCAGAGGTAAAAAGGCGTCGAATTTCAGTTTTCCATCACCTTCATGTTCTCCTTAATGTCACACTTCATGATTTACCTTAACGATAAACCAATAGTTAAAAGTAAATTGTTTGTATGAAAATAAGATTGGAAATTCCTGGATATTAGTTGGAATTATCATCACGTGGTAATGGGAGGCTGGTCGTATGCTTAGTATGTACATCGTAACTCTGGCAGCAGCGGCCATGTCATCAGCCATCCGGTTAGTTCATCAGATGGGGAATGTTGGCCATTGTCTTGTGGCGGAGATCCTGCGATAGCAATTTTGTCATTTGTCAGAGACCGGTTATTAGTGCAACTTTTTGTACGTGGAGGCTTGATCGTTGCCACATGTCGCATATCTCTTACCATTTATACCCTATTATCCTATTACCCATTAACAAGCTCGGAACATCTACCCACATTTTATGAGGGATCTTGATAAATTAGGAAGTATTTGAGAGGAATCCTTTTGTGAAGCACATGATGGTTGGGCGAGTTTGTGTGTACGTCCCCCCCCCCCCCCACACACACACACCATCGCTCACTCACGCGGCTGTCCAAGTCTTCCTTCATCAGTGACTATGCAATAATGATTATGGTAATTGTATAATGAGCTCTCTCATCCCTCTGTCGCATATTTGACGTCCGCTTGAGTCATGCATTTTTCATCGTGCCATAAAAGCTGGAACAATGAAATTCGGATTATACAGCAGAAGCCGGAGCTTATGGATGGAACACGCCGCCCACTGACGATATCTCCACTACCTCCACCACCACCACCACCACCACAGTGTCTTGACCTCTCCTCACAACACTGGCAGACATTAATGTTACTTCACCCAGGCACTCTTCTTTTATGGAAGACCAGAGGAGTTAACTTTGTATTTTCTGGACTCCCCTTTTATGTTAAGTGGCCCC
Organism: Homarus americanus; assembly: GCF_018991925.1. Classification (NCBI taxonomy): domain Eukaryota; kingdom Metazoa; phylum Arthropoda; class Malacostraca; order Decapoda; family Nephropidae; genus Homarus; species Homarus americanus. The sequence continues at coordinate 215,679 of NW_024756966.1, forward strand.
TTATGTTGTGTATTATGAAGACACTAAAGAACAGTTTTAGAGTTTGTTAGTTTTTATTACCATATTATTATTATTATTATTGTTATTATTATTATTATTATTATTATTATTATTATTATTATTATTATTATTATTATTGTTATTATTATTGTTATTATTATTATTATTATTATTATTATTATTATTATTATTATTATTATTATTATTGTTATTATTATTATTATTATTATTATTATTATTATTATTATTATTATCTTATATCGTTGTTCCTTCCAAAAGCCGAACCTTGAGAGTCATTTTTACAACATAAAGAGTTTTATTTATGTACCAATACTCGGTCATTCAAGACGAAATCGATTATTACCTGCGGACACCTGACTGTAACTGATTATTGATGGAGGGAGGCAAGAGGTTGTCGCAGGTATAAAAGGGGATTGTTCAGTCACCTTCATTTATTTGATTGTCACCATCCTCATCATCATCATTTTCATCATCATTGTCATTGTCACCGTCCTCATCATCAGTTTCATCATCATTATTATTGTTGTCATCTTTATTGTCGTCATCATTGTTTTCATTCATTTCGGTTTTATTGTCTTTGGTTTCATTATTATTATCGTTGTCATTATCCACATCAGTTTCATATCATCATTGTTATCATCATCATTCATCATCATCATCACGACTTGTAGATGATGTTAATATCTTAGGCTCGTAATGCAGTCGGTTGTGTAGTTATGTAACCTTTATTGTTAGGTTACATAAGGGAATACAAGGCACGTCTGAGGCTGGGAGGCTGAGGGCGTTGACGGGTGAGGGAGAGGCTGAGGGAGTTGACAGGTGAGGGAGAGAGAGACTGGGAGAGTTAACAGGTGAGGGAGAGCGAGACTGGGAGAGTTGACAGGTGAGGGAGAGAGAGACTGGGAGTTAACAGGTGAGGGAGAGAGAGACTGGGAGAGTTAACAGGTGAGGGAGAGAGAGACTGGGAGAGTTAACAGGTGAGGAGAGAGAGACTGGGAGAGTTAACAGGTGAGGGAGAGAGACTGGGAGAGTTAACAGGTGAGGGAGAGACTGGGAGAGCACAGGTGAGGAGAGAGAGACTGGGAGAGTTAACAGGTGAGAGAGAGACTGGGAGATTAACAGGTGAGGAGAGAGAGACTGGGAGAGTTAACAGTGAGGGAGAGAGAGACTGGGAGAGTTAACAGGTGAGGGAGAGAGAGACTGGGAGAGTTAACAGGTGAGGGAGAGCGAGACTGGGAGAGTTAACAGGTGAGGGAGAGAGAGACTGGGAGAGTTAACAGGTGAGGGAGAGAGAGACTGGGAGAGTTAACAGGTGAGGGAGAGAGAGACTGGGAGAGTTAACAGGTGAGGGAGAGAGAGACTGGGAGAGTTAACAGGTGAGGGAGAGAGAGACTGGGAGAGTTAACAGGTGAGGGAGAGAGAGACTGGGAGAGTAGATTCAGGTAAGAGCGACTCTAAAATTGTTATTGACTGTTATTGTAGTTATTGACTAAACTATTAATTGGTGTTATTTACTGAACTGCTATTGACTGAACTATAGAACAAAAAACTACAATTACAGCAACATGACCAGTGACTTCGTAAGATATAATTTTTATGTATTTTTATTTGTTTACCTGTTTCTTTATTTCTCTTGTTATATCGAAATGGTTAGATTAGGTTATGTTACGTTAGGTTAAGTATCAATACATTTCAGGTCCATTTGTATTAACGTGTACCTGTACCCAGTATCAGCCATCAATATCGACGGGCATTATATACGTTTCTGGGCCATTATGACTAATTATATATGGATTATATATTATTGTTGTATAATGACCACCGGAAGCCATATTACATTGGATGGTTAATAGTTGAGAAAAATAGTCCGCGGTGATATTGATTTTTTGTTCTGTATTATGACAAAAATTATAATGGGATAAATTTAATAGACTCGCATTGATATGTTGGATGAATAGAGGGTTGTGAGTTATGTATGGTGGTGGATGTGAGGTGCGTTTATTGGCTCTCATGTATACTGTATATGTATATTTATTATTGTTATTGTTGTTATTATTATTGTTATTGTTGTTATTATTATTTTTGTTATTTTTATTATAATTATTTTATTATTATTTTTATATTATTTTTTATATTGTTGTCATTATTTTTACTTATTTTTTCGATGCTAGCAGGTGACTCATGCGACGAAAATGTCAAAATATAAAAATAGGAGAAAAATAATGGCTTAAGGTACGGAATTGACATCTAAAGGACAGAGACGCCCACGACAGTTAGACAGACAGACAGACAGGTGAGGGAAAATAAACAAACAAGTGAGTGTTGATTCAGGTTGAGGAAAAACTGTCCAGGGTTGTTTAATGAGATGCATCAGGAGGAGTGCATGTTTAGTGCATGAGATTTGTATCGTGGGAGGGAGTGACGTGGGAGGTAGGTAGGGGGAGAGGTAGGAAGGGGGAGAGGTAGGAAGGGGGAGGGTGGGTGTGCATTGTGTCTGGTGCAAGCATGGTTCCTCCTTAATGGAATTCGATCCTTTTGAACAATGGAGAGGAGGCTAATGTAAGGTGATTTGGCATTATCTGTGTGGAGGCTTGAAGAGAAAGTGATGCATTCAGGAAGCGTATATACTGTACTCGACTTATTCTTTATCTTCGCTACACAACACCGCCGTGGGAGGTCGCTTAGGTGTGTGTGTGGGTTGGGTGGGTGTCAGAGAGAGAGAGAGAGAGAGAGAGAGAGAGATTGTTCATTTGTGTAGAAATTGCGTAAAAAGAAGCGTTCGTCCCTGCAGGAGTTCGGTCATAGATGCGTATAATACGAATGCGTTGACGTAAGCAGCGTTCATCTTCACAGGCTCTCCTCCCACGCAAGCGTTCATTCAGAAAGGAACTTAACTCACGAAAGCGTTCACCTCCGCAGGCGTTCCATAAACAGAGACTTTCATACAACCAGGCGTTCACCTTTAGAAGTAAGCGTTTACTCATGAAGGCGTTCACCCACACACCCATTCTGGACACGTCAACTGTCTCTCTTTAGGGACGTCCTGATAACCCCAAGCTGGCAGTCGTAGAAATTAAGCCAGTGGTCTCCAACTGTCCGTCTCCATAATAATACCTCCGAGGTCCATCTTATGTGTGCAGTAAGCAGATGAGAGATAACGGCTATTAATATTAATGTGAGGCGTCCAAGTTAGCTGAGGAAGAGGGGAGGGGGGGGCCTTTATACTCTACCTAGTCACCTCTCTCTCACTGATTTTGTCTCTGTATTTTGTTACTACTAGATATTAATTTCCATCGATATTATTTACGATTTTGTTGTCTCAAGGATTTTTTCATCGACTTTTGTCAACAGTTTTTTTGTGTCTTGTGTGTTTGTCTACTTGTTTTTGTCATAAAGTCTTGTTCATTCACAGTCACATAATCCTCACCTTCAGGACACAAGGAGATTATGGACGGCACTGCACTCGACCACCTTCACTTCCCCAAACTGTAAAATTAGGCGCTGGTGGGTTTTCCGGGCACGAACCAGCGACCTTTAGGTATACCAGGCGAACACTGTATCCACTCGGCCGCCGCACACACCCGTTACCGTTACTTATCACTTTAATCACACCACAGTTGTTTGTAACCTTCAGTAACTTGTGTTTATTTTTCTCGCTCTCACCTGTCTGATTTAGTGATAGTCTCGGTCAGTTTAGTTTAGGTTAGTTTAGGTTTGGTTAGGTTAGGTTAGGTGCTGGAACAAAACTTTGATGGGTGTGAGTGGCATACGTACTGCCCGGTGTGTGTGTGTGTGTGTGTGTGTGTGTGTGTGTGTGTGTGTGTGTGTGAGGGGAACGTTTGACAGGCGGAGCATTTGTCAGGGTGATTGTATATTTGCATCTTGTTGGCTCTCATTCTGGGTAGGAAATTACTCTCTCTCTCTCTCTCTCTCTCTCTCTCAAGACGAATGTTTACTATTTACGTTTAGATAAATTAGCGTAAGACTAGTAGGCATAATGGGATCCCCCCTCCCCTCCCCTCCCTCATAGGTAATATAAAATGTACAGAGCATAGAAAACGTAGGTGGGGGAGGGGGTGGAGGGAATGGGAGAGGGAGGGGAAGGGAGCGAGGGGAAGGGAAGGGAGAGGGGAGGAGGGGAAAGGAAGGGAAGGGGGCTAGGAGGGGGTAGTACCATGAAAATTTGGGTTGACGAGGTTGGGTGATGAAAGGCGGTAATAAGGGAGGTGTTGAAGGCACGTCTGGGTACGCCGCCATTGATTACCTGTCCACCTAACTTCACATTACTGAAAGACCGTCAAAAGGAACTTCATGGTGGGGGGAGGGGAGTGCTTGTCAAGTAGAGTTAGGAGGGTGCCTGTCAAGTATTAGGCAGCAAAGTGTCTGTCAAGCAGCTAGAAGAGTCCCTGTCAAGTAGCAAAGAGGGTGCCTGTCAAGTAGCTAGGAGAGTGCCTGTCAAGTAGCTAGGAGATTGGCTGTCAAGAGAACTTTCGATAGGATTATGGCTATCAGGGCAAATGAAGACGTGATTACCTTTCTGGGTAACTTTAGCTGAGCGAATTTGTTAATAAAATTTGAACTAGACAATTTACACTCATTCACATAAGGTTAAGTTAGATTCGGTTGTTAGGTTACCGTTAGGGTAGTTAATCTTTTAAGTGAAGTAAACTAGGGTGGTGATTCTTCAGGTGTACCAATATATATGTACCAATTTAGTTTCACCTTATAGGGAGGAGCGTGGGGATAATTACAAGAGAGATTTATTCCTTACCGCCAGAACTCATTAGGATGTTTGGTATATGGGGGGCTCATGATAGTGCTCATCCATCCAGCAGTCCTTTACGGTGATAACGACGGACGTGTTGTGATGCTAAGGTTTGTAAATAAGGTGTGACGCGAGGATTACAGCTCAGATAAAGTGTATTGTATCTTGTTTTGTACTCTGTATTTTGAATCATGAATCCCCCCGTAGACCAATAGTGTCTTTAGAAAGTATGTAATATTTTGAGAGATTTTTCACCCAATCAAGGTTAAGGTACACTAAATACGAACAGTTGAAGAATGTGTGTGTGTGTGTGTGTGAGAGGGAGAGAGAGTTGCTCGGCCACACCTCCTGTTGCCACAATATATAGAGGGCGTAGTTGTTTCCAGCAAGAGGGACGGTCCTAGATAGCATCACACCTCAACGTCATATCACCTTCTTATACCACGTTGCCTCTCCCTCCCTCCTCACTAAACATCTCAATAAAACCTTTGTGAGAATTGTTGCTTTAAATCTGGTACAGTATTGAAATTATTATGACCAGAGCGCTGTTTTTTGATGTGGGTTAGGTTAGGTTAGGTGTCGGGGAGGAATGTGTCTTTGGGCTTGTCACATCGTTGTTATTTGAATGTAGTGATGCTCTACACACACACACACACACTTAAGTCTTTGTTGCCTAGATTGATTGATTTTGATTTTGATTTTGCCGCTTACAGCGGCTACTTTATTGTGCACCCCACACTCATCCTGTGAGCGGTAGCGCAAAAGGATTACAGAGTAGAGTTTACAAAGGGTCATAATAATTTACTCCTGTTGTCAGGATATTATGGCACTGAATGTTACACAGTATTTCATTTACATTATTTGTTTAGTTCTATACATAAAGGGTAACTTATTCACAAATGCGTGAGTACAGGCGTGTGAGGCAGTATGTCTGGCCTCACACTTTGTTATTCACATTTACGTGAGAGGTATTCAAGCACATTGCGTATTTGGTTCTGTACATGAGAATTGATATAGTTACTAAGTGCAAATAAGTGGATACAATCTTAATATGTCGGCTATCTTGCCATTAGAGATGAAGTGTTGTGCCATTTCACACACAGTGTGCTTGGACCTGTCCCTAAAAGGTTCTATCTTCACACAGTCGAGGACGTAGTGTTCAAGTGTGTGGCCATATGTATGGCCACACACTTTTCATTTTGTTTTGTTTACATCTGCTTGAGGAACATACTGCCAAAGGTACTTATATCCTAACCTTAATCTAGCGATTACAACATCTTGTAATCTAGTGATCTTGTTACTTGCTCCATATACATGTTTCACTTGATACATCTCATCATGGTAACCTATGGATCGACTAGTGCCTGTTTGCACTTGTCTACTTGCGTCAAACTCATCAATAAGTTCTTTCCTAATTACAGTTTTAAGGGTTCTTTTTGACAGACCCAAATTGTATTCAACGGTGTCTTTGTTAGACGCGAGTTTGGCGACGGCATCAACTCTGTCATGTTTTATGAGGCCTATGTGAGAGGGGATCCACAACAGTTTGACCTTGTTGGCCTAGATTGAGATGGCTATACGTGTGTGGTCCTATATTACAGGACTGACAACCATACACAGACATATACAGATAGATATACAGACATACATAGCCATATAGACATGCACAGATATACACAGACATACACAGCCATACATACACATATATACACAGACATACACAGCCATATAGACATACACAGACATACACAGCCATACAGACATACACAGGTTCTTAACCACACGTAGCTATATATTAATGTGCTGACAGGAATACAAATAACACGGTACCGTAGCTAAGACCTGTACTAATGGGGTAGACAACTAGCACCGTACTCGGCCACGTAACCACAAACACAATCTTGGACGAACAGCCAATCAGCTAGCCATAAAGACAGACACACACAATAAGACATAAACAGAAAGACAACTGACAAAATAACAGCTGCGAATATATAAGAGTAGGACAGACAGACAAACAGACAGACAGACAATACATGACTCAATATCCTCCCTCCCCTCACAGAGCATCATAACACGAGGTGGGGGGGGGGCTAAAATAAAAAACAAACAAACCCGTCTTTTTTCTACTCTCTCTCTCTCTCTCTCTCAGACTCGCCGGTAATTACTTGAAAGTATAGTAATTAATTTCTCACGAGCATTATGTTAAGTTTACGGAACCATTAAGAGGAAATTAAACTTCGATTGGCTCCAATGAGCTCAGGGAAACTTGCCTTTGATCCTCTTACCGTCTCCGGCCTTGGCTGCTACGCCCTACTTGGACCACTTGGCCTGCACGCTCCTCATTTTTATTACCTTTTTTACTCTAATTTGTTCTTTTTTCTGATTTGTTTGTTAGAAGAATTGATTTTTATTATTTTTTTATTTGCTCTAATTGGTTTCCTTTTCTGATTTTTTTTCAATTAGAGGGATTTTGTTCATTGCAATTTGCTACTTTTTCTTCTGATTTTTCTTTTTTTTATGATTTGATTTTTATTATTTGTTCACCAATGTGTTATTTTTTTCTGAGATTTTCATTGGCTGTAATTTTTTCCGTTGCTTTAAAAGGAGAATTTTTTCAGTATTGGTATTTTTTCCCAGTGTAATTTGAGATAGATTGATTTATTCGGATCACTTAAAGAGTAGACACCCCAGCTTATTTTACCTAACCCAACCTAACTTAACCTAACCTAACACCCCAGGTAGCGTTAGGGTGTTTATTCATCAGGTGAAATAAATTAGAGTTTAAACATGACAAATTTGACTATTTTGTGCTGACCTGACTGGTGGATGTGGTTTCAGGTAGAGGGAAGTGAATCTTTTAACTTTAAATAATTTATTAGTGGGTAAGAGGGGTGACTTAATCATTTTATTGTGTTAGAGGGGCGACTTAGCCATTTTAGTTTAGTTATAGGGTGGCTTATCTGTATCGTGTTAGAGGGGTGACTTACCTATATTGTGGTAGAGGGGTGACTTAACCTATATTGTGTTAGAGGGGTGACTTATCTATATTGTGTTAGAGGGGTGACTTATCTATATTGTGTTAGAGGGGTTACTTATCTATATTGTGTTAGAGGGGTGACTTATCTATATTGTGTTAGAGGGGTGACTTATCTATATTGTGTTAGAGGGGTGACTTATCTATATTGTGTTAGAGGGGTGACTTATGTATATTGTGTTAGAGGGGTGACTTATCTATATTGTGTTAGAGGGTGACTTATCTATATTGTGTTAGAGGACTTATCTATATTGTGTTAGAGGGGTGACTTATCTATATTGTGTTAGAGGGGTGACTTATCTATATTGTGTTAGAGGGGTGACTTATCTATATTGTGTTAGAGGGGTGACTTACCTATATTGTGTTAGAGGGGTGACTTACCTATATTGTGTTAGAGGGGTGACTTATCTATATTGTGTTAGAGGGGTGACTTATCTATATTGTGTTAGAGGGGTGACTTATCTATATTGTGCTAGAGGGGTGACTTACCTATATTGTGTTAGAGGGGTGACTTACCTATATTGTGTTAGAGAGGTGACTTCATCTTTAATTTGTTAGGGATTTTATTTATATTGTATTATTCATTCTGGTTTGGACGTTACTTTCCTGAGCTGTCTGATGAAAAGTTGTCGCCCCGAGGGATGTTTATTTTTCATCATGGCTCAAGTTTCACCAAGTCGTAATTGACGTTGTGTTTTTATTGTGTTGTAACCGATCGTGGTAATGTGATAAGACAGAGACTATACTGTATCCTGATTGGTTAAGGGAGACTGCACTGTATCCTGATTGGTTAAGGGAGAATAACACTGTACCATGATTGCTTAAGAGAGAGAATAACATTGTACCTTGATTGGTTGAGAGAGACTGCACTGTACCCTGATTGGTTAAGATACATTGCACTGTATCCTGATTGGTTGAGTGAGGGCCGACTCCCTGACGATGATTGATTCAGCACACTCTTACGTATTATCGGACCTGGTTCTTTTTTGCATAGGTTTGATGTGTGGCTTTATATATATATATTTTTCCATATTCACCTGAGCTTAATTAAACCCGTGTCGCACCTGGTGACTGGCTGGTGTTTTGTGCTGGGACGCCTCGGGCTCCAGCCAATAATGATTTATGTTCGTATTATCTATTTTTTTATATCCTCTAGTGCTTTCTGAACTTCTTATGCACGCACGGACGCACTCACACGCACAAACTCACGCACGCACTCACACGCACGCACTCACACATGCACGCAAACATGCACTCACACAAAAGACCTTTAAAATAGACTGGACGAAATCATACAAGTGTATATACGTTGCTGTATATTTCATGTTATTGATCTAAACATTTTGTACAGTATGTATGTATGTCCGGGTCGTAAGAAAGCGTTCACAGGAATATTCAGTACATTACTGTATGTCTTCAATACCAACAGATTTAGCTAAGTGTCTATATTCGTTTATAGAGCCACGGACTCTGTTACGCTGATGACCCGCACACATGCAAATAGTTCCTCCGTGACGACCACACACAGGTACGGTAACGGGGGTCATGTGTGTGTGTTGCTACAGGACGAAGCGTTACAATGGTTGGTAGGTGTTATTAAGACTGTATGTCACTGTTGGTGTAGTGGAAGTGTGGTGGTGTTGTGTATCGGCCTGTTGGTCTAGGGGTATGATTCCTGCTTTGGGTGCAGGAGGTCCCGGGTTCAAATCCCGGACAGGCCCAGTTTATTTTGCGACCTTTTGTGTAAGGGTCAGCATACTCGCATCTTGAGTGAGAGGTCCCAGGTTCGATCCTCGGGCAGGGTGAAACTTTGGGGAAGTTTCTTTACGCCATTTGTTCCGGGGTTAATGGTTAGCCAGTGCAGTTGGCTAGTTGTCCGGTCTTTTTGGGTTATTCATTGACAATGGGTCACACAGGTCGTTAACATAGGGTGTGGTTTTTGTGTTGGCAATAACTTTTACGCTTTAAATTCGTATTTAGGGCCAGCCAGCCTCGAACAAGAGTGGCTACCATGATTATATTTTGTATATTAAGTGTCGTGCATGTTGTGGTGTTGGTGAAGGTGTTATTATGGTAGGTGGATCATGGTACAGTGTGGACGGGGGGGGGGGTATTGTGGAGGAGGGTGGAGGGCGCCCCGTCCCGCCACTTCCCCTCCTCGCACACTGTTTACTCACACACTCCTAAACGCCACACCCGAAAGTACTGCATGTTTAACCTGTCTTGTAAGGAATTAAATGTGGGCAAACAGTCGTCTGGGTGGAGGGGGCGTGGGGGTGGAGCGTTGCCTTGTCCCTGTGAGTGATCTGAGTAGGAGGGACAGGGGTGCTGCCATTCTGTCCACCCCTCAGAAAATTACACGTTTTCAGCGTAAAAACTAATTTCTTTGGTAAACGCTTATAATTTGTTTGTTGGTATTAGTGACTTGGAAGAATATAAAGCTGACGGTCGTGTTGGTTATGATATTACGTGAGGGGCAATGTGCTCTGTGGTATTAGTCTCTAGGGTCCATTTTCCTTTGGCTTCAGGACCGACTAACGCGTGGAGTTTAACAGAGTAATATTGATCTTATTGAAATAGGGCTTAAGGGTCATGTTTACTGCTTTCCGTTACACATTTTGTCCAGAGCAATATGTGAAACCCTGTAGCTTGTATCCCGTAATGTTATTTCTCGTCAAGTTTTGTCATATGTAATTATGATCACAATAACATAATAAATGTGGTAAAGCCAAGGACCGTCCACTCATTCTTTTCTTAGGCGCATAAAAAGGGACAGAGTACAATTGGTAATTTCAGGTATATTTATATATATCAGTATGCGATATATTGGGTGTCACATAACCTCGTATTAAGTAGATTACTGCTGGTTCTTTAAAGAGGTCAAGTGGATTCACGTTTATCAAGGGTTGTTAGTAGGTAACAATCGCCCGGGTACACAGCGCTCAGGGAGAATGACAACCTGCCCGGCCTCCATGTTAGTACAACCGCTAAGACTGATGATGTCATTTGGCGACGACTCTTGTGAGAGGCGTTCATGGCCCAGGGTTTATTTGTCCCTTTTTGAATGTAAGGTTGTGTGTGTGTTGTGTTTTGTTCGGGTGTTGTGCTGTTGTGTTTTGCTGGGGTGTTGTGTTGTTGTGTGTGGACATAATCCCCAGTGTGGTGTGCTGGTCATAGTCTTCATTCTCCCCTAAAACATAACATATGAGCATGAAAATAAGAACTGTGTTTCAGCTTTAAAGTTCATTCAACCCCGTAACAACTAATAGAAGAGAGAGAAGAGAAATAAATAATAAATTACGAGATTATGAGAGAGAGAGAGAGAGACGCGGGAAGGATGGACCAGCGTATTGTTTTACTTATTATCCATCAGGAAATCAAGCCTCAGTCACAACCCTGGCCAGGACGACTCTAACAGCTCCTCCCCCCTTACTCTTCCCACTCCACACCCTCTCCCCACTCACTCCACACCCTGTTGCCCCCACTCCCACCTCAGACCTTCTCTCCCCCTCACACACTCTGGGTCTCACTCTTCCCTCACTCACCTCAAACCTTCCCTCCCTCTCACTCACCTTAGAACACCCCCTCCTCCACCCCCCTCCTCCTGTCATAACTAATGCTGGAAAACTAAGAAAAACATTCCTTGTTGTCATGCGTTTGTTTTATTTTTTGGCACACTATGGCTTAAAACACCCAGGTTAGGTTAGGTTCGGTTCAAACTCTACTCGGCATATACACACAGCATCATGTAAGCTTGTAGTAAACATCCATCCTCTGTGATCACCAGTTCAGTAATTTCTTTTGACTTGGTTTGTTTCCAGTAGGAATTAAAAGTTCAGCTGTATTCATGATCTCATTTAGGTATACTCTAAGGGCCATGTACAGCACTGGATGATGTTGCTACACTTGTCGTAAACATCAACCTATAGTTCTCTTGTAAACCTTTTGTTTGAGCAGTGTGAGTTACTAACTGTTGAATGAGATGCGACATTGAACGAGGTGGTATTTCTGGTGTAGTTTGATACATAGAGATTCTTCCCATCATCTAACTAAAGGTTATATATGAAATAAAATGATATACAAGACAGAGACGAACACTTGAAGAAACTTTGTGTGGGTTTTGTCCCTCTAGTGGCGGAGTTGAGTAGCTCTGTTGGTGTTATTTCAGTGCACGTGTCGTCTGCCTTGTTTACATAATGTCAGGATGTAACACTCGCTCCCCCAAAAAAATATCTTTACGATTTTGTGCGATAAAATATGACACAACGGATGAATGATTTTGACAACCCTACCGAGACAACAGGAGTCGCGGTGTTCATTGTGAAACTCATCGACCCCCTCCGTAAAGATACTTTTTTGGAGTGAGTGTTATGTGTGAGATTTTGTGATAGTAATGTAATAAAGCGAAATTAAGTCTCTTACTGATTAGAGTCATCCTGTACTCTTATCTGCTTTAGTTTAGCAAGTAGCATTAAATAGATGATGTGTATTTATAAAACTTAACATTATTGTTCAGTTATGAGAGACACTGTCATTTGTAAGTAGACAATTTATCTTTTATTTATGTTTTTGAATCAAGATCTTGGGTACGCGAATATTTTGATGACCCCCATTTCGCTAAAGGTCATGAGGTCAAGGTCAAGGCTAATGGACAGTAATTAAACAAGATGTAGTTAATGAAACATGGATGGTGGTGATAATAGATTTATATCTTTTAATTTTTAGACTTCATTTAAGGCAGCCATTGTCGCCATATAGAATTCATCATCGCGAGTCAATTTATATCACGGGAATATCATCAGCTATCTTAAAAGTTATCCTCGTCGCTTCATGTTGGTCATCACCTTAACAAGTCACTGACCTCATTAGCGACCTCTATAATTAAGTCACAGTCATCGTGTTATTCCCTATTGCACAACTTCAAGCTTCTCGTTTACTGTCATTAACAATCTTTTAACTTATTTAGCTAATGATGAGGGAGTGTATCTTGGTTCTCATTCAGCTCATTCGGCCCTAATTAACTCACCTAACGAGCTATGTGATTATTAATGATCACATCGGTTGGGGATAATGGATGACTGTTCCCTGACGCGTTAAAGCCATTCCTGTCGCTTCCTCACTAAACGGTGGAACGAAGTGAAGGATGACTTAAGCGTGCAGGAGGTGGATGACAGACCTGAAACACGCATTTACTGTTCCACTGTTCTGTATATATCGTCATGATCTAGTGATAAAGATCTAGGTTATCAGTTGTATCGGAGATTAGTCGATACTATAATAAGATAGATAATTGTCGGTTCTTTTCAGTGTGTAATGTGAAGGTACGATGCTTGGCTGATGTTTCCTAGTAGAATGGTGTGTGTGTGTGTGTAAAGTTGATTGCGAGTTTTTATTCTGAACCGAAAATTGTCATGTTATAAAGTGGATTATAGTTCAGTACAGTAACTACGAGGTGTACCATCACACTAACGATTTAAACGCCATTATGTTGGTGCTGTGTTGACCACTTCTTTTTTTTCTGTTACGACGGTCTGGTTGTATTCCTCACACAGCTGTCACGTTTATAAAAATCCATCATATACAACTCTGTAATTAATGGCGACCCGTAACTACTGTACATTTAATTGGTCGAGGAACATCTGCTTCTACGGGGGATTATACAGTATGTTGGTTGGTGGTGTCGGTCCAGCGTCCTGCATGGTGGGGTTACCGAGCTGTAGGTTTGGTCTGGTAATGGATTTATTTGTCCTTTTTGTGAGAGGGCTGCCTCCTTTTTCCCCCTTTTCTCCTTCTCCTCCTCTCTCTTCTTCTCCTCCTTCTCTTTTCCCCCTTCTCTTCCCCCTTCAGTAAGTTATGTTTGTTCTTCCAGTGTTATCTCATAGTAGACAAAATATTTGTTATCACATTGCTAATAAATTGATAGTAGATCGAAATAGAGGTTGGGGAGTTTAATTGATCACTAGAAACGAGGTAGATGGTCAGGTAGACTTGCATATAAAGATGAAGTTTGACATGTCAACAATATTCTTGGTGGTCTCTGGGGGGACTAAGGTGGTGTGTTTCTTAAGTGTTTTAGTCTTGTTAATTCATCACACCCCGAGTATATATTGTGCCAGACATACACCATAACCACACCATTTGCTATAACACTGTTTCTCCAGGGCGTCACGAGGCGATTATAACGTATACGAAGAGCGGGTTTGTTACGGGAAACAGTTGTGATGTAGTGAGTCACCGTGTGCAGTGTTGCTGGTGATTCATGCAATTTGTAAACACTCATTATTTCTTGCGATAACTAATTTGCATAAACTACCAGGTGTGGCCACTCATTCCCTCTGACTCATGATCATTTTGTAATTTTTATTTTTTCACTGGGTATTTTAATGAATTGAAAACAAAAATATAGTTTAGTACGTTATTGTAAACAGATTAGAAAGATGGACAGGCGTGAGTACCATTTGCATTATGTGATATACAAGGTAAATATAGGGAATTAAATTTACAAACCTTAATGATATTGACTGGAGTTGTGTTTTTGAATTATTAATATGGAGGAGGTACTGTAGAATTGTCAAGCTATTTGTTGTAGTGAGAGAGAGAGAGAGAGAGAGAGAGAGAGAGAGAGAGAGAGAGCTCGTTACCTTCTTATACTCTTGAACTATCCTTGGGAACTCTTAGGCCTCACACACACCCTTGAAATTTGTTGTAGGCCTCATTATAGAAGTAGTCTCAGTCCTCACCTACGACTGAAGTAGCCCCTGGCCTCACCTACGACTGAAGTAGCCCCTGGCCTCACCTACGACTGAAGTAGCCCCTGACCTCATTTACGACTGAAGTAGCCCCTGGCCTCACCTACGACTGAAGTAGCCCCTGGCCTCACCTACGACTGAAGTAGCCCCTGGCCTCACCTTCCATTAAAGTAAGTCACATGTTCTGGGTCCGTCTTACCGCTGAAGTAACTCTTGTATGTTATTAACTTGGCCTTGACTTCACCTGCCCTAATTAGGTGTTGATCTGCCGCAAGAGTTCACTACCTGAACTTTTTCCGTGGTCCTTGTCTCCCGTTTCTGACCTGTCCGCGGCAACACACACACACACACACACACACCATTCACTTTAATGTATTGATTGTATTCTTGAGGAGTAAATAGGCAAAGAAGATCACTTAGATACAGCCATACTTTGTGCCCTCTGGTCCACGAAATACTACAAGGGCGACGTTCAGGCAAGAGAGCTGTGACAATTTCGCCTTATAACTCTTCCTCGATCACGTCTGTTTTACCTGCCCAGCAAAACTCATTAAGGAGGGCTGTAAATAATAGTTGTAGATGGATAGTGATGATTAGTGGTTGTAGATGTGGTTGTTTTCTGTGGTGGTGGTAGTGGTTGTGATTTTGGCTGGTTTTGTTGGTTGTGGGGGTTATTGGTGGTGATTGTTTTGATAGGTGAATATGTGGTATTGTAGGTACTGGAGAGAAGCTGTCTTTCGGATTGTGTGTCCCGGTTGCTAAGTGAGTGTGTGTATGTATGTAATAATAATAATAATAATAATTAACGGTTTATTGAAAAAAATTCTGCAGCCCGAAGGCTGAAAATATACATTGGACATAAATGACTTATTACATACATTGGTGGTTTAACAAGAGCCTTCATTAGAGAAAGGTAAAGGAACTTACAGATTATTGTAGGTGTTAAACAGCAAACTCGTAGTGTAGTAACTCCCTCCCAGATGGTGTTATGAGGGACCTGGCGTGGTGTAGTAATTCCCTCGCAGATGGTGTTATGAGGGACCTGGCGTGGTGTAGTAATTCCCTCACAGATGGTGTTATGAGGGGCATCACGTGGTGTAGTAATCCCTCACAGATGGTGTTATGAGGGGCCTCACGTGGTGTAGTAATTACCTCACATATGGTGTTATGAGGGACCTCACGTGGTGTAGTAATTACCTCACAGATGGTGTTATGAGGGGCCTCACGTGGTGTAGTAACTCCCTCACAGATGGTGTTATGAGGGGCATCACGTGGTGTAGTAATTCCCTCACAGATGGTGTTATGAGGGGCCTGACGTGGTGTAGTAATTCCCTCACAGATGGTGTTATGAGGGACCTGACGTGGTGTAGTAATTCCCTCACAGATGGTGTTATGAGGGACCTCACGTGGTGTAGTAATTCCCTCACAGATGGTGTTATGAGGGACCTCACGTGGTGTAGTAATTCCCTCACAGATGGTGTTATGAGGGACACATGGTGTTATGTGTGGTGTAGTAATTCCCTCACAGATGGTGTTATATGAGTGAGGTTTGGTCTTAGGCCTTCCTATCGTAGACGGATTAACACATCGCTGGTTGTTGTTGGGTCTCACGGGCCGTTATCACTGGGTACCTGGGACCTCACTGTGTGAAGGTTAACTTGGGTACGACTGTTACTGTTGAGTTGTTCTCACTGACTTAAGCACTGTTCACCACTGTTCACCTCTGTTTAACACTGGTTCCGTTCCTTTCCTAAATGAAATTGTAACTTCTGGCGAGAACTTGTTGATATTCCGGTGGGGAGGAGGGTTCAGGGGAGGGGGTTGGTATGGGCCAACTTAACAGTTGACCTGGCTGCTCCGAGAGGAGCGCCAGGTACGTCTTGACGGTGGTCAAGTATGTGTGTGTGTGTGTGTGTGTGTGTGTGTGTGTGTGTGGTTACCATCTTTGTGTACAAGATATTTTTTAGCACTTTAGTCCTTTGTAGTTTTAAAGATTGTTGTGCTGAGTAAATACATGTACTGTATAGTTCTCTACCACCATTCTATACACCACCATAACACAGACACAGTCACACAATATACACCATCATTTAGTAACGTGACACTATACCAGTAACACAGCAGCAACTATAAGCACCAGTACATAGCAACAATAACACAACATTACAATCATACCGTAACATTCATCTACCACCACCACCACCACCACCACCACCACCACCACCACCACCACCATCATCATCATCATCATCACCACCACCATCATCATCATCATCATCATTATCATCACCACCACCACCACCATCATCATCATCATCATCATCATCATCATCATCATCATCATCATCATCATCATCATCACCACCACCACCACCACCTTGACCCGCCAGAACTGCATCGCCATCGTTTAAAATGGCGTCTGCTGCAACTCACCAAAATGGTTGATAATTACATGCAGATTATGCAAGCCAATTAACTGGGGGAAGTTTCGCGCTGGACCCCGCCTGCGCCATCCCTCCCCCTCTCCACTGGCACCCCCCCTCCCAACCCCCTCTCACACTCCCCTCCGTCACACCTCCGCGCTGCATCTCCCTCCCCTTCCCCCCCTCCCTCGACCACTGCACCTTAATTATCACCACACTACCACCTCGCAGCCTCTGATTGACTTGGCCACGGTGTTGGTTTATGAATTATTCGTCTCTCAGTTTGTATCTGTCACACACTGTAGTGGCGGTGACCTTTGCCTGCTGCTGAACCTTGGATTATATCGAGTTGACCTTAATGGTGTAGAATTATCAATCTATCTATCGATCTATCTGTCTGTCTGTCTGTCTGTCTGTCTCTGTCTCTGTCTGTCTGTCTGTCTGTCTCTGTCTGTCTGTCTGTCTGTCTCCATCCATCTATAGACAGACAGACAGACAGACATACAGACAGGTAGGTATTTGTATGTATTTGTATCTGTCACAAGTTCACCCTCCCAATGCTGGACATATAAGTATTAATTAGTATCTTGTTTGTTTTGATTGGTCACAGTAAAGGGAATTGACTGACCCTCGCACAGCAATTAATTCAAGTCATTAGTTACCAGTGACAGTAACTGGTGTTGTTGATGCTTTTATTATTTACCAGGTGTGTGTGTTTGTTGTTTATGTTAACTAATGTACCACGAACGTCTGTTTTATGTTAGCTAATGTACCACCAACGTCTACGAAGAACGTTTAAGTCCGAAGTTGTTTTATTTGTCACGGCGATAAACATTTAATTAATTATTGATGCCCTTGTGGTGTCAGCGGTGTTAACGCCAAATATACTTAATGGTGCTGCCGGTGGGGGGGGGGGGCATTGTTTATGGTATCAATTTTACAGTGTTTAAGTGTTGTTCAGCCAGTGATTATAGTGTGTTTGTTTATCATGTGTGTGTGTGTGTGTGTGTGGTCATTTGTCTTAGCTAGTTATTAAAGAATTATGTAAATTATATGGCGAAGCTATTTAGTAATTGACAGTACCTCAAATATTAATACATTTCAAACTAATTTATGTCAATAGAGTATGAATAGAAAAGTTACTATTTTCATATAATAGTTATTTATGATAATCCACTCATGACTGATTGACCTGTCTGATTACAATGTCTTCTCCTTGAGGGAATTTGTCATTTTATTCCAAAGGTCAAGCCTGCATCCAAGACATCTGGGATACTTAGTTCATTATACTAGTACTCAGTAGTCTCGGCATAGTCCTCAGTGGGTTAAATACCTAGCAGTGTTTATATATTTGTTAACATAGATCTATTATTGGGGAAAATGTATATATGGTGTAAATGGCGATGGTGCAAGGGGGATAGTGTACAGAAGGGTGGTGCAAGAGAGGTGCTGGCTGGTGGTGGGTGTGATCAGCCAGGAAGCAGCGGTGTACTGTACGTTTATGGTCATAGGTCATGCGTGTTGAGGTGTACATACATACATACATACATACATATATACATACATACCAGAGAAACAGCTTACATTTATTCACTGGAATGTTTATGTTATGTATATGAAATCGTACACACTAGAATATTTCATTATCACATTCATTTTTTTCTCCATTTTCTTGTTTTTGAGTTACTGTGAGAAAAGTAATCTTAAAATAGAGTCCATTTACAGGGTTTAATTGAGTCTGGCTGCTGTAATGGAGGAGAGAAGAGGGATGGGGTGTGGGAGGGAGGAAGGACATGGGAGGGAGATTGGGTGGATGAGAGAATAAAATTAAGGAAGATGGATATGTTGATAGTGGAGGAAGAGAGAAGGAAAGTGAATTAAGGGAGGGAAGAAGAAGAAAAGGAGGAGGGATAAAGTAGGGAGGAGGAGGGATAAAGTAGGGAGGAGGAGAAGAGCGGATAATGAAGGGAGGAGGAGGGATAAAGAAGGGAGGAGGAAGGATAAAGAAGGAGGAGGAGGGATAAAGAAGGGAGGAGGAGGGATAAAAGAAGGGAGGAGGAAGGATAAAGAATGGTGGAGGAGAAGAGCGGATAATGAAGGGGAGGAGGAGGGCCGGAAGAATGGAGGAAGGGAAAAGAGGAGAGGCAGGTGGGGTGTGAGGAAGAGGACAGAGGACTAGAGGAAGGATGGAAGTATATGATGATAAGGAGCAGGTGGAGTGGAGGAGGTGAGGGGGCACAGATGGAGTGGAGGAGGAGGAGGTGAGGGGGGCACAGGTGGAGTGGAGGAGGAGGAGGAGGTGAGGGGGCAGGGTGGAGTGGAGGAGGAGGTGAGGGGGCACAGATGGAGTGGAGGAGGAGGGAGGGGTGAGGGGGCACAGGTGGGTGGAGGAGGAGGAGGTGAGGGGGCACAGGTGGGAGTGGAGGAGGAGGAGGTGAGGGGGGGCACAGGTGGAGTGGAGGAGGAGGAGGAGGTGAGGGGGGGCACAGGTGGGTGGAGGAGGAGGAGGTGGGGGGGGGCACAGGTGGAGTGGAGGAGGAGGAGGAGGGTGGGGGGGCACAGGTGGAGGGAGTGGAGGAGGAGGGAGGAGGGGGGGGGGCACAGGTGGAGTGGAGTGGAGGGAGGAGGGGGTGGTGAGGGAGAGGGTGGGGGGGGGTGTAGGTGTTCTGGTGCCTGTGGAGATATAGAGTTTCAGAAATCTTGTTTATAGGGGTTGAATTTCAACGACTTGATAACTGATGTTGAGGATAGCGGGGGGTGACGTAAGGGCGAGGCGACCATTGTCCTGCGCCTCAGTGTCGCCCTAAACAACAAGTGGTGGAGTGCGTCAGGAGCCACAGTCCATGCCTTCAATTCTGGTCGGTAGAGGCGATAATCTATATAGCGAGGATGTGATTACCGGTCAAAATACCGGATTAAGAAAAAAAAACGTATTAAAATCGACGCCATTGGTTAGAGAGATGGAGAGGGCAAGGTTGCAACGAGCGGCGGGTCAGTGGCTGGGACGAACTCCGTCTATCCAGCTCGTCCAGTCCTCCAGGTGGATAGTAAAGCCGAGATGTGAGTCGTGAGGATGATAAAAACGTCGCCATGAGAAGGAAAATTTCAGCGGTAGAATATTTGTAGAGAGAAATAAACCCAGTGTGTTGTGTGCATGAAGGCAACATTGCTTGCACCCCCCGCCTCGACCCCGCAACCCTCGTACCCCGCCGCCAATCCTGCTTCATTGTGCTTGTGAACCCTCCTCCCCTACGCTGCCGTGCTTGCGCCCTCCACGCCCGAGTGAAAGAATGGTGGTGTCGATGAATGGTCGAGGGGAGAAAACGCTGGCCTTCTCCCCCAGGGGTGGTGGTATTCGCTCCCCCACTTGTCTCTCCCCTCGTGTGCTGGCTCCTCCCCTCATTCACCCCCTTCCCCCCGTTTCTTCCCCTCTCCTCCTCTTCCCCCATGCTGCGTGAAAGAGGGGTGAGGGAGGGAAGAAGAGAGAGAGATTCCAAGCATACGCAACACCTCTCGGCGCGTTTGAATATTTGGGCTGCTGGTATCGAGGTTTTTAATCATTACCATTTTTTCTTTCTTTCTTTCTTTCTTTTATCCTGAGGGAAGTGAGAAATATGAACCGAGGTGAGAGAGTGACGGGGTGAGAGACACGGGTGGGATACGAGGGCTGCCTTACTCACCGTCCTGTTGCTGTTTGCTGGGTCATTTTCTATCTTCTCTTCACGCCCCGTCTCCCCCGCGCTACACTTTCTTGTTCTGGGATTTGCGTGCAGGTATAGGAGTGATTGAAGGGTGTTGGAGTAACTACTTTTCTGGCGTAGGAATGATTGTTGAGTGTAATTTTAGAGTGATTGTTGAGTGGAGGCGTAGGAATGATTGATAGAATGTAATTTAGAGTGACTGTAGGAATGACTGGAGGGTATAAGTTTAGGTGTGACTGTAGAGTGTAGACATAACGAGTGCCTGTAGACTAGAGTGTAGGCGCTGATATTACTGTAGGGTAATAACTATGGCTATTATAATAATAATAATAATAATAATAATAATATTAATATGACGTGAAAAAAACTAATTTTGATATTTTTCTTGCTAATAACTATCAAGTCTTGTCGTTCTCCACGTTAGAAAATATGTCTTATTAAGCTGAGGAACGACCCGGTGTATTGCGTTTGGGGAGGTTTGTTCTGCTACTGAGGGCATCCATGACGTTTTGGAATCGCTCTTTGGTCAGTAGGTCCAGATATGACTAAGATAAACGACTTTAGGGAAATGTTTGTATAATTTAAGGTATTTTATTCATTCTGCCATAGTGAAGTTACTTATGACTAAATGGGGGTATTTCTTGGTTATCTCTTGGTCTTTCTTTAGTTATTATCGTCTTCCTCTTCTCCGTCTTCCATCATCTTTTCTTCTCTTCCTCCTCCTACTTGAAGGGTCTGGCAAGTAGGGGATCAAGTATGCATGCCTCCTTTTTCTCTCCCATTTTCTTTTAAGAGTTTGTGTCGTGAGGGTTGCATAATATCCCAGCCAGTTCCCAGAAGTAGGTTTCGTTTATTATCATGAAGGTACATGGAAAAGATTAAAGCTTTATAATCTCGTATTAAATTGCTTGTATTCACGCTTTTCCCACGCCCTACTTGACCCTCGGGGGGCTTCAGTCTGTTCCCCCCTTTTGCTCGTCCTTACTGCTTGCTTGCTTGCTTCCTTCCTTCCACGTTCTCGCCCCGTGAGGAAATATGTATAATTCTCCCTCAACCGGTTAAAACACTGTGTCTTCCTCACCATCTCGGTTACCTACCTCACCAGGAAACAAGGTTATGAACATGTCATGATAGTAAACACGTCACCATCACAGTAAACACGTCACTATCGTAAACACGTCATCACAGTAAACACGTCACTATCGTAGTAAACACGTCACTATCGTAGTAAACACGTCACCATCACAGTAAACACGTCACTATCGTAGTAAACACGTCATCACAGTAAACACGTCACTATCGTAGTAAACACGTCATCACAGTAAACACGTCATCACAGTAAACACGTCATCGCAGTTAACACGTTATCTCAGTAAACACGTCATCTCAGTAAACTTGTTATTGCACAATGTCATTTCATCACAGGTATTGACTGTAACGTTTTCTGGATTTAATTAATTTGAAAGATTTTCCTCCTCTTCCTGGTGAGTGAGTGAGTGACGATGAGACGAATTATGGTGTGAGTGTTGATAGAGGCGACAAAAAGTAGTCATCGGTGGCTGGCTGGCTGCCTGAGTCTCGAGAGATTCATCCTTACAAAAGCTGGGCCAACGGAAACGCCCGGGAGTAAGTATCGCATGCAGGTGTGAACGATACAAACACACCCGCTCTCTTTCTCTCTCTCTCCTGTTGCTGCTGCCCAAAGCCACAAAAAGTGTGGTAATTATACTGGCGTCTCTCGTAGCATGCAGGTGTGAAATTGCTTTCTCTTGTGCACAAAGCAGGAAGAGGAGAAGCCTTAACCGTCGCACACAGCTCATACTTTCATTATTAAAGCAGTACAAATATAACAGGGGGGGGGGGTGGGGGGGCAGGGAGGCTGGTACAGTATTCCTCTGCTTTTGCCCTGTGGACTGGTTTGGATTTGGGATTTTGTATTATTTTCTGTTATACTGTACCAGCTTGTGTGTGTGTGGAGGGGGAGGGGGGATTTATCACGATAACAGTAACGCAAATCAGTGAAAACTTTTATCTGAAGCACTAATCAGTTCCCAGGTTCCTCGCGTCGGTGCTTTCCGTTAACGTTCCGGGAGATTTGGTTTGATCGGAGTTAGACAGATGCAGGATGGCGGGGGTGTTGCATACAATAAGGGAATATTGGTAAGGGAACATTATCTCTTATAGGTATAAATATCTTGTGAATTCCTATAATCCTCTTCTGTTCTACTAACGACTGAGGACTTCGTTGTTCCTTAGCCAGAGCGGTAGTTTGTTTATGCCAGAGACAACAGCAACAACGCAATGTACGATTTGATACTATTAACGCATCACTGAAGCTCTTGTATGATTCCCCTTTACCCTTCTATAGGTTTGAGGCCTTCAAGGTTATTTCATGACTACCACATTTGACTCCTGCTTGAAGGGCATAATCTAAACAAACGCACGCACGCCACTTTGGGAATAGGAACTGAGAATATTCCCTAAGTGGTATTGATTCCACCATAGTACCTACAGTGTGGTGTCAGTGTCGGCGTGAAGACAAGAGTTATATATATGAAAGAGCCAATCGAGGCATCTCTAAGAGGCCACTTCACTTCAGGGTTCATAGTTGGCACGATGCTGTTTTGAGAACCTCTGTCTGGGACTAGACATTAGTGTTTAGGAGTCTTTTTAATCCTTACTGGTGTTATTGTTTAGTTACACACACACACACACACACACACACACACACACACACATTTAATTAACTACGACACAAGATGGCGGCCATAATATCAACCCACTTGCTATACGATTCGACGGATAAAAAATAAACTAGTAAGTTCTATTGTGGCTAGTGCTGATTGAGTCCTATAGTGGCTAGTGTTGTGTCGTCATTCTTATCGTGACTATTTGATGTGGCTTGCTAGCTCCAGGGTTAACTGTCTTACGGCTAGTTGTTGTTAGCTATTAGCACCGGGCTCTACCATCTCGTGGGTAGGGAGAGAAAAAATAGGGATATTAAGGAGAGACAGATCAAAAAAGAGACAGGAGAGAGAAAAAAGACAGAAAAGAGAGAGAGAAGAGAGATATGAAGAAAAAAGAGAACAGACAGACAGACAGACATACAGAGATGAGAGATAGATGCATCAACAGTGTGTGGTGGTAGCATAGCGTCACGTTCCACGGTTCGCTCGCCTTATCCAGGTGGTGAGAGAGTGAGGGCCACTATCTCCACCATTATCGCGGGTGTTTCTTTACACCACTTACGTCACGCCCTCATGTACCGCTGCTGCCCGGGATCATTTTTTTTTTTCACTCTTCCTTCCTAGGTACGACTCGCCTGGTCCTGAGCCAAGGATAGCACTCCATACTGCCCATGGACGCGACGACTGATTTGTGCATTGGAAATTGTTAATGATGAAGATGAAGTAATAATAATAATAATAATAATAATAATAATAATAATAATTTTGTGCTTAAAATTCCTTAACTGTAACCTAGTATAATGAAGATGATGATACGGTAATGGGGCTAAAAACATAAGACTTATTAATAATGATACCTGGTAAAGAATATCATAATAATAATCTTAGTTACAGCAGAATAATTAACCTGTGACTAATTTTACTTGGCTTCAATATATATATTTTTTGAATTTCACGTTTTTATCCATGAAAAAAAAAAATTACGAGTGGCGAAATAGATTGACTTCCTCATTAGCATAAAAAAGACACTTATTTCCCCTGTCTATTTAATTCTGTCTATCCTTTTCACTATCTGTATCCCGGTCGTTTCTTCCCGCAATACCGTCTATGTATTTTCGACAGATATAATTTCTAGCCAAGACACCATATTGATGTAGTCTTCATCATCACACGGGAATCACTGTAACTGGAATATATATACAGTATATAGTTTTGTAACCTAAAATATTATGTACTGTACTTGTATTACATTCTTGGATGAAGTTTCTGGTTATTGCGTAATTGAAGGTAATTGAGGGTTATTTAAGAAGGTCGATGGTAATTACGGCACTGACTTATTAAATCAATTATATAGGAGAGGATGTCACACGGGGAAGTTTGTATGTATGTCGTGTCGTGTCATATCCAGTACAGGTGAAATGTTAGTAATGAAAGGGGTTATACCTTACCTGTGTTGGTAATTAATGTGATTGGCTGGAGTGTTTATTAAGCCTCTAGCTATTGGTTGGAATTTTTGGGGGGTATTGGTTACCTTTGTCTATGAGCTGTGTCTATCTATCTATTGAGCTGTGTCTATCTGTCTATCAAGGTGTGTCTATCTGTCTATCAAGGTGTGTATCTGTCTATCGAGCTGTGTCTATCTGTCTTTCAAGGTGTGTTTATTTTCCTTCGTTTCTCTGACCATGTAAGACTTAATATATGTAGGTAATAATCTGGTTATATTTTAACTAAACTTATATTCATCTTTATTTACGTAGGTTTACACACACACACACACACACACACACACCATACTGTATATCTGTTCATATTCTTAACTATCTTCCACTATATCTATATTTCCTATAATACCTGGTGGTGGTGTAAATGTTGTTCAGGTTCATTATCTCCTTATATATGTTTTAGTTAATTTTTTTATATATATCTTATCCACATTATTTGCCTCCGCTTATATGCATGACGTCATCGTGTCGGATCTTTCGTAGTCATAATTTGACACGAAATTTACATAATTCTTGTGTATTTTGCCTCGTTTATCACATCAACGGTGTAATATGCAAATGCTTTCAAGCAATTATTTTAAAAGTGCATAGTTGTGCGAATTATCGGAGTAATTGTATACTATTACTGAATGATATTTTGTGTTAATATTCTTCTTCTTTTAGGTCAAAATCGCTTTCAGTGTGTGTGTGTGTGTGTGTGTGTGTGTGTGTGTTCACGGGGTCGAACTATATGAATAATTTGTAAAATCAACTTTTTATCCATTTGGGTACAACTGAAGTACGGTACATGTGTGTGTTTTGTTTGTATGGGTGTTTGTTTGCCCTCGTCTGTGTGTCTTTCTCCATACTGTTCTTTTTGTGTGTGTGTGTGTTATCTTGTGGCTGTATGTTTACCTGTGTATCAGTGTACGTTTGTATCTCCATATGTATCTGTTTGTGTATGTGTACCTGTACCTACAGATCTGCTTGTGTGTACGCGTATGTATCTCTATGAGTTTGTGTTCGTGCGTGCTTGCGTGAGAATGAGCGTATTTGTGTGCTTGCAAGTGTGGCTGTGTTTGTGTGTTTGTGTTTATCTTTTATAAAATCTTAAATCCCTGTTGTCAACACTAAACACGCCCAGTCAAGTTTATTTATACCAAAACTTAACTCTTACATCACTCGTAAATTACCTATGTCATCAGTTAGCTGTGTGGATAACTTTCACCACCACACAACGGATCCTGAACCGACAACCACGTACTGTATCTATTCGTTGATCAAGTGGACAAGTTGTTGATGATAATTCCACTTACCTGATCCATAGTTCCTCCTTTATTAAGTGTTTGGAGTGACTCATCTTCGTGTTAGTTATCCTGGTGACTGGGAGCAAAGGTATGTTGCTACTGTTGGTGTAATTGAAGAACAAAATTCTTCATGTAACTTGAGCAAAGGAAATTACGTCAGTTTTTGTGGATGTAAAGACGAGCAGTTTATCCCTGGCGCCTCCTTGTCACGTGTTACCATGACGGCGGCCTTAATCCGTTTAATAGTATTTTGTTTGAAACCTTTCATCTGTATCTCTTAAAGTTCGGATAACGGGGAACTACCCGGTAATATTGCCGTTTAACCTGGTCCGGATACCGGGAGTTGCGTTGCTTTATTGCTTTCCGTGTGGCAGGTAAAAGATCCACCGCCCTTGCTAAGTCAGATTATAGTCCGGATAACGGGGCAGATTCACTAACCTTTGTGCTGTGTCGCATATTCCGGATAACCGGGGAACTCCATATTGTTGTGTTAAAGGAGGCGGCAGAAATTCTACAAGACGCGATAGTCGTCCTTCTTAAGCTTTTATTATGGCCAACACAAATGAGGTCGTGTAAACTTAATGCATATGGAATGAGGGAGTCTCACTGCAGGCGAACTCTGCTAAAATGATATGTTTCTAAGAGGGAGGGAAGAGGGGGGGGGGGATATCGTCCACTCAATGCAACCCTTCCCACCCCCAGTCCTCCCTCTGCCTTCCCCTCTTCCCCTCTCCTTCCTCCACCGTCGTCTCCATCATCTTCCCTCTCGTCCTCCTCCCCAAGACGTCCAAAGGCACGCGTTCCATCATACTAAAGTGAATTATGTATTTTCTCGGCTTTTGTCGGAGTAGCCACCTTAATGCGACTTTTTAACTGTTGTTGACCGAGCTGTCAGACAGATGATGGGACAAATATATTTTGGCTGGTGTTTATCTAGCTGTCAGACCAAGGGGCGGATAATAGGTTTTTGTTATTGGGACGTGGCGGGGCGACCCTGCCAGTTGATTACTCCGCCACGACTCGGAGTGTTCCCCTCCATTATTAACAGCACTTGCACCTCCTCTCCGACCCTCTCTTGTCTCTTCTTGGTATTGCGTTCATGGTCCTCTACACACACACACCTCCCCCCGAGGGCTTCACCTGGGCGCCTTGTACGCCTCTTTTTCCTGCCTGTCACCAGTCTTTTAAATAGGCTCTTGTCTGGCGACGTATATGGATTCATAACTTTCTCTGACCTCGTGAGTGGTGAAGGTATCGGCTGTCTCATTATATGACAAGTGTTATGTTGGTACAGGTGTCTTCATGAAGTGCACCTGCTGGTAATTGAAAGGTAATGTGTTACGATGTGTACCTGGAGTTAAACTAGTTGATGATGTGTCTGTGCCGGACAGTCTTCGTTCGACCAGAGTGGGATGAAATTATGTATGATGTTTGAACGTTTCATTGTTACATCTGGAGTACTACAGCGGGTAAGGGTTTTATTGGTGAATTTCGTTGTGTGTGGAATTAATTTGTCTTTTTACAGTCGCGCACGCGCGTGTACAGGTATATATGTGTGTGTGTGTGTGCGTGTGCGCGTGTGCGCCATGCCTTTAACTGCAATTTGATTTAAAGGTGGTGTGAGTGCGCAGGCTTACACACACACACACGCGCGCGCACACACACACACACACACACACACACGCATACACACACACACACATACACACACACACACATACACACACACACACACACACACACAAGAAATATGAAGCATATCTTATTCATCGCTTCTCCTTCACGTGCTTCACCTCTTAGTTTGTTTGGCATATTCAAATTCGGGAATTAATGATGTGTACTGAGGATATGACTGGCCGTGTTGTTATATACAGCCGCGGGTGAAGAATGTGTAATGGGCTCGGTGAGTTAGGTCAATGTGGCTGTAATGTACCCGAGTATAGATAGCCAATTTACAGATTCATGAGACAAACTTAGGAAAGCATTGCCTCTCACGATACCTGGCGAGAGAGAGAGAGAGAGAGAGAGAGAGAGAGAGAGAGAGAGAGAGAGAGAGAGAGAGAGAGAGAGAGCCTTCTTCCTACCTACCTCCTTCGCTGGCTCACGGTGCTGGTGATTGCATACCGCCCCATCTTGGTGACTTCAGCATCGGGAGACAGCTGGGTTTTGAGCGAGATTATGCTAATGGTATTCATATACAAATATGGCAGCAGTGTGAGATGGATGTTGGAGATGTTTGCGGTGTTTGATCGCGTGTTGGTGGAGGCGGGTGGAGGATGTGTGTTGGAGATTATGTGAGGTGGAGGAGGTGAATTGAGGCTCAAGTGAATGATGCTTAAGTCTTTTGGGATTAGATGGTTATTTTCGTCTCTCTCTCTCTCTCTCTCTCTCTCTCTCTCTCTCTCTCTCTCTCTCTCTCTCTCTCTCTCTCTCTCTCTCTCTCTCTCTCTCTCTCTCTCTCTCTCTCTCTCTCTCTCTCTCTCACACACACACACACACACACACACACACACACACACACACACACACACACACACACACTTTTTAGTGCAACCCGAATAAATAACAATAAGAAAAATCAGCCAATAACCACGTAATATTTGCCCTGCCATAACCACGCACATAAAAATGCACTTGGGTACTTCACACTGACCTACCCAGTGGACATAAAAATACAACCAAGGGAATTATTAATGGCCCCTCCCCCTTCCCACTCCCCTCCCCTCTACCACCAGACGATCTCTCTCTCTCTCTACCTCCCACCTGTGTGTCCATAGATTAAGTGGCTTAGACATCCGTAGCGAAAGTTGAAGAGAGGGAATGTGAATAGTGCGAGTGAGAAGTATGTGAAAGAGTGTATAGAATAATAGCCTGGATGAGGACGGTGTAGACGTGTTTATTGTCTGCTTTAAGAGCCGCTTGAATACATGGCTAACACTCATGTGACGTTCATCAGTCAGGTCAGGACAGGACAAGAGCGACTTACGGTGACTAATGTTAGCTAGAAAAAATGACACGTGGAAAATATTGCTGCTGTTACCGCCACCACTGTTAATATAATACAGGAACACTAACAGGAAAAAACCCTGTTGATATTTTTTTTTCTGATATTTTAATTTATTTTACCATAGATGTTACTCATAGTTCTGTCGTTGATCGTAACGGATATAGTGATCATAATAATAATAATAATAATAATAATAATAATAAATTACTGTGAAAAACCCCCCAATATTTTTCCGTCACACTCTCTGGTTGATCTTACATGACAATACTGGAATGAAGAAAGTGACACGAGGAATCTTATTTTTGCTCGGCCAGATAATATCGTCTTTACCAGAGGAAGTGGTCAGGACCGGCTGGCATATAAGTACAGGTAACTACAGGTAACAAGTACAGGTAACTACAGGTAAGTACAGGTAACTGCAGGATGTCACACTCATAATAATAATAATAATAATAGTAATAATGATAATAATGATGACTAATAATAATAATGATAATAATAATAATAATAATAGTAATATTAATCTCAATATAATACCAATAATAATGTGAATAAAAAAATTAACTCATTGAAAATAATCACCCCGAAATAAATCACTGAAAATCATAGTAATATAGAACAAGAAATAATTTTATCTTCCTCGCGATAAAAGAGACGAGTTATCTTGGCGGCGGCAGGAGGCGGAGGACATGTTAGCCCTTACCGGGACTCGGGGCGGCGTCCAGCGAACCACCCAATTTCATGGTTCTTTGCAAATTAAGGGAAATATAATGAGCAATGACGTCACTGTCGATCGAGGTTGTTTGAGTTAGTCCGATCAATCAGGGAAGATTATTGGCTCCCTCATCACGGCGCGGCCCTCACCCTCCTTCCCTCCCTCACCCTTCCTCATAGACGGGACACGAAAAAAATGGATAAAATGTTAACTAAATTATTCAAATTATATAAACGGGCTTTTGGAAGTAGCTAAAGTGATTGATATCGTGATTGATATCGTGATTGATATCCACCAACGAAGGCCTTTTCTCCTCTCCCTGGTAATGTGACACAGGTAATGGCTTTCTAGGAGGTACGTAGAGTAGTTGTTAATGAACCTGGGTATGAAACCTGTTGTTTTATTGAGTTAAAGAAACATTGTGAAAAAAACAATAACCTTAGTTTCACTGTATATACTGTATATATTATCGATTGTTCGTGTGTTTTAAATATAGAAATTGTTCGTGTGTTAATTGTAAATATAAATTGCTCGTGTAATACAAATAGCCAGATATTGATTACAAGAAATGATTGTTTTCATTTGTAATACTTGTGCTGGTAATAACACACATTAATAACACCAGTAGTTCTTGGGATACTATCAGTATTAATACCAGCTATCCCGTTAATAACACTTCGTTGCTTCACTAATAACACCGGCGTATATTCCTTGTTAAAGCAATACAGTTTACTCCAGTAACAGCAGTAATAAAACAAGTGATTGGCTCAGTAACACAGGTATTGGCTCAGTAACACAGGTATTGGCTCAGTAACACTGGTATTGGCTCAGTAACACTGGTATTGGCTCAGTAACACAGGTATTGGCTCAGTAACACGGGTATTGGCTCAGTAACACAGGTATTGGCTCAGTAACACGGGTATTGGCTCAGTAACACGGGTATTGGCTCAGTAACACGGGTATTGGCTCAGTAACACAGGTATTGGCTCAGTAACACGGGTATTGGCTCAGTAACAGGTATTGGCTCAGTAACAGGGATATTTTATGAATTATTTTTCTCCTCCAATAAAAATCACCTTTTAATTGGAGCTCGCGCCACTAAACAAAGAGAGAGAGGCGTCGGGTGGTGGAGCCGTAACCTGAAAAAAAAAAACGGAATGGGATAATTAAGTGGGGACACGAGAGACGCCCTGCCGCCGCAACCTGAAACAATACTGAACAACTTTCTCGGGAACCTTATAGTTGGGTGTTAGTCCGTGGCTCATGTGACGTTTTGGTCCAGGTGAGGGGGTGTTTGGGGGTGGTGTGTGGAGTGGAGGGGTTGTGTGGGGGTTGGAGAGGTGATATGTGGGTGTAATATGTAGGGGGGGTGATTATGGGGGGTCGGTGTGGAAGGGGTATTAGATTTCTGGGTGTAGGGGTGTGTTGTGGATGGGTTCAGTGTGTGTGTGTGTGTGTGTGTGTGTGTGTGTGTGCTTGCGTGCGTGCGTGTGCCTGAGATATATAATATATTTTGGTGTAATTTAATAATGAGTGAATTTTTTTATCTAAATTTTTTAGTGTTCCAAATCTGAATGTTGATGACCAGGTGGGAGGTTTACCTGTGTAGAAGTCATACATCACCGGGATGAACGTAATTACAGGTACACATTCCTCCACACACCGGCTGACACGAGGGCAGCATCGCGCTTCTGACACCTGGCTCATGACACGAAGCTGACTGTGATGGCAGGTAGTAACTGGTGACTGTTTGTTGTGTCTGCTGCTGATAACTGTATGATCGTCATGACAAGAAGTGACTGGTGACCTTATTGTGCCAACCTCCCCGTGACATCGCTAATAACTGCATGTATGTCAGTATGGGCTGTTACTGGTGACAAGTTGGTGACATAACGGTGATGGAAGGTGTGACAGGTTGTTGTCTGTACTGTGGTTGACAGGCGTGACAGATTAGTGCTATAACCTTAAAAACGGGCATGACACCACATGACAGGTTCTTGTATCTGTCTGCCCGTGACACTGACAGTAACTACATGACAGTGATGACAGGCCGTGTCTGGTGGTGACTAGTGTTGTTCCTGGCCGTCCATGTCACCACTGTAGAGCCGTCTGACTGACTGGTGAGTGACTTGACCCAGCAGCGGTCACTTGGGGTCACCGGCACACACGGTCCCTCACGTCTATGGACCTGGCCCGCCTCTCACTTGGTCTCCTGCCAAAAAAAAAAAAAAAAATGTCCGTATAAACAGAGGGATAGTGTCTTGGCCGGTGCCTCTGATTATTTGTGCTCTTAGCCGATATATCGTATGTCAATAAGATATCAATTTGGCGCCGAGTTGATCCCGGGGTTACGCCTCTGATGATGCCAGTAGCTGGAATATGATCCATATATTGAGGGTAACCGGAGAGCTGCGAGAGGCTTGGTTTGCCGCCCACCGCCTGCTGTGTGGCTGCTGCACATGTTGCTGTTCTTGTTATTGTTGCTGCTGTCCATGTTGCTGTTCTTGTTATTGTTGTTGCTGTTCTTGCATGACTGTGGCTGCTGTTCTTGTTATTGTTGCTGCTGTCCATGTTGCTGTTCTTGTTATTGTTGTTGCTGTTCTTGCGTGACTGTGGCTGCTGTTCTTGTTATTGTTGCTGCTGTACATGTTGCTGTTCTTACGTGACTGTGGCTGCTGTTCTTGTTATTGTTGCTGCTGTACATGTTGCTGTTCTTGCGTGACTGGCTACTGTTCTTGATATTGTTGCTGCTGTACATGTTGCTGTTCTTGCGTGACTGGCTACTGTTCTTGTTATTGTTGCTGTTCTTGTTATTGTTGCTGTTCTTGCGTGACTGGCTACTGTTCTTGTTATTGTTGCTGCTGTACATGTTGCTGGTCATTGGGTGTTTAAGAGAAGAAAAAAGTATCGATGCCACCCACTTTCCTAGGCGACCGACTACCGTATATATACCTCATTTAACATAACATAACGCGAGAATGATAAGCGATGACTTCTACCTTATTAGTGTAATTTTAAAACCATTTCATCCCCTTTCAGTAGTTCTGTCGCGTAATGCTTGCTAATCAGAAGGAATTGTTGTTATTTTGTCTGTTGTAATTGTCTTTGGATAGGATTTTTTTTTAATGGGATGTTTTATGTAAGATCAAGTACACAATGGTAGGGAAATCGTATACTCAGCTCGTGTTTGTATCCTCCGACACCATCCTCATTAACTATCTCTGTGTTTGGTAGCTAAAGTAGTTCACCATCGTAATACCATTTGATACAATAACTTTAACTAGACTGCTGTTAAAAATTTACCCACCCCTTCTTAATGCTAGTGTTTACTCGAATCGTAATAAAGTAGTACCTGTTTAGTATTTTAATTTCACTCGTTGCTAGTAATAAGTTGTCTAGTCATATATCTATCCAGGTAAGTTATGGGTGTTGTGTAGCTAGTTATTACCTGCTCATGCTAGCGTCATAACTTCACCCCTTGGTAGTCTTCTTTATCCCTTTTGGAACAGAATTATTTCCTGATATACAGTGTCGCGCCACATAACCAATATAGTGTTATGCAATTACCTGGCGAGTTACCATATATATATATATATATATATATATATATATATATATATATATATATATATATATATATATATATGTATGTATTTTATATAATTCTTGGTATATCGCAGGTGATATAGTGTTTATTAAGTGTTGGTGAGTCATTCAATACGTCGTTAATAACTTCAAAGTGCGTGTTATGACTTTATCCAGGGTTGTTATGTGTTGTTATTTATCGTGTGACAACTTACTGTAACGCTCTTGCTTCTAATTTGGCTCTTGATAACCACCTGTGTATTAATGTATTTTTTTTAACACCTTTACCTCCCCCCCCCCTCACCCCTCACTTCAGCTCCTACACCCCACCTTCACCGTTCCTCATTTCCAATACCCTTCCCTTCCTCGTCAATTCCTATACTTTACCCTCCCCTTCCCTTCTCAACCATTACACTCCCTCACTCCCTCTCTCCCTTTCACCACACCTGGCCATTCCCACCCCTCTCCTCACCTCCCCACACCCCACCCTCTCCCCACCATCTACACCCCACCCTCTCCTCACACCACCCACACCCACCTCTCCCTCACCCACACTCCCACCCCTCTCCCTCACCTCCTACACCCTACCCTCTCCCCTCACCACCCACCCCACCCCTCTCCCCCACCCTCCCTACACCCCCACCCCCCTCTCCCCACCACCCACACCCCACCCTCTCCCCCCACCTCCCCACACCCCACCTCCCCACCCACCCACACCCCACCTCCCCACCACCCACACCCCACTCCCTCTCCCTCACCACCCACATCCCCACCTCCCCACCACCCACACCCCACCCCCACCACCTGGCTAATCTCTGGCTCCCTCTCCCCTCACCACACCCCACCTCTCCTCACCTCACCTGCACCCCACCCTCTCCCTCACCTCCCTTCAATCACCCCCACCACCCACACCCTACTCCTCTCCTCACCCTCCACACTTACTCCTCTCCTCACCACTCCACACCCCACCCTCTCCCCCACCCCACCCCACCCTTCTCCTCACCACCCACACCCCACCCCTCTCCTCACCCCACACCCCACTCCCCCTCTCCCCACCTCCCACACCCCTGCCCCTCTCCTCACCACCCACACCCTACTCCCTCTCCTCACCTCCCAACCCCAACACCCTCTCTCACCACCTACACCCTACTCCCTCTCTCACCCCTACACCCTACCCTCTCCCTCACCCTCCTACATTCCCACCCTCTCCCTCATGTCTTCTCCCAGCCTTCCTTATCACCCCTTCCCCTTTCCACCCCCTTCACCTTTTCCCTTCCCTCCGCCTCTGATGCCCGGAGCGATGGTTTTACATTTTTAATTTCACTGAGGCTAAATCGGCGAGGCGTAGAACAAAGGAAGGGGGGCAGAGGGTGATGTCTTGCCCGAGGTCCCTACTGTAGGCCCTCACTGTAGGCCCTCACTGTCGCTCCTCCCCAAGACCACCACACTGTAGATCCTGCCCCCCGCCACAAGACCTTCCAATCAAACTGTTTCTTGTACTGTATTTTCTTTTGTCTTCCCATTCTTCTTTTTGATGACTTGTTTACTCTCGTTTCTGTTTATTTATTTATTTGTTTGTTTGTTTGTTTGTTTGATTCATTTTTCAAGTTCAACCCTGTTTTTGATTTAATCTCTGTCTTTCTGTTGTTTGTTTTATTTTAATGTATCGCATTTTTACGAGAGAGAGAGAGAGAGAGAGAGAGAGAGAGAGAGAGAGAGAGAGAGAGATTCTAATTTTGTTTACCTTTTTTCACTGTATAATTAACCTTGATTTACGGTTTATTTCCAGTAATTTGTCTACAGGTAAATGAGATTGATACACACCTGTTTATGTTCGATTTACTCCCATAATACACCTTTATATTTACCTGATATATTTTAAGTCAGTCTAACCCCTCGACTTCACTGATCTGACTGATGGATGGTTGCATGTGTTTGATGGGATGTTGTTGTTTTTTCGTAATGCGGTAAATACAAACAGACAGTGACGAGTTATTGTTTTTCTTGTTATAAATTTGTTTGTTTTTTGAATGTTAGTTATTTTTAGTAATTTTTTTAAGACGTTTTCTCTATAATGAAGGAAGTAAAATTATATATTATTAAACTTTATTTTAGTTATTTGCGTGATTTTTTATTTTTTTTTAGATAAATATAAACTCAATTGACCAAACCTCTGTCTTCCATTGGTGGTTGACGCAAGAGTTAGAAGAATGTGTTGTTATTCCCTGTGATCCCCCCCCCCCCGAGAGGCCATTTTTCTGAGATTAATTGTGGTTGATCAGTGGAGGTGACGCCTGAGTGACCTACAATGATTTTTTTAAGAGGCTAAAGGTGGTCCCTGGGTGCAGTTAACAGGCGTCCACTGTACGGTTTATTGAAAAAGTTTGCAGCCCGAAGGCTGAAAATATACATTGGACATAAATGACTTATTACATACATTGGTGGTTTAACAAAAGCCTTCATTAGAGAAAGGTGAAGGAACATACAGTGAATATACAGATTAATGTTTACACACGTAGATCATGTGAGCTGAGGTGTTGAACAGCAGACGTGTAGTAATTCCCTCACAGATGGTGTTATGAGGGGCCTGATGTGGTGTAATAATTCCCTCACAGATGATGTTATGAGGGGCCTGATGTGGTGTAGTAATTCCTTCACAGATGGTGTTATGAGGGGCCTGATGTGGTGTAGTAATTCCCTCACAGATGGTGTTATGAGGGGCCTGATGTGGTGTAGTAATTCCTTCACAGATGGTGTTATGAGGGGCCTGATGTGGTGTAGTAACTCCCTCACAGATGGTGCATGTGTGTGTGTGTGTGTGTCTATTCTCTCATTTTTCTTTTATATCTTTCTCTCTCTTTTTTCTTCTTTCTCTCCTTTTTTCTTATTTTTCTCTTGTTTTCTTTCTTTCTTTATCTTATTTTCTTTCGTTTTCTTTCCTCTGTTCTCTCTCTCTCTCTCTCTCTCTCTCTCTCTCTCTCTCTCTCTCTCTCTCTCTCTCTCTCTCTCTCTCTCTCTCTCTCTCTCTCTCTCTCTCTCTCTCTCATCCATCCATCTCTATAAATCTTTTTTTCTTCATATTTATTTGTGTGGCTCGAAATTTCTATCCAAACTTTAAACAGGATTTAATAAAAGAATTTACGCCTCAATATTTGTAGGAGTGATGTCAATAGCCGTGATGGGAGTGTAGGCAACTGTCATCGGGATTTATGACACGTTTGGATGCCGTTTGTCACCGGGAATAGTACAGTACACGTAAAAAATGTGTGTGTGTGTGTGTGTGTGTGTGTGTGTGTGTGTGTGTGTGTGTGTGTACAGTATAACAATATGCAGTTTTGAATTATAGTCAAACTCTTTATATATTGGACTTCTTCTTGCGATATAATCCGTTAAATGGGGTTTCGTATCTAAGGGACTCTCGATATAATAGACTTTCATCTGTGTAATTTGTTAGATGGAGGTTTCATATATAAAGGACTTTCATCTCTATGTAGTTTCCATATTTTGATGTTTCATATACAACGGACACCTCGATATAACGGAATTTTCTCTATATAGTCCGTTGTATAGAGGTCTGACTCTATATGAATGATAGTTGTGGTGTAGCTCTTAAGTCAACAACATCGAATGCTCAGTTAGTTTAATATTTCTACACTGTGATTCAGACCCATTCATCAGTACATGTCACTTGTCATTTTATATATTCAGTAACGGCAATACAGGTAAAGTACAGGTACATATGTTACAGCCAGGTGACGTAACATAAACATCATGAGTGAGGAATGTTAGCTGTTACGTTACCATCATCTCGTTACATCATCTTGTACTCGGGAAAAAGACTTAAGTTACTCGTATGTATATGTTGGGAGTGTATTTTTTTTTTTTTTTTGCAAGTTCAGGTCAATATGGTACTAAGCGCCTGTTGTCATAATCTTGGTGGTTATCGTCCTGAACAGTGAAGAAACAAGTTGAGATGAGAACTATCGTAAGTATGGCTGTTTGTTTTAGTAGACTGAGTCATTCTAGTTACCTTTAATGTGGATTTTGACTGACTGACTGACTGACTGACTGTTCTCCACACATGTACTTACTCTGACTCACTACCACCCCCCTTCCACACACACACACACACACACACACACAGAAGACTCAAATTGCTGTTGAAAGGCTGAAGGACGAGGAGGAGGAGGAGGACTGGTGGTCGGGTCATTGAGAGGTCGTGGGCGTGAGGGAGCCGCTAGGGTCGAGTGGGCGCGGTGAATATACTTCTAAATGGTAACTACCAGATGTATGCCACCGCCGCCGCCGTCAGGGTAAATGACCCCACTACGCCGTCGTCTGCTGTAGTTAGCGTTGGAGAATGGGGGTGGCCATACGCAATCAAAGGAGAGAAAGAGAGAGAGTACGATAACTCATATATCACGTCAATATAAACATTCATCTTAAGAAACCTCAACATCCATCAACATTAACATCAATACAACCCCAACATCTTTTTTTTTATCCATTCTAACATCAACATCAACATTTAAACTAACATGAAAAAAATAAATAAATAGGGAAATTATACACCACCGCCATCGACCTCAACATAATGAAATGAATATTTTAGCCCCAAGAAACACAGACAAACAAAACTAAGAGATATATTATATTTTAACACGAGGAAACATTAACGTCTCTAGTCTTTATTATCTGCCGTTCCTTCCCCTCTCCCATCATCACAGTTAAGTATTTTATTATTAAGAAACATCAATGCATCAATAACTTCAAGAAACATCATCACTGGATTCGTAACATCAGTAACATCAAGAAGCAGTAACACCATCAAATAGTAACATCAAGAAACATAACATCAAGGCACGTAACATCACTAGATATCTGTAAAACATCGCTATTACTGTGTACGGATATCGACAAACTTCAACATCGCTAAACCCAAACATCAAGAGACGTCAACACCGCTAAACACACACATCAGGAGTCGTCAACATCGCTGAACCCAAACATCAGGAGTCGTCAACATCACTGAACACAAACATCAAGAGGCCTTCGCGTCGTTTCTGTCTACGCCAACATCATAACTAAATAACATTAAGAAACATCCTGCCTCCTTCTTCGTAAATAAACATCTGAAGATTATGGAACAAAGGACTCGTGCGTTGCTCCTACCCTCCTTAACATCTTAACTAAACATCTAAACCTAAACATCAACATAAATGGATTCGTACGTCACTCTTGTCCCCCAACATCACAACATCGTAACGTTAAGAAATACAAACATCAAGGGGACTCGTGAGCCACTCCTACCCGCCATAACATCCTAACATCAACATTAAGGGGGGGGGGGCTCGTGTGGCCGCCCCTGCCTCGCCCGCCCGCCCGCCTGCCTCAACATCATAACTCACCAACTATATATGGAGATGTTTTTCTTGTGGGATATTACATCTCATCATTCCGTAATTATGGGATTTACGAGATTTCTGTGTAATTACCTCTAGGAATATCAGATGCTCATTATGGGATTGTAATGATGATGGAGAGAGAGCCAGGCTGGGGGTGAGAGGGGAGGAACAGCAGGGGGAGAGGGAGAAGAGAGAAGGAAGGAGGAAGAGGTAGAAGGAGAAAAGTTTTGAGATGGAGGTTGATGTTTTGGATGAGGAAAGAAGAAGGAAGAGGGGTAAGATGGAGAAGGAAGAGGATTAGAAGGGGGTGAGGAGGAAGAGGGAGGAGGAGGAGAAAGACGATTGTGAGATGATTTCCGTATGGAGGAGAAGGAGGGGAAGAAGGAACAGGAGGACGAGGAGGAGGAGTAGGAGGAAGGGGGAGGACTTGGGGGAGAGGCAAATTGGAGGGGAGGAGGAATAGGAGGTGGAGGAAGAGTATGAGGTGGAGGAAGAGGAGGAGAAAGAAGAGTATTAGGTAGAGGAAGAGGAAGGGAAAGAAAAGGAAGGAAGGGATGAAGGATAATGATGAGAAATGAAAATATGACGTCCCCAAAAAATAATAAATGGAAAAATAACGTGAATAACATGAACAGTAAAGCCAAATAAAAGAAGAGAGGAAGAAGATAGAAACACGTAAAATGAAAAGGTGATGAAGCCAAGGTGAGTGAAATTTGAAATAGGCCTAAGGGTAGGTCTAATAAAAATGGAGATTGTTTTGATAGTCGAGCAGATGGAGTGGCGGAAGGAGGGAGAAGGTGATGAGAGAAGGAGGGGGGGGAGACTGGAGAGAAAGAAAGCAAGGAGGTAGGAAAGAGAGGTAGGAAAGAGAGAGAACACACAGAATCTCCCAGAATCTCAACAAGTAAACATGGTAATTTTTTAACTACCGTCATCTGGTCGTACAAGTAAGGCTATTATATCAGTTTTTTTCCCTCCCCCAAAGCATTAATACGAGGATGGAGAAAAAGGTTAATAATATGAAATTGGTTCACTCTTGGCTGCTGTAATGACGTGTTCATGTGATGGTGGTGAGGGACTGGGAGGCGGATAATAAGGTGGGGTTTATTCGTCTGTCATAACCCAGCAGGAATGTTAGTGACCTGTGTGTGGGTGGGTGTGTGTGGGTGTGGGTGTGGGGGTGTGTGTGGGTGGGGGTGGGTGTGTGTGTGTGTGTTCGAAATGTTTATGTTTATGGATGTTGTATGATTCCAATGTTGTGGGAAATTTTATGTTAATATATCAGTGTATGAATGTTTCGTAGGGTCGGTATTTTTCATTATTTTAGCTTCCCAAATTCTCTCGACATTTGGCCCTGTGCGTGTGTGTGTTTGGGGTTACCGTTAGTGAATGATATTTATTAATGAAAAGTGTCATAGAAAGTATTGAAAAAACTATATAATAAAGTAAATTGTGCTTTTTATTGTAAATTGCCAGAAAAAATATTAACAATTTTACAATAAAAAAGTATAATACAAAAAAATGTAAATAAAATATAAAAATAAAATAAGATATTAACCTCTTTACCAACAGGACCTTCCAGTAGATGCCAGATACTGTAGCAATCAAAAGTTGTCGAGGGAAGTTTTGGTCCACAACTGTACTATACATTA
Source organism: Homarus americanus (assembly GCF_018991925.1). Lineage (NCBI taxonomy): Eukaryota > Metazoa > Arthropoda > Malacostraca > Decapoda > Nephropidae > Homarus > Homarus americanus. The sequence goes on from NW_024756966.1 coordinate 256,214, forward strand.
GTTTCCAAGTGGTGAAAAGGTCATTATATGGTGTTTGAACCTCTAGATATGCTTAACCAGGGTGGATATGTATGGTGTTTGAACCTCTAGATATGCTTAACCAGGGTGGATATGTATGATCACGTCTTTCTGGGGTTTAGGTACAGACGTAGAATAAAAAGTCTCTGAATCCTCCGTCCCATTTATGAATCCTGAGACTCGTGAACCAGTGAATCCGAGACATCACACACCATCTATGGGTCTAACAGTGTCCGCATCTTTGTCAGTTTGATGTAACTTTGTCTGTCTGTCGGTCCTTCCTGTCTGTCTGTCGGTCCTTCCTGTCTGTCTGTCGGTCCTTCCTGTCTGTCTGTGCCCCTTCGTGTCTTTTTTTTGTTCTACCCTGTGTCTGTCTGTCTCTCCAGCCTGTCTATTCGTCCTTCCGTCTGTCGCTTTCCGTCGCTGCTCTCCGTCTGTCTGTCTCAGCCTGGTCGAGTGACTTAGCTCTACATGTTTCTACACTATCCAGACAAGTTCTCCGTCAATCCCTTATACCGTCTTATCTCCCCAAACCGCCTGCCATCTGCCGTTCACTCCTGCCTCTCCTCCCCCCCCTCTCCCCTCCGGAGTATCTACCAACTCATCCCCCCCAACCCCCCCACAACCCCACAACCCCCCACTATTATCCATCATCCTTAAATATCTTTATCATCTCCCCCCAAAACTCTTAAATTTTGTAATTCTCTTAAAACTCTTGCCTATCCCTTTAAATTCATTCATATCCCTTTAATTTTTTCCATCCCTTTACAGTCTTTCCCATCCCTTTAAATTCTTTTCCATCCCTTTAAATTCATTCATGTCCCTTTATATTCTTTCCCATCCCTTTAAATTCATTCATGTCCCTTTTAATTCTTTCCCATCCTTTTAAAGAGGCGGGAATGTTTAAAGGGATACGAAAGAGTTTAAACTTGTTCCCATCTCTTTAAAACTTTCTACCACCCGCCTTAAAATCTCTCCCCTTCCCATAAACATCCTCCCACCCCCTCTCCCATCCTTCCTTCTCCCACCCTTTCTTAAACCCTCTCCCACTCTCCCTTCCTCTCTCCCAACCTCCCTTCTCCCCTTTGCTATCTTCCCCTCCCCCTTTGGTGTCTTCCCTTCCCCCTTTGCCATCCTTCCCCCACTCTTCCATTCTTCCTTCCTCTCGGCCTCCCCCTGATATGCCTCTTAATCGTATGCCATCCTCTTAGACTCCTTTCCTCTTTTGAACTCTTCTTCCCCTTTCATCCTAGGCCGTCATCTTCCTTCCTCCAGTCTTGAGAGATAAGCGCGCTCTCTCTCTCTCTCTCTCTCTCTCTCTCTCTCTCTCTCTCTCTCTCTCTCTCTCTCTCTCTCTCTCTCTCTCTCTCTCTCCAGTTAACCAGTGAGAGAGAAGCTTATTGGAAGGAGAGTTGAGTCTAATGTGAAGGAAGAGAGGGAAGGAGAGGTTTCTGTGAGAGGGAGGAGGAGAGTGTGTGTGTGTGTGTGTGTGTGTGTGTGTGTGTGTGTGTGTGTGTGTGTGTGTGTGAACTCTCTTTAGGACATGTCTCTCTCTCTCTCTCTCCCTATCCTCCGTATCCTCCCTATTATGCTGAGAGAGTTATGATAAACACTCCCTCTTCCTCTCTTTCTCAACCTCTTTCCCCATTCCTTCCCTCTTGCCACAAACCCATGAACACACTGTCCCTCCCCTCTCCCAGAAGCGTGTTTATCCACTCACTTTAGTCAGCTAAACTTGGTAGACGCTTCCCCCCTTCCATTCCCCTCATCTACAATCCGCTCTCCCCTCTCCCTTCAGCCAACTTATCCCGGGACAGAAGACTCCTCCCTCTCCCAGTAGCCTCACCCCATCCCGCGTCCTCCGGTGAACCAATCCCGGTACGAACTTGCCCCCTTCCTCCCCCTTCCTTCCCTATCCCACAAGTCTCTCTCTCCCGTTTCACGCAGTAAGTCCGTCTTCCTCACATATCATCTCTCTCTCTCTCTCCCAGAACCTTCTCCCCTCTCTCAGAACCTTCTCCCCTCTCTCGGTGTTCACTCTTCTCCCCTCTCCCAGAAGTTATCTCCCAGCCCCCTCTCTCTCCCTAGACGCTGGTCCCACCATCCCAGAGTCTCTGAGGAGCTCTTCCCCATTGTCACAGGAGCTTTATCACTCCCAGCTCTTCCCCTTCCTCCCAGCTTCTCATCTTTCCCAGCACTTCTCCCACTTTCCCATCTCCCACCCTCCCATCTCCTCCCACTTCCCCTTCTCTCTCTCCTTTCCCTGCTCTCCATCTAGCTATTCCAGTTCTCTCAACATTCTCAGGTCCTCCGGTCTCCTAGTTCTCCTTACTCTCCCTCCCAACTCTTTCCACTCTCTCTGTTACTTGGTCTCCTGGCTGCCCCTTTCTCTCCACTCCCAGCTCCCTACTCCCCCAATCCCCTTCCTCTACTCTGCCAACAGCGAGTCCTCCTCCCTCCCTCCCTCCCTCCCTCCCTCCCTCCTCCCTCCCCTCCTCCCTCCTCCTCCTCCTCCCTCCCTCCCCTCCCTCCCCTCCTCCCATCCTCCACTCCATCTCTTCTCAAAGTCCAGGATGGCAGCCAACACTCAGAACCAAATCCTCATTAAATTTTCACAAATTAAACTAACTTTTGTCTTAATTCAGCCAGAAGAGTTAGTAATGAGTGCTCAAATATGATTATAAGATCTGAAAAATTTAGTTAGAGAATGAATTAATGTTTTAGGGACTGGCTTAATTGACATCTTATTTCCATATTTCAACATCTGCGCCCGAGACCTCGTAATATTTTTTTATTATAATATTATTTAAAAAAGACGAAAGGAAAAAAGTGTTGGCAAGATTTTTTTTTGCGGGGGGTGGGGGTGGTATTCTCTCTCTCTCATCCAGGACAATTGCGGGTGTGCGGTATAGAAATTTTAATAACCTTGTTGCTGCAGGCGCCGGTTTTGTATCGGTACTGTTATCGGTTCGGTCATTACCCGGGTCCTCATTACACTTTACCCCAATCGTCGCCAAACAATGGAATGAATTACAGCTTATTTTATACCCTGAGCCCTTACCTGTTCCCTTGATTGTGTCTTCCATTACCACCTTGGAGCGCCTCTAGCGGCCGCCTCGGAAAGTATTGTCTGTGTGATGGGGAGGTTTTGATATTAATTTGCTGGAGCCGTTGAGGAGTCTTGTGTGTGTGTGTGTGTGTGTGTGTGTGTGTGTGTGTGTGTGTGTGTGTGTGTGTGTTGGTTGGTTTATTTATTGTTCAAGGATCATAAAGTTCTACCTTAATAATTTTTTTTCTTTTATTCCCCACTACACCACAATGACAAGGTGTTGTGTTGTAATGTCTGTCTATCTGTCTGTCTGTCTGTCTGTCTGTACTTCCATTTGCTGTTGTATTTCCACATAAATATTATTTCTTTAATGTGATTCCTGTCAAAATATGTCTCGACTAAATGGAACAAGGATTTGGATCGACACATATTCAGTAAAGTTTTCCACAGCTCTAACTTATGTAACTCTTGATGCATTAAGCTCCGGTTCTTATACGAGCGGTGAAAAACTGACGTATTACTCGATGGGTCTGTCGTGTGTGTGGGTGACCTCGCCTCAAACTTTATCTTGGTCGGGGGGAATAACTCGTGTCTCGGTACAGATATAGTCATGAAAACTTCTCATAAATATGTATCAACTCCTGTCAAATCGTAGAACATTGAATTTAAGTCTTTATGTCAGAGGTTAAGGTCACAGGTGAAGGTCAATCGTAAAAGCCTTAATTTTATGTACGGGTCTAAATGAATCTCAGAATTAATACCGTGACTCTTGTTGTCTCGGTAGGGTTGTCAGAATCTTTCGTCTATTGTGTCATATTGTCTCACATACAAAATCGTAAATGTACTTTTTTTTGAACTAGTGTTTACCCTTGACCGTACACATGACGGCATTAATGTACCTGAGAGTGGAGGGGGATATCCCAGTAGGTGGCAAAGAACAGAGACAATCAGCCGTTTTTGGTGACATGTTTAAAGATTTGATTCCATACAAGATATATTTGAAAACCCGAGATGGATCCAATGTGTTAGTAGAAAGTATTAGTGCCGCAGATCATGATTTTATCCTTTGTTTATAGTTACTTAAGATTGTAAAGTATAACGAGGGTGAAAATATTACACAATAACCAGACACTATGAGAGGATATAGGGAAATACAGTAAGGTTAAATAATACACTATAAATTGTATAAACTTGAGACGTAATGGATATTTGTCAAAATACAATCAAATTTAATGTTATTGAAAAAAAAATACTGTTTATACAATATAATGAAATATAACTAAATACCGTATAATAAAATTACATATTAAATACAATGAGTGATGATAATGATGCTACGAGGTTGTGTGTCCAGGTAACATCATTGTGAAGTCGGAATAATGAAGGAGCTGGGGTCGAACCTGGCTTCATTTTTCCCCGACTTATATTTCCATTTTTTTTTAATGAGATATTACGAGAGGGGAGCCAAATTATTGTGGGTTACCTGCCATTAGCCTCAAGACCACCACGACCACATTTACTTTTGTTTACCTTGTGGGAGAAAAAAAGAATCAAATAAGGTAGCTTGATACGTAAAGACCAAGTTAAGATGTTGGTTAGGTTAGGTTAGGTTAGGGTAGGTTAGGGTAGGAACATAACCTAGGAAATACGAGAAACACGTAATTAAATGTTCAGTTTCTCAAAGGTTCTTGTAATTTTTCTCGTAAGGTATCAACGTCCACAGTGGTATTAGGATTTCACTATGAGAGTTTGCCCTTATCGATACGTTCACTTAATCATCAATTTTTAGAGATAAGAGTTTACGCTCAGTACCTTTGGGCGTGAGCAAGCAGGACCTAGACTCTCAAACACTCGTATATCAGCTAAAATCTATGTGACTACTTCTGTTAACAAGTTATATCATCCATGTCAATAAACAAGTAAGGGATTTTAACCTGTACTAACAACAAACTAACAAAATAAATCCAACTGTTAACAAAGGATAGTGTGACTTTTAGTTCTTCGTCAGATAGCTACTTTGATAACAAGACCTTACAGTACTCTCGAGTTAACAAGGTTTTTCTAACAACAAAAAATAATGAGTCGCCATATTTACCCAAAGACTCGCTAAAGTTAACAAAGGAGTTGCCAAATTCTTACAAAAATTCAAGCGAGTCATCACGGGGGCTAACAACTGAAGAGGGAGGAGCGTAGAGTCGAGTTAACAAGGTTTTCTAACAAATTAAAAGAGGAGTATTGGAGAGAGACCCGAGGGAGGGCGGGGGGGATCCGGGAGGGAGGGAGGGAGGGAGCCGGGAGGGAGCCGGGTAAGTGGAGGGAGGGAGGAAGGGAGCCTGGCCGTGGACCACACACAAGTTTCCTCTGTTGGGGGAGAGAGGAAGTTCGACACACCCGCCCGATGTCTAATTTGACTTCATAATGACTTCATAACTTCAACTACGCCCCTTATAAATACACAAATGCAGATGCACCTCCTCCTTCTTCTTCTCCTCCATCTTCTTCTCTTCCTCCCCTTCCTCCTCCTCTTCCTCCAACTCCTCCGTCCACCAAAACTTATAATTTGTGATCAATTTCGACCAGTATATTTTTTTTTTGGAGGTGTTGATGTATATTAGATGAAATATTTGTATGATTATGATTTATATATTTTTGTGGTTTATATATATCAATTACACGTGAACTTAGTAACATAATATATATATATATATATATATATATATATATATATATATATATATATATATATATATATATATATATATATATATACATTAAATCACTGTAGGTGCGTGATCAGGTATATACTGATAACCACAAGGAAAAGAAACACGAAGTTCCCAAGCGCTTTCCTTGTGATTTATCAGCATATATATATATATATATATATATATATATATATATATATATATATATATATATATATATATATATATATATTATGTTACTAAGTTCACGTGTAATTGATTCTATTTTTCTATTTATAAGTGTAAAAATAAATCGTCCTTTTTGGACTTGTTTGTGTTATATAGAAAAACATTTTACAATTTCTTATGGCTTTGTCCTCTTAAGTATTTGTTACGTCGAGAAAGGAAGTAAATCAGGTTAACTAAAATGATGATGATGATAACGATGATGATGATGATAACGATGATGTGGATGATAACGATGATGAAGATGCTGGTGACTTTTATTTTGCATTTACGTTCAGGTTAATGAATCAAGGAGTACGAGGTGTGAATAAGGTGAATTAATGTGTGTTAATATTACCTTTGTTTAGCTGGGTACCGTTGTTGTTGTTTTTGTTATTATTTACAACTTATGGTCCAGTATATGTGTAATGAATAATTATACACTCCTAAAAATGTCAGAATAATGAAAGACAATACAAAAAAAATCGAAGACACTGTTGCCCTCGTGAACGCATACAGCCTCTTGTTGCATATTCATATATTTTTACCTTGCATCTGATTGCACTGAACAGAACCAATTTCAAAACGCCGCTGCCCAAACCCGTCTTAATGTAAACTTGTATTAAATTTTCCACAGGTAATCATTGTTTTTTACGGGAATGGACATGAAATCCAATATTATAATAGACCATTGAATATCATTATCGTGGCTGGATTAGAGTTTTGTTGTCGAAACATTGGAATTAAGTAACATGGATTTCAGATAGGTTTTAAGTCTCTCTCTTTCTCTCTCTTTCTCTCTCTCTTTTTAACGTGGGATGAGATTAACAGAGGAGAGGCGCACGTGATAGTAAATGTCAGCTGTGCAATTTGCGGTCGAGTTTTACCTTAACTGTGATTGGTTTATGAATAAGAAGCGTTGGTCGGTAGCTACCCCCGCCCCCATCCCACCCCACCCCCACCTCCATCCCCTACTCCATGTCCGTGTGTGTGTGTGTGTGTGTGTGTGTGTGTGTGTGTGTGTGTGTGTGTGTGTGTGTGTGTAATGAAAAATCCAGACTGACATACATGGTTGAGAGTAGTTTTGTTTCGTGATAGGGATTTGGAATGAATAGTTGAAACCACCTCCTTCATCCCACTCGTGATTAAGTGGGGTTAAAGAGTGGAATTTGGGAATGATTAATTAAAACCTCTTTCTAAATCCCCCACTCGTGATTAGGTGGATTGGAGAGTGGGATTTGGGAATGATTAATTGAAGATACCACCTCCCTCAGCCTGTCGGGGATTAGATGGATTTAAAGAGAGATTTTAGTGAGAATAGATAAAACTTCTTCCAGCTCATCGGTGTGTGGGTTAAGGCAAACGTGTCTATCCGTCTTGGGGTGTGAGGTAAAAACATTTATCCTTCCTGGTGTGAGCTCAGAACACATCATATTTATCCAGTGTTTTGACCTTGAAATACTGTATATTATTGGTGTTGTGAGTTTAAGACACATTATAGTCTTGGTGTTGTGAGCTTAAGACACATTATATTTTTGGTGTTGTGAGCTGAGGACACATTATAGTCTTGGTGTTGTGAGCTTAAAACACATTATTCTTGGTGTTGAGCTTAAGACACATTATATTCTTAGTGTTGTGTGAGTTTAGACACATTATAATTCTTGGTGTTGTGAGTTTAAGACACATTATAGTCTTGGTGTTGTGAGCTTAAGACACATTATATTTTTGGTGTTGTGAGCTGAGGACACATTATAGTCTTGGTGTTGTGAGCTTAAAACATCTTTTATTTTTCTATTTAAATTTAAACAAGTTGCGTGAAGATAGCGTCATAATTACCAAATAAACAGCATTATTATTATTATTATTATTATTATTATTATTATTATTATTATTATTATTATTTATTTTTTATTTTATTTAATTTTTTTCTTAATGATAATCGTTGTTTATCGAGCGTCTCTTAGTAGTCCTTATAGAGATGCGTTGGCCGAGTGGTATCAGCGCTCACCTGGGTACCCTTAGTTAACCCAGCTGTGGATGGGTACCTGACTTAAGTTTAGGGAGATGATGAAGGTCGAGTGCAGTGCCAGCCACCTTGTATACGGAGACATAGTACCGCGTTCACTTAGTACTGTGTTCACTTTGGTCTATCCACACTCCTCCTGACGGTCCATGGCTTATGTTCCACACTCCTCCTGACGGTCCATGGCTTATGTTCAGTAGAGCATCGTAAGCAAGTCATAGTTGGTAAAGGTTTGAGTTGTTTGTGACAGATGATTTATACTTAGCGTTAATTAGTGATTCATTTGGTTAATTATAATGAAGAACAGGTATTTGTAATGTTTATATATGGTGTGGTATGGATTTACTTATTGACAGAAAGATGTTGGAGATACGTTGGAGTAGAAAATATTGATGTGTGACTCTTTTTGTCTGGTGTTTAGTTTGTGTCCAGGAAAGATATACTTATTTATTTCTGTGTTTTAAGAGAGTTGGAATTTTTAGGTTATGGTTCTTCTTCGTCCTTTAAAGGTGAGAATCTTTGTTTTTTAGGGATCTTAATTTCTTGAATGTTTACTTTTACACACACACACACACACACACTGGAAGACATGGTTGTGTATATGTTCTTTTAAAGCATTGGTCGTCTATTTGTTAATTATTTACATACCAGTAACTTTATACCACACATCCCCCCCCACAGTGAACTCTTATCTAAACTAAAGATCTCACTAGACAACACCATAAAAAAAGCTCCCAGGCCCACTAAACCTTTTCATACGTTAATGATGAACTGTGATGTAAAAATCCTTCAACTTAACCATCAGATTTAATAGCCTGTTGAGACTTAATACATTTTCCATTAAAACTTGTTACGTCGGCGGGGCGCGAGGGGCACTACACACTAACCTTGAAGAGCTGTAGTTTCAAATGAAATTATGCACCCGAAAGAGGAAGGCAAATGTATGCACTTTCATGTTCCTCGCGGGTGTGCTCAAAGGTGTAAAAAGGGTGGCACGACTCGTATGATGAAAACCTTAGCACCTCATACATATTGAAAACCTACCGCCCACAAGGCACCAAACCTCAGGCCCGCCTTATAGTCGGACTCCCCTTTGCCTGCCGTTATATTTTGAGCCTTGTCGCGGCTGATGACATAGCACCCTATTGGCTCGTTTGGAAGCCATGAACGAGTCACGAGAAACAACCAACCGTTTTGTCAGGATCTCAATTTTATGGGTTGTGTAACGCACCCCTGACGCCGACGCTATTTTAAACTCTGACCGTAAAATTAATAAGCAGTTTAGCAAAACGTGCCTTGAATAAAGGAACCGTTAACTAGATACCTTTTCAGTAAAACAAAGGCGGGTGGTGGTGGTGAGGTGGTGAAGGAGGCGGTGGTGGTAGAGGTGAAGGTGGCGGCGGCGTCACCTGGCCCAGGGAGGCCCCCCATGTTCTCACGCTGCAAACGTTTAGTGTCTTGTCCCGACAAACGTTTAATGGTACTAACGCTGCAAGCGTTTACAGTACTTTCTCTGCCACCGGGAAAGATGTAGTGGGTTTACCCCAACAGACATTTAGTGTGTGTTGCTACATGAATTCAGTGTCACGCTATGTTTTGTGTGATGTTACATCCGTTTTGTGCGTCTGTCTCCCTGAATGTTTTGGCTTTTTGCTACTGAAAACATTTATTGTATTTACCTATAAATATTCCTTGCCTCTACTACTGCAGATGATGGTTGTCCGACGTCGCCAGCGTTTGGTATCTGACGCTGCTTGTTTGTCTGAGGCTGAGAACGTTTAATGTCTGCCGCTACAGACATTTACTATCTCCGTTTAATGTCTTGAACAATGCAGCGTTTATGCACGAGTTTGAGTATTTAGTTTGTCTAATGCTGTTAATGTTTCTCTATGTCGGGGCCTCATAGAATACCCTCCTGACATAAAGTGCTTAAGGACATGTTGATGTGGTGTCAGGATCTGCTTAAGTGGAAATGTCGTCAGGGGCTGGTGAAGACTATATGGTGTCAGGGCCCGCTGGTATCAGGGCGTGCTGAAGCACCCTCAGGGTCTGGTTGAGGCAGCGAGCGCCAGGACGGAGATAGCAGTACCTGTGTTGGTGAGCCGTAAACCTCCGCCACTGCTCATATAACGCCGCCCTGACTTTTACAGCAGTTGGCCCTTCCCTCACTTTGATACTCCCATTATGATAGTCGAGGCTTCCAGATGGGGAAGACGCCGTGAATCTCTTTCATTTGGAATCTGTTCGAAGGTAATGTGCCTTAATGGAACTAATGTTCATTCCATTAATTGAATTGTGAGGAAGAATGGAAGATCCAAGCAGAATAGACCCGGATATTTTTTAACAGTGGTCCTCGATACGCTCTTTGGAACTACTGCCTCGCGGGGACCTGAAAACATTATGTGTTAAAAGAAAACCAAAGGAAAAATCTGTCTTGGGAGAATGGTAATGTCTTGAGGGGATGTATACTCCTCCCTCCCTCACGCACACCCCCAAAAAAATATATTATTTATATATCCAAATAAATACAATCCGAGGACAGCCTTTGTACAGAGTCACCGTCGCACATATATATATTTTCTCCCTCGGGAAAGAGTATTTTTCACGAGCTATTTTTCAATTTTGAGCAATGAACTTTGTGACGAAGTTGTGTATCGATATGAAAGGGTCCCCGAAGATGACCAGTCCCGTCCATTAGAATAACAAGAGTAGAGTTGAGAGCGTGGCGCTGTTGGGGGACAATAGTGGACGCGGGTGTGTGTGCCTCAGCCCAGTCCCCAGCCCTTCCTGCCCCGGGCACTCAGCTCTCCTGATCGTCCCCACCAACACCTCATTATCTGCCCCGGGGGTGTTAGGGGGAGAGGGGAGGCTTCGAGGGGTGTAAGGCTGTGAGGGTTAAGGGGGTATAGGGGTTAGGGTTGTGTGTAAGGGGTGATGGGGGTTATTTAGGGATGAGAGCTGTTAGGGGAGTGAGGATGTCAGGCAACTGGCGGGTGTGACGAGGAGTGGAGGGTGTATGATAGAAAGGGGAGTGTGTATAAGTATGTATTTTTTGTGTATGAATTCGTGTGTTGTGTGTACATCTATTAATATATATTTCTTGACAAAACTACTAAAGTAAATGGAACCCAAACTATCATTGAAAATCTCTCTGGTAAATGTTGAGAGTTACTGTGAGGTGTTGCTCGAGTCCATCAAAGTTTGACAGCGAGGTATTGCCAACAGTACACTTACATATGAGCGTCACTATAAAAGTACTTGGTAGTATCTTACTTTTCAGATTGTGTCATTATAAGGAATATTTGGATTGTTGGACATGTCTTTGATAGGAATTTTCACTTAGGTACTATAATAAGAAACGCAAGAGGAGGTGAATTAGGTTAGGTTAGGTTAGCCTATGAAACATTGTTAAAAAATATATTTAAACACAAAACATAAAAAGAAGGAAGAGGAATTTCCGACAGAATTTATTCTCAAAATCTGTCATAAAAATTGGTGAGAAAATTGTGAGGTTGTTTGCCGGGTTGATGAGGCCAACTGACACCCACAGCAGTATAGGGTGAACCCCAATTTATAACCCGACAAATGATGGCGCCTCCTCTGACAAGTTACCAATTGAATGTGGAAAAAGGTAAAAGATATTTCCCGGTCAAGATTTATGCCTTAATGGTCATTCAACACCGTAGAGTGGCGGCGTCACCCCCTGGCCTCTAGTGAGTTACCTTAGAGTGTAGTAGTGTAGGGAGAACTGCTGCCTGTTACTTGATCTTCTCTGCTGATGGTGTGTGTGTGTGTGTGTGTGTGTGTTTTAGTGTGTCTGCGTGTGTGTGTTTTAGTGTGTGTGTGTGTGTGTGTGTGTGTGTGTGTGTGTGTGTGTGTGTGTGTGTGTGTTTTAGTGTGTCTGCGTGTGTGTGTTTACTACCCAACTTGCATTTTTTCTCAACCATTTTATATTATTTCCATTGTTTTTATTCATATTTTCGATTGGCATTGGTTTAATTTTTTATATACATTGGTTTTACTTATATATTTGCATTGATTTTACTTATTTATTGTTTTTGTTGATTTATTTTCTCCTGTAAGTCTCACCGGGATACAAAAATGTTATAAAAGCGAGTTGACGCCCCGCCAATTTGAGTCCAGGAGAAAGAGATTTACCCAAGAAGACATCATGTAAATCTTACGAGATGAAGAGACCTTAGACAACACCTTGAAGGATATTCTTGTTATACATTATTTACTTTCACGAAGACTCTCAATGGATTCTTTTCTTCATCCCTCCCCACCTCCCCACCTCCTTCCTCCTCCCTATCCCCCCCCCCCCCCCCCCCCCCCCCTACCTCCCCACCTCCTTCCTCCTCCCTATCTCCCCCTCCTCCTCCTCCCTACCCCCCCTCCCTCCTCCTCCCTACCTCCCTCCTCCTCCTTCCTACCTCTACCCATCCTTCCTCACCCCTTCTCCTCCCCCCCTCTCTCAACCACCCACCTCACACACCCCTTACCCCCCACCCCGTTTGTTTGTTGGGGGCATTTACAGCTTTTTGTTTGTTTGTTTGTAGTTTGTGACCGGTGCAACTGTATAAACTGCATTTTGTATCTTGGTATTACCTGATGGGCTGTTGGGCACTTGTAGGATAAGCGTTACAGGAACATAAATGTGGCTTAATGTTATTTGGATTTATTGCGAATTTGTGTTTAATGTTCGTAGAGGTTACCGTAGAGAAGGGTTCATCCTCTGGTTCTGGGCCTTATGTTGATGTTTTAAAGCTTCCATTTAAAGGTGGTGTCGTGTAAAGCCTCGTCACATATATACAGTTTATTACACACGTTGGGAACTCTGTAGGAAAATACTGTAGTGTAATAGATATATAATGACATTGCGAGGTTACATGTAGCAATGAATATTTACCGGGGATTTTCATTGTAAGATATGTAAATTATTCTTGTAATTCAGGTGATAAACATCAACAAGCTGTCATGCAGATGGTGAACATTTGGTTCGTATTAAAGCCAAGACAAACACATCCACCTAGATGTTGGGATATGATTTATAAAACAAGAGTGATTGATCTTATATTTCCTGTAAGAAATAATAACAGCACAAATACGATACTAAAGTAGACCAGAAACTGTCACAGACTAATCTCGCGGATGTGTATGAGTGTCAGTCTCCCACAGGCACAGATAACACAGTTGACGCCCCCCTGCGGCTTGCACGTGTCTCGTATTAATGTGTGAGCGGTGTGTTAGGACACATTAATAACTGTGCCGGCGGCTACACACCTCACAGTGTGGTTAGCCGACAGTCAGATCCTGATAACAGATTGACAAATGTTTATGGTAGTGTGACGTTGTGGTAAGCTACACACACGGTGGCAGGGAGCACCACTCCGGCAATCTTACTGTTAGGCTGGACATCCTGCCTCGTGTGTCTCACCATCTTATTGTTTAATTTATTTTCGTTGGGTAGCTGGATGAGACTTGTCCTCTGGTTTGTTTTTGAGGAAGTAAACTCAACTTTCATGGAACTTCGACGATATACTGTATACTATAGTAGTAGTGACGAGTACAGGCATCTGTGACGTAAACAGATCATTTCCGGCAGCCAGAAGGAACAAGAATGTTGGTCCTACAGTAGGCCAAGTCCACCAGTTCACCCAAGGCTGTGTCGCGGCCAACACCGTAACTAATGTCATCTTACGTTATGTTGTTATCCTTAGTGTTATCGATGGGTGGTGAAATTTGTGGTCTATGGTGAGCAACAGTTCACCTCGGTATTGGATCATATTTTTAAAGAGCATTTGGCCTGACGCTGAGGACAGTCGTGCCTGTGTGGTCTTTACTCTTTGCTCGATGCAGCTGTTAAGCTGTGTGGAGGTGTAGCTTGTCACTGTGTGCTGAAAGAGACGAGGCTGGGGATGACAATGGGAGCAACAGTTTTGTAACCACTCAAGGGAAACTAACGGTGATCCTCTCCTGTGTCAGAAAGAGAGAGAGAGAGTGTGTAGGTGAGGGCGGTACACGGTGCGGGTGAAGGTGGTATACGGTGTGGATTTTTACACGGTGTAGGTTAGGGCCGTACATGGTGTGGATGAGGGAGGTACACAGTGTGGATTAGGGCGGTACGAGGAAGGTGTGGGTGAAGGCGAGGGTGATGGATGAGCAGCCCGCATCACCATGAGGGTCGTCTAAGCTGGGCCCAGTACCACCTTGGTGTACGCCGCCGTGCTAACATGCAGCTCAGTGGGTGCGCCAAGTAGCCACTCCTAACAGCCTACCTGAGCACCTGTGTCTTGAACATGATTAGTAGTTTGATTGAGCAGGAAATGGATATTAAGTTCCTAGTTTATTTATTTTTTTATGGAATTTTGACGAAAAGGGCAGTAAATATAGTGGTCTGGTGAGAGAGAGAGAGAGAGCGAGAGAGCGAGAGAGAGAGAGAGAGAGAGCTCTTTCATAAGTGTCTGACCTGGTAGAAGTACAATATCATGTGACCAAGTACACCTGAAGGCTACTAAATGAGTTAAGGTGATGGTGTGTGTGTGTGTGTGTGTGTGTGTAAGAGTTGATAATGTACCTGTGGCTGTGTAAACGTCTTAGATTGGCCGTGTGTGTTGGAGTAGTACCACAGGTCTTGTATCGTGTCTCTTCAGGTGAGATGAATGATGCATTACGTTGTGGTTAAATACTACTCGTTAACCTTGATATTAAGTAGAACCCGAGACTCTAAAATAAAAATATTAATATGTCTCCAGCCTTCAAGAACACACTCATGTAGAGTCAGGGAGAATGTTTGGGGGTGATAACGGAGGTGATTTAGGTTATAGCACTACATGACAAACTCTATTATACTGTAATTGAATTGGGTTACTTGGTGTATAAGACCCAATTGTGGGATCATTACATAGTGTGTCTGTTGTAATTGTCCTTTTGGTGAGTGTATTGAAGAATGCGATGCGGTAGGTGACGTAGGACTAAAGATAAGGATTAATTATGGTTATGTTTAAGGTATGAAAAACTTTGTTAGTGTGTGAGTGGAAGGAATAAATATCACTGAAATGTTAAAAAAGATGATGTGGTTTTTGGTCTACTGGTAAAGGAGTGTTGTGTGGTGGTGGCAGGGCGGTGTTTAGTACGATTGAGGGACGGGGAGGGGGATGCTTTGTTAGTGCCAGGGTGATGTGTGCTCTACTAGTGGTGCGATGCCTCTCTAGCGTTAGGGTGAGAGTGTGCGTGTACTGAGGGACATGACCCGGGGAAGGGGGGGGAGATGGCTAAACGTGGTGACCTCGGATGGTGGGGTGGTGGTGGAGGATGTTGGAACCAGAGTCATAGGACGAACTGAGTTGCTGACGAAAGCATTGAGGAGTAGGAGGAAGGGGGGGACGAGGAGGAGGAGGAGGTCATAATAAAACACCCTTACCTGCCTACTTTCCAACCTATCTGGGCGGAAGTTTGTTTGTCATGACCCTACTTAACCTCACGCTTTGCTGTTAACTGAAACTGCATTTACGAAAAAAAGAAAGAAAGAAGGTAATTCCGTTTTCATAACCTTCGAGGAGAAAAATATTACCAGGTAGAAATAAAGCACAGGTGGAATAAATCATCCATAATCAGGAGTAAGAAGTAGTAATGGAGGAGGGAGGAGTAGGAGGAGGGAGGTGGGAGGAGGAGGGTAGGAGGAGGAGGGTAGGATGGGGGAGAGAGGGAGTAGGAAGAGGTGAGGGAGGAGTGAGGGAGGTGAGGAGGAGTAGGAGGTGAGGAGGGTAGGAGGTGGGAGGGTCCATCTCTGGCTCCAAGCGTCGGCAGTGATGATGGCGGAGCCAAGAAGATGAATGAGGTGTCAAGGAGCACCGATTGTGTAATCCTCACCCTCCTGCGACAACCACCGACCTCGAGCACCTATCCTCCTCCTCAGCTAACACCGACACAGGCATGGGGAAGTGGGGGAAGAGTAGTGGAAGTAAAGGGAGCAGAGGGAAGAAGACAAAAGAAGAACGAGAAGATAAATTGGAAGAATAAGGCAGGTCGAGAGAGAGAGAGAGATAAGGAAGGAGTAGAGATTTGAAGGTAAGGAGGCGGACAGAACTGAAGACGAGGAACGCAGGGGAAGAAAGGAAGATGACAGGAAGCTAAGGAAGGAATCACATCAGGAGGGAGCTGAACTGAAGGCATAGGGGAAGATTAGACACTTGAGGAGGGGGAGGAGAAGACAGGATGAGGGGAAGAAGGGAGGAGAGAAGGAAGAGTCACAGTGGTTGAGAAGAAGATGCCTACTGGTGTTACTAAGGGAGGGAGGGGGGGAGGAGTCATCGAAGAGGGGGAAGGGGAAGAGGAGGGCAGGAAGGTTATAGTGTAGGGGGAAGCAAGGGAGGCATAGTGTGGGGGAAAGGATAAGGGGGAGGGTAATGTAAGCGCTAAGCAGACAGTAGGCAGGGGGTCCAGCCAGGGCATTAATTAACCTTCACCTTCAGCTATGGGTGTGGTGGGGGCGGCGGCAGCACTTGGGGGGGGGGGCGAGAGTGTGGTTGTGAGCTGGGGTGGGATTGTGGGTGCAGGAGTGAGCTGGGAGATGTTAGTGTGGGATTGTGGTTGTGAATTTGAGTGTGTGGTGTAAATTGTGAAGTTGTTGTGAAATATTGTGATTATCATGCGTGAATTTTAGGGAACTCGAGATTTTGTATCTTAGAAATTTTATTATATTCTGATTTTTTTATTCACTCAATTTTGTACCGACTCATTCATTATATTTATGCACTTAACTAATTATTTCGCTCTCTAGGTCGCTAACTTATCGAAACATACATACATACATACATACATCAGTAGACGTGAGTATGAGGCTGGCAAGTTTTCCCTGCCTGGTGAAAGCCCCAGCAGGTAGCCTGAGTCGTGCACCTCACACCCTCCACCACAACACTCCCAAATCAATTATAAAACTCCTTTGGTCGGGCGAGGATTTACCGCCGGCTCCTCTACTATCAATATATTCCCCGGCCAAAAAATAACATCTGTGGAAATGCGGGCAATAAACCCTCATTTTCAAAGGCGGCCGTGATGAATTGACACCCTGGACCAAACGCGCAATAATGCCCGTCAGAATATTCATAAGAAGCAGTCATAAACTGGGAAACAGTCGTGCGGGGAATTCAAAGGGATATGAAAATCACAAAAGGCACGTTAGCGCATCGGAATCCTCTCCATTTACGCAATAGAAGCATTAAATCGTTTTCCAATGTATACAAGGCAGTAATGATGACTCTAAAAAGTGTTTGAGTATTGAGCGTTGTGACATTTATAGTGCTATATACCTCGAGTGGACGTATATATGCCACCACCAGTATCTGTTTCAGGGACTGAGCGGCAGAGGGCGGCTGGCTGGGTGCCGGGTGTTGTGGGGGCAGGACGAGGCTCTCACCAGGGGCGTATCAGGCCTCTGCTGCCACGGAAAGGCGTGTCACAGTGTAGTGCACTGACGAACGTTCATATATTGGTCACACTTGTAACTTGCTTCAAATACTATCTTAACGATTTTATGTGAGACAATATGACACAACAAACGTAGGATTTTGACAACCCTACCGAGACAACAGGGAGTCGCGGTGCTCTTTTTGAAACTCAACGGACCCCTCCGTAAAAATACTTGTGCATGGTGGACATGAACGGCAGGATAATCGCTGTGTAGAAAGGCTTGACACTGGCTGTTTACACATAGAGGACACATTCAGTAATTAAAGATGATCAGAGAAGAACATTACTCCTTACCCCGTGAAGGTGTTGCACCAGGCAGCTACCCTTCCTAGTCGTGTATATATCGCACCTTATTCAGAACGTCAGTATTCACGGCTCAGAACGATATATAGATAAACACCCTGTAGGTTGACATATACTGATAGGTCGGTATATATCAGTACGTGCCATAGCTTAGGGAAGACTGAACCTTGATACAGCGGGTGGAGGTGTAGTTTGAGAGTGCCTCCAGGTCTTGTAGACGAAGGGGCCTTCCTACCCCACCCACTATCTTAATCTCTAAAAGGTTATTATAGTAACCAGGTAGAGTGTGACGCGCGGCATAACATCTTGTTCACAATGGGAGGATTATGACCCACGTTTTTGTATACTGCCTTTGGTTAGCTTTATCGGGTCAGTGACGTCAGGTGCACTTTTATCTCACTGATATTTAAATGTTTAGTGTAATAATCTTTGCCTACCGTTAACTTTGTTTCTTCTAGTTCCCAATATGACCCCTCCTCCCGCAACCTCCCTCCCTCTCACCTCTCGCTCCTTATCGCCTCCCTCCCGCCTCCCTCTCCACAACCACATAGTGCCTCCCTCTCCACAACCACATAGTCACCCTCGCCCCCCCCCCTTTTTCCCAACTAAATCTATACACATTATACTAGATGTTCCCCAACTCTCCCCGGCCCCGGAATCGTGTACTTTATTAAGCCCAGACATCTATCTCCCTTGTTACGTCTGAACATTATGTACGCTCTTGTGTGTCTTCGTCTCCCGACACCACATATCTCACCTTACAAATCTTAACCACCGTTGACCCCTGCCGTACCCTTACCTGATGTGTAATAAAGTGTTACGTACCATCTCACAGGTAGATGTGTCGTAGTGAACCTTTTGAGTCTTGGAAAATTACCATCGCTATCTTCTCAAACTTTGCTGCCCTATCAGTCGCTATGAAGTTCGATTTTTCTGACTACCCAAACCTCAACACCTCCAGCATCCTCCTCCTCTTTCCCCCCACCTAACCTAACCTTCCCCACATCTTATTTACACGTATATTGGCACCTTCAGTTAGACAAGTAGGTATATTTACTCTTTTTAACACTTGCTTGTATCATCATTCCATGACTCATTGCCTCCATACATCCCCCTCCCCCGTCCTTGGCCACCTCCCCCCACCCACCTCCCCCAGCCACCTCCCCCACTTGGCTCCCACTTGGCCACTTCTCCCCTTGGCCACTTCACTCCACTTGGCCACCTCCCTCACTTGGCCACCTCCCTCCTTGGCCACCCCCTCCCCCACTTGTCCACTTCCCACTTGTACCTCCCTCATGGCCACCTCCCCTCACTTGGCCACCTCCCTCTTGGCCACCTCCTCCAACTTGGCCACCTCCATCTCCCTAACTTGTCATGTTTGTATCCGCTTCTACATCTCTTTACCCCCATATCGCCACTTCCTACCTACACCTTCACCACCCCACTTCACCGAGTCCTCTTAACCCTTTAATGTCATTGGTGGTGGTGTGTGCTCTCCGGTTACCTGCCGGGGTCTACTGGGGGGAAAAATATATTTATGCCCGCCATCATCCAGCTCATCAGGCGAATACTGAGTAATACTATACCAAAGTCACTGCTCGCCGCCGTAAATGGAATCTCGGAGGCATGGCAAGTCTATACCACAGATGTCGTTACGGTTTATTTTCCAGTGTTTTGACGCCGTAGATCAGACCCTTAAAGAGAGCCCTGTGCTTGCGTCGTCCTCCCCTGAGCCCTTCAAATCAGGCCGAGGTGGGTGCATGATGGTAAGCAAACAGTCGCAAACCTTCTGTCTCTTATACCAGCATCGACAGGCGCTCGTTCGTTCACCTCAGGCGCTGCTCACGTCCTCCTTAATCCCAGTAACTTAAAGGGTCCGTGTTGTTTATGTCCTGCACCACAAATACTCATACTAGTCATGTACATACACCCATATATTGTATTATGTTACGCTATTTTATACTATATTACATTCTGGTATCATGTGGGGTGAGTGAGTTGAATATGACCCATATATTTATTTTTTTTATACTTATTCATTCTGGTATCATGTGGGGTGAGTGAGTTGAATATGAGGTGTTGTTTTTGTCATATATTTTTTTTTTTTTTTTCATTTTAAATATTAGTTTTTTACAACCAGATTTTTTTTAGCTATGTACTGTACCTCACTATCACCTCCCCCCCCCTCTTCCCTCCTCTCCCCTCCCCTCTTCCTTCCTCCCAGCCACGTTTCTATCAATAACTTCATTTTTATTCATTCCTCTCTATCCGTGGCCCTTCAGAATCTCCTCCACTTAATACAGTTTTTAGGTTATTTTGGAGAACTTTTGTCTGTACGGCTTTTACTCTCTTTATAATCCTTAGTGTAGATATACTTTTCTCTCTCCCCTTGTCTCCCACCTGTCTCCCACCCTCTCCCACCTGTCTCCCACCTCTCTCCCACCTGTCTCCCACCTGTCTCCCCACCTCTCTCCCCACCTGTCCACCACTCTCCCACCTGTCTCCCACCTGTCTCCCACCACTCTCCCACCTGTCTCCCCCACTCTCCCACCTGTCTCCTGCACTCCCACCTGTCTCCCCCTCTCCCACCTGTCTCCCCACCTCTCTCCCCCTGTCTCCCTCCCTCTCACCTGTCTCCCACCTCTCTCCCACCTGTCTCCCACCACTCACCTTCTCCCACCTGTCTCCCACCTGTCTCCACCACTGTCTCCCCACCTGTCTCCCACACTCCCCACTCTCTCCTCTCTCCCCACCACCTCCCCCTCTCTCCCCACCTCTCTCCCCTCTCTCCCTCTCCCCCTCTCTCCCACCTCTCTCCCCTCTCTCCCCTCTCTCTCCTTCCTTACGTTGATCTGTCATGGTGTTCTGGGGACTCTGGACGCCTTATAGTCGACCACCTAACTGCACATCTCGTCTCTCTCAGCTACAGATCTCTTTTACGTGTCTCCTACTCACCTTACTCTTTTGCCCTTTAGCTTTGTTTCCTGCTAAGTGAGGACATCCAGGTGTGTGTGTGTGTGTGTGTGTGTGTGTGTGTGTGTGTGTTATAAAATAGAATATGCCAAAAATTTATATTCCTATTTTATTCTGATTGTCTTTAAAGTGTGTCGTGTTCTTGCGAAATTCAGGGATTTATTTGAACAGTTTTTGTATGTTAATTTTAAGACTGTATTTGTGGTAGGGATTTATCCGTCTGTCCATCTATCATCTTCAAGTATTTTTCGACTTTGTTCCATTAATTTCAAACCAGTATTATTATTATTTTTATTATTATTATTATTATTATTATTATTATTATTATTATTATTTATTATTATTTATTAGTTATTATTATTATTATTATTATTATTATTATTATTATTATTATTTATTATTATTTATTAGTTATTATTATTATTATTATTATTATTATTATTATTATTATTATTATTATTTTTCTATTATTTAATATTTATTATTATTATTAAACTCAGTGATGTTGGGTATTTCCTGAACTCTTGCCTAAGTCCTTCAAAAGTCCTGCCCATTTTAGAAAGTTTAATCTCTTGCATATTTATATAAACCACTCGAGTTTTTATTCATTGCACGCACTTGATCATTGTCTCTGTCTCATTCGGGCTTCACAAACGTCAAGATGTAGGTTGGAGATAGTGAGTGTGTGTGGTGGTGATGTATCGTCAGGACCTCCCCCCCCCCCTTCGTCACCCTCGTCTGGCTGGTGTCATGGCCCTTCCTCCTCCTCATGGATGTCGAGGCCTGTGTGTTGGTGCCCTTGGTGGTGGTCCGTGTGTGTGCGAACAATATTATCTAAGAATTATTGACATGTGGTAGGATATTTTATATATATATAGGTAGTAACTAAAGACACACGAGATGGGAAAGATGAAAGCCAAGAATCTCTGAGACTGAGAAACACTTACAAAGTCCGAAGCAAACTGTGACACATCTCCCCCAAGCAGCCCGGGAGGAGGATAGTGCCATGTGTAGCCCGTCTGTAAGGTCGAACTCTCCCTGGCACAACACTGATAGGTATGACTTGCGCACATTAGCATTTGCCTCCCTGCTCCCTCGGGTCCTTCAGTTGTTGTGTGTTGGCGCATCTGATTCCTTGGAAATTGTCGAAAACGCAACGATTGGAAGCGATTTTGATCCTGTGTTTATTCCGACATTAGGAGTGGATTCCCGGGCCTTCCCCAAAAGAAAATCAACCTAGGAGGATCCATACTTTAGGATATATCATCGATTATGGCTTCCCGGAGAGTGAAATATGACATTTTTGAGGTACGTCGTGGAAGCTGGCACTGTGTATATCTCACTAGGGGGATATGAGCCATGGTGGCGGGTGTCCGTAAGGTCGGGAGTGGCGTGGAGAGTCACCGCGGCGGCTTGTGGCGGGCGGCGGCTGCCTACTGCGAGCGCGGCAGTCGCCTGGGGCCGCGGGATTGACACCTTATGCTAATAGCTCGAGTGTGTACTGAGCATTAATGATATTAGAAAATCGCGCAATCACTAAAATGGGGAATCGATCCGCTGTTGCCGTCTTGGTGAGCTTCTTCGACGTCGCCCCCAAGATGCTGCCGAGTAAATGTTTTAGTGGTTCATATGTTACTAGGAAAAGATATTACAAAAACACCTCCTCTTAGATAATCAATACCTGTCCTTTGTAAGTCACTCTTGGGGTTTATTATTAGTTTAATCATATTGCTTAAATTATTAGGTAATGGTATTATTAAACTTATCATTAGAAAACAAACTTAAAACAGCGTTGGACATTGAGTAAAAATAAGTAATTAGTTTTCAAGATTCTCAGATTATTTCGGCGTCCAGGTATTAATAGATTGAAAAACGTGTCAATCCCGTAACCATTTTTCAGCCTCCTTGCTTTGGAAAGTGGAAAGTTATTGATAATGCTTTCACCAATTTTAAGGTTATTGACAATTAGGAGGTGATATAGGCAAGGTGGTGGGGTGATTCATAACGGATGGGGAGCCGTGCCAGAAACGATATTTTCCGCCCTTACACCCACGACATTATTCATATCCAGGAGCCTCTTTTTTACACGCCTTGTTTCCGCCCTTTTTTTTATCTGATTTTTTATATTTTTTATTTCCCCAAGATTTTTGTTTAAGTTCGATTTATTAATTAACGAGTTTTATTATTATTATTATTATTATTATTATTATTATTATTATTATTATTATTATTATTATTATTATTATTATTATTATTATTATTATTTGGGGTGTTGTGACCAGACGTATAAGAATTTATATATAAAAAATCATGTATTTAAGTTCATTATGCTCGTGGCCCACCTGTAAATTACCTGGCTTACACCTGTCCTCTTAGAATTTAAACCAAATGCCACGTTTTATTATCCAGAACGACACGATTTCGTATATTTTCGGTAAATCGTTGTGACGTCGAAGAGGTACAGATGCGGGTAACTTCGTTCACCGTGTGGGAATGTCATGCTTCTCTGTGGTGACTTAATCAATCTAGTTCCTATTAGGGGAGGTCACGGTAGTGGGACCTGGATAACAGTACGATTTTATAATGCTTTTTACTGAGGCTTATTAGTAATTTTTTGTGATGATGTGGCTAAGAAATATATTTTAATTATACTAAATCTTTAGAAGTCTTATTATTTGTAACATTATGAGAGAAGAAAATAAGACTCACTACTTACACCACTGATTTTAGATTATTCATAACTATATATCTTTTGGAAACCTTATTAATATTTTAACACGTATATACGTTTTTTTATCATTATCTGTCTTCCATTCTTATGACACCTCACGTCATCACTAACCTACCTTGTGCCGCCCCCAGCTGTGTTCTCGCCTGTGAATCAATGACTTAAGAACTGTGATAGTGTTTAATTAATGTCACCTTGTGTTGTCTTACAATGACCTATCCATTTGTTCTCGTGTGGACTTCATCATATTCATAGCTTCTTGATCTATATCCATGAGATCTTTTCCATATCCTTGAGTTATCCTTAATCATCCAGTGTCTCTATCGCCATTTCCTTCACCCGTTGGATGTATAGATTCCTTGGTCATCCATTTCTATATCACTTATATTTCTATGCCATCAGTTATATAATGGTGTAAGTATTATTTGCGGATTATTTCTATTTATATTTATTTTTTCAATGTGTGTGTCACCAGCAGGCAAACATTACCAGCCGTGACTCACAGTATGGTGGGTGATAACGCTATAATTACATAGTCTTCTATTGTATGAAATCCATGAAAAGGAAACAACAGTCAGAGGAAAATTGCATTCTCCTTGACAAACAAAGTAAAAAAAAAAAGAGGTTAATGCCCAGGAGGTTGTTAAGAGGAGGGGAAATAATCAAGTGTGTAAGCGAGGCCATTATCAAGTAGTTAGGTAGTTAGTATTCCAGAGCTCCCCTGCTGGCCCCGACCCGCTCACGGCTAGCTTCTAATTTGACCCATAACTAGGCGCCATTCCCTTTCCCCGTGATTGGGGTTCATTCCCAGTCTTTACAAAAGGCTATACAAGGCTGCGATATAAATGGAATTTGTTTTTACAGTTTCATATGCGTTGGAAATTTTCGCTACGAGTCGCTATTATCCTCAGGAGGGCCGGATAGTTACGCTGGTAATATTATTTAGATATTCGTTTTTTAATCACATTTTCCCGTTTTCTTTTGCAGGTGGGTCGGCCGCGTCTTATAAGGTAAGTGTGGCTTTGTGTGTACTACTTCAACTTAACTCTGATTGTCGTCTTTTATTTCAATTTTTCTCCCCCTCCTCCCTACTCCCCCTACTCATTTAGACCCCTTTTCCTCCCCCCCTATTTAATCACCTTATATCCAATTCCCTCTAACCCTCTCACTTTCATTGCCCCCTTCTTCCACTTCCCCTTTCTATCTTCCCCTACCTTCTTCCCTTGTAATCCATCTCCCCATACCGTTCTCCCCTTCTGCTCCAACTCTCCCTTCAATGTATGGCTGTACATCCTTAATAATTCTTAACTCAGATTTGTGTGTAAGTTTTGTGCTTGATGTATTGTTCTCTCTCTGTCCTGTTATTGGTCTGTACTGTTCATGTCATGTTTCCATCTATTGTTATCAGTAAAACGCCTTACTTGTAGTCATGAATCCAGTATTTATGAGGCAGTAAGCTCCGGTGAGCCCCACAAACTGTGTAGTAATTGTTGGAGCTCACGTGAAAATGCATACTTTACATACTTCCATAAAGCGATATTGGAAAGCTGATTATGAGCTTACAACAATAAGACCTTTATGTACACGACACGTTGGCTTGTTTTTTTTGTTTTTTTGCTTTTTAATGGCTTGTCGTCTCGCGAATGTCACCACGACCTTCCTGTGTTAAGGGTACAATCAACTGCTGCAGGGAAGGTGGAGTTGAGTTGTGACCTGTTGACTCGACGACGCCACTTTTAGTATTGTAGTTGGTTAATGCCAGGCGATTTTATTCAGCATAGAGAAGGTCCCGTACACAAAGGGTTGATAGTAGTTGTTAAGAGAAAGTGTAAATTAATGAAAAATATATGAAAACAACATTAACTTAGAGATGAACGGCAACTCCACACTAGTGCCTGTTAGTTGTTTCAAGGATATTATAATACAAAATCAAAATAAAGGAAAATACATCATTGTTCCGATGCCCGACAATATTTGCGAAGTCCAGGTGCTGTTAGGAAAGTTTTTAATAATATGAACAATATCTAACATTCACATCGCTGTTATAACCTTCCCTTGGGCCAGAGTTTTCAGAGATTAAAATATAATTGTACGGGAAGAATTAAAACATCAAAGACATTATATCATCTCTTTGGGCCAGAAAACTCAATGGGTTAATAGTAGACGTTGCATAAGGAGTATAGAATAAAGAAAAAAAAATCCCCGGCGCCACTCTTACAATGTGTAGTTTTTTTTTTATATAATTTAAAAATCAGTCTCCAGCAAGAAGTATAAAAACAAGGAGGGCAATAAACCCGCGTGTGACATGTTTGCGAGGCAGAGTGTTGTTGTCCGAACACGACGTATAAGTGTCCCGTAACTCAGACTTAGGGTTGAGACTGTGAGGCCAGAGTGTGGTAAGCCTGGCGACTCTGGGGCCTCGTTGTGGCTACGGCAGGACCATGCATGCAAAAACTGGCGGATGAGTCTCTGGAGGGATTCTGGGGATGTGCTCCAACCCGTGATCTCTGGCAGGCCGCAGTCGTGGTGTCGATGGTGATGCTGAGATATGTCTTGTAACACCTTCATGAAAACTGCATGTACATTTGTTTATATGGGACGGACCAGCTGTTACGAGGCTCTCTGGGTTGGAATGTGGTGTTATCTCAATATTAGTGGTCCGGAGGAAATAAGAAAAGTGTGTGTGTATTTTATTCTGTTGTATTAGTAAAGGAAGATTAAATTTTCTAGAGTGAAGTTGAAGTATATTGTTGTAGTAATGGAAACAAAGGTCACGTATGTGTATTTGGTAATATGTGAGTAATTTGGAAATCCCTGAAGTGTAATAATCAGCTATCAGGACTTTTGTAGCGAAACTGGAACCCCCTGAGCTAGTGGTGAGGGCCGTCGCTGTGTAGACCCACCCAAAGAAATGACTGATGATTTGCCGATGGCCACAAGATGGTCTGAGTCGGTCTTTATCCCACCTCAGACCTCCACCTCTCTGTTCTCCCGTCCCTCGTACCTATTAATCTTCAAACAGTGTTACATTTCAGCCTTTCACGAACGGCCGGGTTGGACAAAGAGCACCAAGCGGCGAAAGAAAAGGGGTTGTGTTGTGCTGCTCCGGTAACTGGACGAAAAGGGGCCTCCAGTTTTCTTTCATTCGCGTCCAAGTAAAAGGTGGAGGAAGGGGTGGGGGGCCATAAAGAGATACAGAAAACGGGAACTCAGAGATGACGTCCGGGTGTTTCTTAGTTGAGGAATACGGCTGTCGGGTATAAGGTTGCACGAGTGAAAAATCTGCCAACACCTATAATACCTTCTTTATTTAGAAGGTGTGTGTGTGTGTGTGTGTGTGTGTGTGTGTGTGTGTGTGAGAGAGAGAGAGAGAGACGTTAAGATGTGCTCTGTTCCAGGAAGCCTGTAATACTAACTTTTGTTACTAGGTGGCGGCACACAGCGTGAAGAAGAAGGCGAATGATTGGTTGTTTGGTTATAAGAAAGACACGTCATGCAGTGGTTCCCTGAGGTCGGATTCTGAGAAGTTATAAGTTAGATGTACATATTGTTCACTCCTTGTTACTGAAGATCCAATACATAATACATAACACACAATTTATAACCCATAATGTATAATACAATACATAACCCATAATACATAACACATAATATACATATAGCGTCCAAAATGTCATTACAGTTACTAGATACGATTACTTAGCACCAGATGGCAGACGAAATTTAACATACTGTCTCTTTGGATAATAATTTTGTACCATAATTTTTTGTATCTAGATCAAGTTGAGTCCGTGTAATTTTGACGATGATTTTGGATGTTATTATTAGCTTTTAAATCAGGTACGAAGACTCCTTTGTATCTAAGAGGATTATTTGTCGTAAGAAGTTAAGAGAATCAGGACCGTGGGTTATAAATTGACACCGTTGCATGTGCTCGGTATAATACGACCGATAAATGAACGTAATATATTCCTTGGAACAAAGATTCATAAATTCGAAGTTATATTCACTGGGGTATCGATATATTCTTTAGCCCTTTGTTAAGTGTTAACTATGGGTGTTGGGATAATATATTCTGTGAAAAAATTATATATATATATATATATATATATATATATATATATATATATATATATATATATATATATATATATATATATATATATATATATATATATATGTTAGATGTTTGAGGGTATAATGATCTCTCTCTCTCATGGAACAACTAATTACGTTTTCTTTAATTTATACGTCAGTTGATTTGAATATTTGTCAGACCTGTACCTTGGTTCGCTACGGATGGTCATTATTTTTTCATTGTATTTCTTCTTGTTTTTTTTTTTTGTGGGCTAAAAAAGATCTGTATTAGTGAGAGGTGTTGTATGACCTGTGTTGGCCTCCTTAATGTATGGTCGTGTGTATTTAATTGACTTTATTTTGGTCATACATATATACATACAATGTATTCACTCCCAGTAAATACTACTTCTTGCACTGTCACTATGTTGAAATGCACTGTAGTTTGAGCTTTTCCCCATCTAGTTATTATATATCTTATTTGTATCACTTATGTTACTTGTATATTATGTGTAATTGATAATTCATTCCCCAAATATGTAACTGTATATTTTCAGCCTTCTGGCTGCCAAGCTCTTTCAATAAACCGTTAATTATTATTATTATTATTATTATTATTATTATTATTATTATTATTATTTACATACATACATACATTCATTATTTAAGAGGTTAGTTGAAGTGAAAATAAGTGACATTTGAACCATTCTGGAGGACTTGGTTATATTGTTCTTATGATTTATTGGTATATTAGAGTCGATAGACGTTGACATATTATTAACAAGGTGATGGTGGTTAGGGAGAGGTGGTGGTGGTGGAGGTGACGTAGGTGGCAGCGGTGGTGGGAGGGGTAAAGGGTGTAACACGTTCACTTCCTCCTCTTTATGTCTACTGGGCGAGTCACACCTGAATGGGGGGATCGGTTAAGCGGCAGGTAGTTAGCACAATTAATGAATGGGTGGAGGTCGTTTTCTTGGCCTCTCTCTCTCTCTCTCTCTCTCTCTGTGTTTGTGAGTTACATAGACGTAAGCTGAAGGATTTTCTTGGCTACATAGACGCAAATATAGAGGATTTTACTTTGTGTTTCTCAGACAATCAAGGATTTAGCTCTGTGTCTCATAAAGGAGTGTGGTCTGTGTCCCATGTCCTATAGAACGTCTGTAGGAGAGCGTCCTCTTTCTCTCTTGGACATAAAGGATTTTCCTCCTCATATAAACATAGATAAAATATTTGTCCTTTTGTAGCCTCGGCCAGTCGTCGGGAGGGGTAGGGGGAGGATGGAGAGGCTGGTAACACTGTTGGGAGATGAATGCAGGTGTGTTGGCTCTGGTAACACTGGAGGGAAGGATGAATACAGGTGTCGAATCTGACCGATGGACATTGTTACCGAAGAATTTACTCCTGTTCTTAAGAAACCTTTTGGGAGTTGAGATTGAAACCGTTATACAAAGATTGAAGACATACCTGCCAGGGAAAGGTGTGTATACGTGTGTGTGTATATAAGAAAATACAGTGTACCTTCTGTGTGTGTGTGTATGGTTTTACCTCCATACTGTGTGAACCGGAGGGGGGAAGACTTGTGTTGATGCTCTGAAGAAACTTGTAAACTGTATTTATTTGTAATTCTTGTGGTATTTAAACTATAGTATAACAACGGTAGTAATAATGATGATGATGTATATAATGATAATATTAATAATGGTAATAATAATAATGGTAATAATAATAATGATAAAAATAATAATAATAGTAATACTAATAATGGTAATACTAATAATGATAATACTAATAATGGTAATAATAATAATGGTAATAATAATAATGATAATAATAATAATGGTAATACTATCGTCGATAATATCTATAAATTTAATGGTATAATAATAATAATAATTTATAATAATAGAATGATAATAATTAATAATGGTAATAATAATATAATTTGGTAATAATAATGAAATAATACCAATAATGCAAGTAATAATAATAACGGTAATAGTAATAATATAATAATAATGTATTAAATAATATAATGGTACATTAATAATGCATAATTTAATAATGATAATACTAATAATGGTACATATATCAATAGTAATAATAATAATAACAGTGAACGAATGGGTAATACTGTTGTTGTAATGTACTAATAATGAGGTATCACTAATAATGGCAATAATAATAATAATGGTAATACACATAATACAGTATAGTTGAATAATACACAATGATGGCAATGATAATAATAATAATGGTAATACTAATAATGGTAATACTAATAATGATAATACTAATAATGGTAATAATAATAATAATAGTAATAATAATAATAATGATAATAATAATAATGGTAATACTAATAATGGTAATACTAATAATGATAATACTAATAATGGTAATAATAATAATAATGGTAATAATAATAATAATAATAATAATAATGATAATAATAATAATAATAATAATGGTAATAATAATAATAATGGTAATAATAATAATAATAATGGTAATAATAATAATGGTAATACTAATAATGGTAATAATAATAATAATGGTAATAATAATAATAATGGTAATAATAATAATGGTAATACTAATAATGGTAATAATAATAATGGTAATAATAATAATGTCAATACCTGTACAATTAAAGGTTAGATTAATAATGACCTTCGTTAAAGAAAATCATAAACTGAGACTGATTTATAGATTTTAAAAACAAACATTATTTATATCAACATGCTGATCACTAATGGAGGGGATGCAGCGTTAGAGAAAACTTGTGATTGGTGATGATATAAATTCATGAAACCTTGAATAATTTGTGTATAATCTTGAACGTCATATAAACAAAGTGTAAAAATTGTTGTTCATTAAGATGTTGAGTATGTATTGCGTGTGTGTGTGTGTGTGTGTGTGTGTGTGTGTGTGTGTGTGTGTGGTGGCGCCTCCTTATCCTCTTCTTTGTTTTCGGATTCTTTTCCTTCTGAGTTCCTTTCCATCGTCGTCTTCCTGGGTCCTCCTCCTCCTCATCATCATCCTCCTCCTCCTCACTATCATCACCATCCTCCTCCTCGTCGTCCTCCTGCTCCTCCTCCTCATCATCCTCCTCCTCCTCGTCCTCCTCCTGGTATCAAGCTCGGGTATGACCAGAGGGCAAATGGTACCTCATGCTGCGGTGCCTTTAAGAAAACCAAAAAATAAATTAAATTACAACTAAATGGCTGCGGGCGGGGGGAGGGGGGGGGGGTCTCTTTAAGCTTACAAACACAGATTCAGATGTTATGTGTACTTGGTGAAAGTGTAACCTGGGAAAGTTGTGTCTGGATGTGTCATTGATTAGGTAGTTAAAGTAGGCACTGTACTGTACTGTGTGTATAAGCAAGCACCTCCGCGTCCAAATCGATATCCGTTCAACGTTTTAAACTATTATACTGGCTGTAATTATCTTACTTCCACCTGAGTTAGTCCTGTACACCTTCGTGATATTGGCACCAAAATCTGTACATTGTAAACAGTAAGAGTTGCATTATTTATCCAGGTTTACCAAGACTTATCGTAGTGCAAACTGCAAGAGTTGCAACCTGAGAGACTAACAACTAAACTACTGTTTATTGTCGTGTTGCAGGGGTGAGCAGTTTATGACCGAGACTGTAAACACTCACACAGATAAGATCAATCTCAGAGCAGCAAATATATATATATATATATATATATATATATATATATATATATATATATATATATATATATATATATATATATATATATATATATATATATATATATATATATATATATATATATATGCGCGTGTGCGTGTTAGTATTCGCGAAGATTGGCAAAACACACCTCTGAAGGTATAGAAAATATCTTATGTAATTTTTATTAGCCTTTGTTGCGGATGAGAATGAAAATTGGCAACTCCTGATGCCTTTACCTTCTTCACATAAATGTTGGACTGGTCGACAAACAAAGGCCGGGTAAAGATTGTCGCGTCCACCTTGGTGGCAAATTTAGTCCGATGTTTGCGAATTACTGTCACCAATCACTGGTCTTTCCTGGAAAATACAGCCAGGAATGGCTCATCGAGTGCGCCTTGATAAATAATGAATGTCCGGAGCCTCGTCACAGGATAACGAATGCACACAAGCAGACTTAATTGTGCCCGAGGCGAATATATTTCTGTCCAAAACCTTGACCAAATTATCTTGGGGTAAATTTGTAGTGGGTCGTACCTTGGTAAATTCATCAAAGCATTAAAGCGCCAGCGGGGACGGAAGTAGACATTATGAGAACAGCCGTATTGAAGCGTCCTCTGTAATTTGTATAGTTTACGAGGGAACATTACTCTTAAAGAGCTCCACTGCCACCGCCAACTCTGTTTCCAGTGAACACTAAAATAAAATGAATATTATATGATGTTTATGTTGGCCATTATTCGCCTGGGGGCAAGCATTAAATCCGCGATGGACTGTTGCCGCTAATATTAGTTATTTCCCCCCACCCGAGTGTGAGTGTGTGTGACTTTAGTGTAAGTGTGTGTGTGTGTGTGTGAGTACAAATGAGTGTGGGTGAGTGTGTGTGTGTGTGTGTGTGTGTGTGTGTGTGTGTGTGGGTGAGTGTGTGCGTGGGTGAGTGTGTGTGTGGGTGAGTGTGTGTGTTGGTGAGTGTATGTGTGTGTGTGAGTGTTAGGGTAATTATCTAGTGCCCTCACCTCCGCCGTCTCACCACTACGCCCTTTATCACCGCCACTTAATGTGATGTATTTTAGTGCAGGTGTTATACTATGTGGTGATAGAGGTATTATAGGTTATGCTATGTGGTGATAAAGGTGTTATAGGTTATACTAGGGAGGGAAAGAAGTGCTATATATTATACTAGGAAGTGAAAGAAGATGTTTAACACTATTATGGGGGGGGGGTGAGTGGCGTTCCTGGTGTGAGTTACGAGCGAATTACAGTATGTGATAAATGAGGAATGGTGTGAAAGTAATTATTATCTATCTCAAAGGTGTGAGTGTGTGAAAAATATATTGTGAGTAATTATGATACATGTTGTGGGTGGTTGTGGTGATTGTGATACATGTTGTGGGTGGTTGTGGTGATTGTGATACATGTTGTGGGTGGTTGTGGTGATTGTGATACATGTTGTGGGTGGTTATGACGCATTGTAGAGTAATTGTGATACATATGAGTAATTATGGTACATATTATGAGATTGGAGTTTGGTTTTCCGAATTTTGGCGAGTGATTATTGTGGGTATTTGTGTGTGTGTGTGTGTGTGTGTTTACTAATTCACAGGAAGCCGTTTTGCGTTACAATGATTGATGGCGTGTGTTTGATGAGGGGACAGTATTAAAATTCCGGGAAGAGTAAACAGTTCATTGTTGTAAACATTGACGTCTGATGTTAGTAAACAACGTGTGTAATTTTTTTTATTATGTCACCATTGGATATATATATATATATATATATATATATATATATATATATATATATATATATATATATATATATATATATATATATATATATATATATATATGGAGGAATATATCGATCAGTGTTTGTCTGTCTGATCCAAAGGCTGTGTGAAGTCGTAGGTAAGGAATAGACATCCATCAGTTAGATCAGGAAGGTGGAGACGTGTGTGACTGATGAAACGCAGCCGAAAACCCCCTGAGGAATTATGTTAAGTACAAAGAGACATTATCACTGCAAGGGAAGTCATATATCTGTCTTTTGTACTGTGTCCCAATCCTTCCTTCCTTCTCTTGTCTCCTCATCACCCTACCCACGTCCCTACCTCCTTCCACTGTCCTCACCCTTCCGCCTCCTTCCACTTACCCCCTCCTTCCACTTACCCCCCTCCCCCTGCCTGCTTCCATTTTTTCTCGTTTTGTTCCTCATTCCACTCGTGTCCTCCACCACTCCCTCCCCCCCCCCTTCTTCCTCTTCCTCCCTTTCCCCCCCTCCCCTCTCCCCACCTCCCCCCGGTATAATATATGAAGACAGTTACTAAAATTTAAAACTATGGGAGACAGAACCATGATGGAATATATCTGCTGGGAAAAAAGTGTGTTTGACGCAGTAAAGTGGTGTGTATAGTCAGAGTTGTACACACACACACACACACACGCACACACACACGCACACACACACACACACACGAGAGAACATGTTATTCGTGTTATTGTCGACGCCTTCTTAACGAGGTGCAGTAACACACACCCAGTAAAACAAACACGAGAGTGGACACACAACTGCCAGGCACAACCTCTCTCAACACCAGTCGCCAAGTAGCCAAACAAACTGGTGATCGGTCGCCTAACTTAATGAATAAATGATACTACCACACACACACACACACCATGGAAAACTAAAACGTGTGTGTGTGTGTGTGTGCAAAACTCAGTCATCACACGGAGACCCTACACAAAATATCATTAGACATAGACATCTAGGGACCTTATTGCTTGCGTATTAGTATTAGTATATTTTTCTTTCTTAAAACAGTAAACGAGTGAAACATTATTGAATTTATGAAGAAGACCCATAACTAAGACGAGGGTTACAACAGGGTGTAATGATGGAGATGATTTCGCTGAAGATAAATGCGAAGGAATAACCACAGTTTCCGGCAATACTAATCGAAAAATGAACAATGATTCCTGGCGTCTCAAAGGTAGGTGTGTGTGTGTGTGTGTGTGTGGAAGGGAAAACACCTGGTTACTCTACACAGGTATGTAAGATTTAAGATTGGGAACGCTCATAAAGACTTGAGATTGGTAAAACGTTCATAAGACTTGAGATTGGTAAAACGTTCATAAGACTTGAGATTGGTAAAACGTTCATAAGACTTGAGATTGGTAAAACGTTCATAAGACCTGAGATTGGTAAAACGTTCATAAGACTTGAGATTGGTAAAACGTTCATAAGACTTGAGATTGGTAAAACGTTCATAAGACTTGAGATTGGTAAAACGTTCATAAGACTTGAGATTGGTAAAACGTTCATAAGATTTGAGATTGGTAAAACGTTCATAAGACCTGAGATTGGTAAAACGTTCATAAGACTTGAGATTGGTAAAACGTTCATAAGACTTGAGATTGGTAAAACGTTCATAAGACTTGAGATTGAGAAACCTTTACTATGCCTTATGTCTTTGTACGTGGTTTTAATTCCCTGAGCATAATGAAGATGTGCCAAGTAATGTATAATTCTTTAAGGTAAATGGTCTTATAAGGTTGTGTTTAGAGCCTAATGATGGCGATAGGTCAGAAGCTATTGGGGTACACGGGGGTCAGGGGTCAGTATCTTGGGGTACACGGGGGGTCGGGGGTCAGTGTCTTGGGGTGTAGAGTGTTAACGTCTTGGGGTACTATCAGGGGGGTCAGTGTCTTGGGGTGTAGTGTTAACGTCTTAGGGTACACAGGGGTCAGGGGGTCAGTGTCTTGGGGTGTAGTGTTAACGTCTTGGGGTACACGGGGGGTCAGGGGTCAGTGTCTTGGGGTGAAGAGTGTTAACGTCTTGGGGTACACAGATGGACATATAATCAATGGGGTGTGAGGTGAATGTCTTGTATAATTCATGTCTATGGATTATCTTGAAGGTTTGGCGAGACATCTCCTGAATCGATTATAGGTGTAAGACTATAACACAACATTACTGTCAGGATTATACCGCGTGGTTTAAGATTATACCACATGTTATACCACGTGTCCTAGCATTATACCACGTGTTGTAGGATTATACCACTTGTTTATACCATGTGTTATGGGATATATGGCAGGATATAGCAGGTGTTGGAACATATACTACTTATTATATCACGTTTAGGTATGAGGATTATACAATTTGCAAGTGATATAACACATGCACTGTAACGCTAGAATATATATATTTTTTTAATTAGACATACTATGGCTACCTGGTATGATGTCTTGAGTGACTACAGACAGTTAGACACATCCACAATTATTGAGCCAAAATCCTTTAATTATAAGCTGTGTTTCCCATTTAAAACGTGAGTGTAATTTGTGGAATGTTATGGGGTAGCTTCTGTCCGAATAAAAGACATTTAATATACAGTTAATTCTTTTACAGCAGTTTATTACAGACGTCAAGCGATGTGCTGGAATACCCAAATCGCTAGCTTGGTGAATATCCTAATAGATTTTCCGTGTTTGAAGTTGCCAACATCTGGTACAAATTGTCTTGACGTGGCGAGTGAGTAGCGGCGAACAAGGACGTAATGAGGCTTTAACTACGTGCGGATGAGGTGTACCACGTGTAGGTGAGAGGGTGTACCACGTGTAGGTGAGAGGGTGTACCACGTGTAGGTGAGAGGGTGTACCACGTGTGGGTGAGAGGGTGTACCACGTGTAGGTGAGAGGGTGTACCACGTGTGGGTGAGGAAGGGTGTACCACGTGTAGGTGAGAGAGGTGTACCACGTGTGGGTGAGAGGGTGTACCACGTGTGGGTGAGAGGGTGTGTACCACGTGTGGGTGAGAGATTACCACGTGTGGGTGGTGTACGTGTGGGTGAGGAGGGTGTACCACGTGTGGGTGAGAGGGTGTACCACGTGTGGGTGAGGAGGTGTACCACGTGTGGGTGAGAGGGTGCACCACGTGTGGGTGAGAAGGGTGTACCACGTGTGGGTGAGAGGGTGTACCACGTGTGGGTGAGAGGGTGTACCACGTGTGGGTGAGAGGGTGTACCATGTGTGGGTGAGGTGTACCACGTGTGGGTGGGGTGTACCGTGTGGGTGAGAGGGTGTACTTGTGTGGGTGAGAGGGTGTACCATGTGTGGGTGAGTGGGGTGCACCACGTGTGGGTGAGATGGTGTACCGTGTGTGGGTGAGAGGGTGTACCATGTGTGTGTGAGAGGGTGTACCACGTGTGGGTGAGAGGGTGTACCACGTGTGCATGAATGGGTGTGTCACGTGTGGGTGAGGGGGTGCACCACGTGTGGGTGAGATGGTGTACCGTGTGTAGGTGAGTGGGTGTACCGTGTCTGGGTGAGAGGGTGTACCTTGTGCGGGTGTTGGCCTGAGTTACATTACCAGATAGGCTCGTCTCACATTACCAGTGTTGGTTTACAGGTAATATATATTATTGTTATTAGTGATATTGTATTACTAGAGTTGACACGTATCACTTTATTGTCATCGTTCTCGGATATGACAGACACGGCGAGCGAATGTTTGGGCCACGGTTAGGTTAAGTTAAATAAGATTAGATTAGATTAGATTAGACTAGATTAGAGTAAATTAGGTCCTAACCACCCAGGTCCAAACCAAACCGTTCGTGGCCCAAACGTCGTTCGTATGGCGGACACACGGACGGTACTACGTAGGTGAGGAAACCCGTCGTCAGTTGCCAGTGTTGGTTTTTTACTCGTGTTTTAATTCAGACCCGGCCACCCACCTACACATTCTTCCTCCGCCACTGGTATTATTAATTCCATGGCTTCGGAGTTTGTCTGTACGGGCGAGTGAACGAACGTACGTGTGTGTGTGTGTGTGTGTGTGTGTGTTTTAGTAGTACCTCATGTGTCAGCTAAACGAAGTTGGATATGAGTGATTCTAGTAATTGAAGTTGAATGGTAGTGGGGTTCTGGGGAGCGAAGGCGGTATGGCTGATTCTGGTTAACGAAGTCTGATGGAAAGGGATCAGGGAAGTGAAGTGTGTTGGAGAGATACTGTTTAGTGAATGTATATTAATGGTTCATGGCAAGTGAAGCGGATTTAGAGGTTTCTGTTTAACGAAGGGGAGGGTTCAGGGGTTCAGGGTTGAGGTAAACGAAGCCAGGTATGGGGGTTCAGGTAAAGGGAGTTGGTTGTAGGAGGTGAGTAGAGTAATCCCGGGAGGAGGTAACGCGCTCTTATCATGCCACCCAAAATATAGCTCTGGCCGGTTGTTTTTATTCCCTGTGAAAAAAGTAATTATTTTGCAGGAGGAAATGGTGTCTAGTCTCGCTTTTGGGCTGTAGTATCTTGACATTCTTTACTCTACAGACACAGACAGACAGACACAGAGTAAACATCCACGTATATATTTGTTTGTATATGTATATATTTCACACACACCAACACCCCTCTCCCCCCCCCTTGCTGGCCGGTTGAGGAAGGCAGCCGTTGTATTGGTATAGGTAATATAATAATACCTTCAGTTTCAAGTGGACGAAAACAAATCCTCGAGTGTGTGGGTGAGATACATCCTCTTGTGGAACGGCAAGGCGACAGGTGGTGCCTCTGGGTGTCTTCTGGACTGTGTGTATTATATGATCCAAGTCAGTCTTTCACACGAGGTGGGAGTGGGATTTGTTGTAGTGTTTGGCGGGTGTTTTGTTATGGCTTCCTGTGTGTTGTATGGGTAATGATGATGTGAGTAATAAGTAAAGGTAATAAGTACTTTAGTGTGTATTTGACAGTGAATTCGCCAGGGGTGGGATTAGAATCGTTTGCGGGCTGATGAACGACTGTGGTGAGCGAGATTAAAAACGTGGAACTTGCATGGTATTTCGACCCAGAAAATGAAGACGAATGTGTAAAAGGTTTGATAAGACAGAACAAAGGAAGATAATGGTCATAAACAACAGTGTACAGTACAGAGAATAAATATTCTCTAACTTGTTTACCTTTAAGTAATGTGAAATTTCCAGCGAGGAATTTTAGACGCCTCACGACTACATGAGAGGAATTTAAAGCCGAACTTTTTAATCCACTTAAGCTGGCTACAAAAAAATGCAGCTATTACATTCCCAACTTGAGCAGATTCCCGCGGCTTGTGGTGGTGGAGGAGCGTCAGTGAGATTCCTGGACTCTGAGCTGCTCTTTGAGAGTTAGTCATGATGACGAGGATTACCAAGTGCTGCTTTGCCTCTGATACTGCCAAAACTTACTATTTTCCTCAAAGTCGAAATGCACCCATGTCCTCTTTAATATATATAGATATATGTGTTTGTGTGTGTGTGTAAAGAGAGTCTGTCTGTCTGTGTGTGTGTGTGTGTGTGTGTGTGTGTGTGTGTGTGTGTGTGTGTGTGTGTGTGTGTGTGTATATACGTAAAGTATGTTTTCACTATAGTCTTGCAATAGCCAAAACAAAAACAAAAGTTAGTTTTATTTATGGTGTAGTTGAAGGCTAGGGAAATAAATACAGGTAGCCTCAGACCTAACCGTTCGGCACCACGGTGTCAGTCACGAAATATTGTCCAAAAAGACAAAATATGATGCAAATTGAGAAGCCAGATTATATAATTTTCACGGCATAAAACATTCGGTAACCCGGAGTTTGTCGAGGTAATAATATGCATGAGGAGAAAGGTGTGATTGACGTAATGGAATTGAAGGCAACTGGCCCCAATGTCTAATCCTGTGACCCACCTTCATTATACCTCACCGGACGGCCTGAGTAACGCTGCTGTGTCTCGCCGCCTCCTACACCGTCACCTCCATGGAAGAGTTAGACGTTAGGATGATAGTGGCACCTCATGTATATAATCAAACTAATACCACGTATCAACCTTAACTACATGAGGTGGTGAACTGCTCTGTGTACTTCCACTGTGAACCGTAGGGAGAGATACACCTGGGGAAGATAATCTTACCTGGTCTACTGTATAGGTTAATGGGGTACATAAAACAACAGGTAATTAATTATGTTTGGGGTGGTCGACTGGGAGAGCCTGTTTATTTCGGCTGTCATGGATATAAGGCTGAAGGGAGGTGTTATGTGTGTAAGAATTATTTACTATTTTACGAGTTTAGGAAAATATCTACATGGGGTTGAGACAGACATGACTTGGGAGTGTGGGTGAATTAGTGGGGTGGTGTATGTATGTATGTAATGCTTGGTAGTGTTACATAATTATATATAGTGGTAGAGGGATTAATCTTGATGTTATGATAGGTTATCTACAGTAATGGAGGAGCCAAGGTAGGGAAAAGGGGGGAGGGGAGAGAGAAAGTGGTTTTATCATATTAAAATGGGATTCCTATCTTCACGTGTTGGTGGTATAACCCTTAATGGTATAATTCAGGCTCGCTGGTGTTAATGGTATAATCCCGTTCAGTAGTGTAGGTGTTATACCCTCTCTAGGTGCTTAATCCATTGTGTGAAAAGTGTCATGCACTTAGGTTTATGGGGGCAGGTATGCTCCTTTAGTATAACGTGTGTGTGGTCTGGCTACAGGAGGAGGAGGAAGGCCCGGGGTGTATTGATTGAGTCGTGTTATTATTACGGGACACTTAAGGTTCACGAGTATTTTTACCTCATGACCTCTGACCTCCGACCTCCACCCTCGGGGATCCTCAATATCGAATCAATAGTGAGAAAAATTCTTCGTATAATTGGATTTGATTCTTGGTCATTAAAACCCGTGTTTGGTCTTTTTTTCCGGGTGATTGTATGTGATTGGAATAAATTGTTTGGTTTGTTAATAGTCAATGTGATGATGACTCGGGTGTTTGTTCAGTGAGAATTTCAAGTTATATACAAATTCAGTTTTTTTTTTATTGTTTTCATATTTTTCTTTCGTAAGTTTCGTTTTTCATTGTTGATTATTAAAAGCGAGATTCTCTTTGGTTGTAGACGAAAAATAAATTTAAATAATCACCAATAGCGCAGAAGGCCCGGGAGGTGTCATAGGTCACAGAAGTTACTACACCGACGTGGGAGTCCTGCAGGCTGAGCAGATCTTGTTCCTGGGGGCGTAGCACTGGCTGGGTGTGGGTGTGTGTGTGTGTGTGCTGAAATGTTGTCCAGGAAACAGTAGCGTGTGTGCGTCGCTCTTACCAAAACTAGTTAGTACTTGTGGACCCAGAATAGCGGAACGTATGAAGCGTGTAATGTTTATGAGCTCGCCAGTGTGTGTGTGGTCATTGATACCGGTTTGATTGGGTAGAGTAACTTCATATACACATGCTTGGATGACTCGGCTTGACGTTTTATTTACCGATCATCTGTGAGTGTGAGGTGAAACTAAAGCTCATTCATTTCACACCTGTAGCTCGGTGACAATCAACTCGCTACACCTATGACTATCTGTTTCTAAATGTATTTTAATTTTGCCGGAGTACTGACTGTAATAGGATAATGAAAAAAGCCTGGAGAACATTGAAAGCTATTGACCTAAGACTATAAAGACGTTACTTAGGTACTGGATAATCTGCATCTCAATTACAGTGTTTTAAGAGAGATTTTGAATATAGTGATTTGGATAGATTCTAAATACTTCTACAGTGTTTTTAATAGATTCTAAATATATGTACTGTATAGTGTTTTTGATAGATTTTAAATATATTGTTTTTATAGTCTCAATATAATAGTTCTGTATAGAGACGTGTGGTTGATTACAGTGTTTGAGATAGCTATTTAATATTGGTTTTTTTATAGATTATGAATATAGTGTTCATATTTGACTGTGAGTATAGTGTTTTGGTTAGACTAAATATATATATTGATAAGGGTAGTGGTATGTGTAGCCTCCATTTTCTCGATTTTCCAGTTACTTTCAGCCCACACACCAAGACTCTCTCTCTCTCTCTCTCTCTCTCTCTCTCTCTCTCATCCCTGCCCTCTCTTCCCTATCCCCTCTCCCTCTCCTCCCCTCTCTCTCTCTCCCTCCCCCTCTCTCCTCCCCCTCACCCCACTTAATTATCTCTACTTAACTCTTGAGCTTAGTGGCTGCTAATTATGCCCCAGTAAATTATACTTGTGGTTGTCGACTGATAGCTAACTGCCCCGGGTACTGATTCACAAAAATTCATAAGCC
Source organism: Homarus americanus (assembly GCF_018991925.1). Taxonomy (NCBI): domain Eukaryota; kingdom Metazoa; phylum Arthropoda; class Malacostraca; order Decapoda; family Nephropidae; genus Homarus; species Homarus americanus. The sequence continues at coordinate 297,546 of NW_024756966.1, forward strand.
GTATAATTTTAACCTTTTGTTTGGGATATGTTAGTGTGATGTGGTCTCAGTGTTTTCAGAGTGATGTTATGTTGACGCATCTGTTTTGTTGTGTGATTTTTACGTGTTCATTGGATTCGGTGTCACGCATTATTTGTACACACAGCTGAAGGGGATGTTTGGGTGGGGTGGGGGGTAGGATACAGTAGTGTGTGTGTGTGTGTGTGTGTGTGTGTGTGTGTGTGTGTGTGTGTGTCATATATCGTGGGAGTGGGTGGTCCTTTTTTTAGTCACTTATATTTAATGTTTCAAGGACCTTTTACAAGCGGTTACACATGTTTTCATATCACCAGTAATGAAGAAGTCCTTGGCGATTAGAGTTCTGGGGAATTAAACTGGCCAGGTTGTAGAATGATAGCAGACCAGCCAAGCCAAGCCAAGTCAAGCCCGGTGGCTGACAGTGAGAGACCAAACCAGGGAAACCGGTTGGTCCTCTGATTCGCCTCCGCTTCAGAACGGCTCGTAATGAACGCTTTTGGGCAGCTGGGAGATGTGATTATGCAGTGAGTAAGCTTCATGCCACAGTTTGGTTGATCAGGTCCACCATTGGGAGAAACCGTGGGAGAGGGTGTCCGTCCGTCCCGTCCGTGTTGATGACTTGCTGTAGTGGACCAGTGTTGTTTGTCGGGTTCACCGTGTCTCGTTTACGTCTGTTCTTGGTTTTTCTATATTTTTTTCTGTTCTTTCTACATTTTCTCTTTCTTCTTTCTTCATTTTTCTTTATTCCTTCTTCGTTCTTTCTCTCTCCCTTCTTCCTTTTCTCTCAATTCCTTCTACATTTTCGCCCTCACATTTTTTCTCGCTTCCCTCTTCATTGTCTCTCAGCCGTTCTTCATTTTCTCTCCATTTTCTCTTTTCCTTCTTCATTCTCTCTCTCTATTCCCTCTACTCTTTCTCCCCCCCCCCCGCAACGAAAAAAAGAGGGTCACGGACTTCTTCTCGTGTGGATTTAATTCTTCCTTGTCGTGTGGATTTAATTCTTCCTTCTCGTGTGGATTTTATGTCATTAGGATTATTTTTGAGGATTTATTGCCACGCTCTGCCCAGTTCTTCTCCAGTCGTCTCTTGTCGCCTGGGTCCAAACTGAAGCAGCATGTAGACTGGTGTTGTTTTTGTTGTTTTCTTGTTTTATCCTGTGAATGACACGTCTCTCTCTCTCTCTCTCTCTCTCTCTCTCTCTCTCTCTCTTCGTCCGTGTCGTCTCCTTGGGCAGGTGTAAGTACTAGGCATTTCTTGGACTGCTTTTTCTCTGTTAACCTTTACTCCTACTGGCTATTACTACTGCTCCTCCTGTTGTCTAGTTAATCGACTGTCTGTATATGTGTCTGTGGGAGAAAATCATAAGCTATGTTGGGTTTTTGTCTTAGTCGAGTTTCTTCGTTGGTTTATTTACTGTATTCTCGTTATGTTGTCTTTACTGTGATTATAGTCTCGGTGTTTGCCGCAAGGAGTCTCTCTCATCTCTCATCTCTACTCCAAGAATTTCCCTCACTATTTTTGTCTGGTTTTCTTTTTATTCTTTATTTTTATTCCTGTGGTTATTTTATATTTGGTTGTTGTTGCTAGATTTATTTTAATTTATTTGGGTTTGGTATTTAATTTATTCTTCTTTATTCTATTCTTGTTTAGGCTCGTTTCTACTCTGTTCTTATTATTATGGTATTGATTAGGGACAATTAATTCGTTTATTATTATTATTATTGCTCTGTTTACTGTGTGTGTGTGTGTGTGTGTGTGTGTGTGTGTGTGTGTGTGTGTGTGTGTGTGTGTGTGTGTGTGTGTGTCGGTGGGGGAGGGTGTCGGTGCTATACCTGTTGAGTACTAGTATCAAGTCCTCATGGCAGTTTATAACAGGTCCTGTAAAAGAGATTCCAGATACCCCCTCCCAGTTTTCCCTCTCCTCCTCCCGACAGATCACAGGTAAAAGCATCTTGTGTGACCTTACCTGTAGGAGGGGTGACGGAGAACACTGCCACGGGTTCACCTTCCTTGTGTTGTGGACAATACTGGTGTGTTACTTGTACCCTACCTTGTCCTCTGCTTCTTCCTGTTATTATTTGTTATTTTTCATTGTAGTTTTTTCCTTTTATTGTTATTATTGTTTATTTTTTCCTGGGTTGTCTTAGTTACTTTTATATTTTCTTCCATTCCTTCCCTTCTCTTGTCATTTTTTTCCTGTTATCTCATTTACATTTTCATTATCTTCCTTTCCTTCCTGTTATTATTAGTTATTTTTTTCTGTGTTATCTTAGTTACCTTTACAGCATCATTCTCTCCTTTCTTCTCTTATTACTTATATTTATCCGGATTATCTCAAATATTTTTCTTATTGTGATTTCCCGTTGACACAAGATGGAACCATGTAACTTAAAGGCAAGATATTCTGTGTCCTAGAAATACACACATACATACATACATACATACATACATACATACATACATACATACATACATACATACATACATACATACACTAAACCTATCTATAGTGTCAGTAGTGCCTAAACCTCTTCCATAAATATACACATTTAAAAATACTGACGGTGAGACTTAATTATGGATACGTGGAATGTAGATTAGGTTAGGTTAGATTAGGTTAAGTCAGGTTAAGTTAAGCTCACGACACAGTGGCTAATTCCTTCCTTCGATGATGACGAACGAGAGACCAACCAGGTAACGAAAAAGTCGCCTACAGTAAATTTTAAAGGACTGTTGCGTTACGTTTGATAGTACAGTGTTTGTGTTGTGACTAATGGCTGTGAGGTTAGTGTGGGAAAATAGGTACTGAACTGTACACATGAAGACCCGTTGAGAGGTGAGGAGGAGGGAAGAGTGTAGGGGGGGGGGGAGAACAAAGGAGTCAGGGAGGTATAGCGAAGCATGTGGTGAGGAGGAGAGAAGAGGAGGAAGAAGAAGAAAAGAGGGAGGTTGTGAGGTGTGAAGGGGAAGGTCTGGAGGAAGGAGAGAGTAAGTGGTTTGAGGAAGGGGGCGGAGTGAGAGTAAGTGGATTGGGGGGGGGTAAGTGGAGAAATGAAGTGGTTTGGAGTAAGTGGAGGGAGTATGTGAAGAAAGTAAGTCGTTTGAAGAAGAGGAGAGAGAGAGGAGATTATTGGAAGGAAGGGGAGAGAAGAGGCGGTTTGGAGGAAGAGGAGGAAGTGGGTGGTTTAGAGGAAGAGGAAAGGACATATGGTTTGGAGATGCAGAAGGGAGTATACATAAATTGAAGATAAAGGGAGAGAAAGGGTGAAATAAGAGAGAGAGAGAGAGAGTTAAGTTATAAATGAACTAAGGAAAGCGAGAAGCAACTGAAGACGTGGGAAGCACTTAGGGGGGTCACTCACAAGATGGCCACCAGGTTAAAGAGAAAAAAAAGACATAAAATCAGTAAAGACATTAAGACATCCGCCGTCATCCTCGACCATCTTCATCCTCGACCATCTTCATCCTCGACCATCTTCATCCTCGACCATCTTCATCCTCGACCATCTTCATCCTCGACCATCTTCATCCTCGACCATCTTCATCCTCATCCTCGACCATCTTCATCCTCGACCATCTTCATCCTCGACCATCTTCATCCTCGACCATCTTCATCCTCGACCATCTTCATCCTCGACCATCCTTCATCCTCGACCATCTTCATCCCTCGACCATCCTTCATCCTCGACCATCTTCATCCGACCATCCACTCGTCTTCATCCTCGACCATCTTCATCCCATCCTTCATCCTCGACCATCTTCATCCTCGACCATCCTTCATCCTCGACCATCTTCATCCTCGACCATCTTCATCCTCGACCATCTTCATCCTCCATCCCATCTTCATCCTCGACCATCTTCATCCTCGACCATCTTCATCCTCGACCATCCTTCATCCTCTCATCTTCATCCTCGACCATCCTTCATCCTCGACCATCTTCATCCTCGACCATCTTCATCCTCGACCATCCTTCATCCTCGACCATCTTCATCCTCGACATCCTTCATCCTCGACCATCTTCATCCTCGACCATCTTCATCCTCGACCATCTTCATCCTCGACCATCTTCATCCTCGACCATCCTTCATCATCTTCATCGACCATCTTCATCCTCGACCATCTTCATCGACCATCTTCATCCTCGACCATCCTTCATCCTCGACCATCTTCATCCTCGACATCCTTCATCCTCGACCATCCTTCATCCTCGACCATCCTTCATCCTCGACCATCTTCATCCTCGACATCCTTCATCTTCGACCTCCTTCATCCTCGACCTCCTTCATCCTCGACCATCCTTCATCTCGACCACCTTCATCCTCGACCTCATCCTCGACCACCTTCATCTCGACCACCTTCATCCTCGACCATCCTCACAACTCGACCGTCTCGGGGGGCTGGTTGGTTGGTACTGAGTTTTCTCCTGGGGTATTGGTACTCGAGGAGGCACACTCACTGCTGCTACTTGAGGGATGAGGAGCTTTATAGATATGGTAATACTGTGAGGGGAGGTGTAGCTGCTGTGTGTGTGTGTGTGTGTGTGTGTGTGTGTGTGTGTGTGTGTGTGTGTGTGTGTGTGTGTGTGTGTGTGTGTGTGTGTGTGTGGACGGGCTGTGGTTGTGGTGGTGTGTGGAGTGGTTTTGTGTTGGTGGTAGTGACAGTGGTGTAGTGCTGTTAGTGGTGATGGTGGTTGTGATGTGTGGTGTTGGTGGTGGTGGTGTCTGCTGGGGGGAGTGAGGAAAGGCTCTTGTGTGTGTAGTTCAGAAGATATTGTCCACACCCAGTACTTGAATTTGGTTAGGTTAGTTTTTTTTTCTCTTTTCTCGACTCGTATTGTTAGATTGATTATGTGATTTGTCTGATAATTTTTAATGAGAGGAGTTTATTCTCTCTCTCTCTCTCTCTCTCTCTCTCTCTCTCTCTCTCTCTCTCTCTCTCTCTCATTTGATAGTGGCAACAAATATCACAGATTCTCAACGTAAAATTTTAAAATTGTTGTTCTCACTCTAGCATAACAAGTATAACAGCTGTGAGGAACATTATATTTGTCTTCCACGATATATAATTAGTTTATTTTTTACCAATTCAAATACAAATGGGGAATATGTCAAAGCCATTTTCAGTATATATCGATAATCTTGTGGTGAGAAATGGTCGACATATTTGTTGGTTATAGCTTTTTTTTCTTGTCTTTAAATTTCATGATATGTTTCTTTAAAGATAAATTTCCTACAGAATAACAATAGAGAACATTGTGTAGTAAAGGGTATATAATTTCAGTATAATTTTGTATGTTTTAATACACCTATAATACTCTGGACATATAATCAGTACCATCCGCTGGCTTATATTAAAACACTGTTGCTTTTATTAACCCGTTGAGTTCTCGTGGGTTAAATGATCATCCTCAAAGGGTTAACGGGATATAATTTTCCCTATCGTAATACTCGGTACACGTAACCATTGATATCCGCTGCCGTTATGCTGGAGTGTGTTATTGACTGTCTTGGGAACTGATCAACTCGTCCCCCACCACACACATTGGCTGCAGCAACGTCTTGATGTCTTGCTATCCTCAGAACACATTCTCATTTTCCTTCCATCAAGTCTTCTTTGTTCTCCAAATGGAAGTCAACTTTTAAATCACCATTATCGCAGGAGTGTCATTTGCAGGTCGTGTGTTAGAGTTTTAGCAACGTGATCTGACGCGTAAAGTTGTTAATTTGAGTCTCTAAATCACGGTTATATTGTTTGGATGCCATTTTACTCATCGTGTGTTACAGTTTTAGCCACATGATCTCACGTCTAAGTTGTTAATTTGTGGCAGATTACCGAGGCAGAGTGAAACAAAGGGACAGTCCCGACGCATCACCACCACCACCTGTTTGTGAGCTGAATTAAAACTCGTCATTGTCTGCGCGACCCACCCAGCGAGGACCAGGGTTGAAATTGGGACAAATCCGGACATAATAATGGTGTCCTTGTATCTTGAATTGCGCCATAAAGCCCGATTGAGGTGGCTGGGTAGGTTTTTGTGTGTTGGTGGTCCCATGATTACCGCCACAACTACGGGATTACAAAACGGACATAAACAACCCTCAACGACTCTCTCGCCTGACCCGGGTTATCCGCACCTTGGTAGTGTAAATCAACTCGACCTCATAAATACTCATAATTAACGACCATTACCGGCGGATATAACACCATAACAAGCTCCTCTCTAAGGCCTCGGTGTGGAGAGTCACTAGAGGTGATTTTGCCTCCGTGGAGCGTAGGGATTTTAGGCTTAGGGACGGCACCAGCGTCACCCCTTCCTGCCCTCAACGTCTGTTATTGAAACGTGTCGGCAAACATTATCGTCAGGCCATCGACTATTGCCTGTATACTGCTAATGTCTCCCTCCTCGCCTAAGTGTTAAAATTTACCATATTATTATTTTGTATCAGGTTAATCCATTCTGTGAGTTAAAAAAAAACATCTTAATTTGAGCTACCTTAATCACTCAGATTGTTTTAAAAAATGAGCAACGAAATTGATTAGCTATTGTTCAGAACCACTGTACCAAACAGCTTCTTGTTAGGGGAAGTCCACAAGAGTCATTTGCGACATCGAGAAACGATATTTTAAAGGCTTGCTTACATGCCGGTACAGGTAATTTGTTGATATTTTCATGTTGGTTTTTTTGTTGAAAATGACCAATTATGACTTATGGGTCACTTTTCATCATATAGATTAGTGAGGAAAGGTTGGTCACATAACAGCTCGATGTGTCATTGTATAGTTACCAAGGGGAGGGGGGGTTCCTGTTGGTAAAGTACCTCCGTCCCATCCATGAACGCTGAGACTCATGAACCAGTGAATCCGAGACATCACACACACAGATTGTTGGGCTCATACACAGTGTACTGTGTGATGTCTCGGATTCACTGGTTTATTACTCAGGGTTCATGAGTGTCGGGGTTCATGAGTCTTAGGGCTCATAGATGGGACGGTGTACTGATGGAGAACTTTTTTTGCCGTGACTCTACATCTCTGGTAAGTCCTTTTCCCATAGGGTCGTGTAAAAGGTTATCTCTGAACCAGCAGGGGAAGTGTTTCGACTCCCAGCGAGGACATCAGGAGTCATTTACGAGTGTGATTATATATATATTTTTGTGTGTGTGAATCATGTCTACAACCATCCACTATTAAATCATGAGTCACCACAACCCCGACCCTATTACTCCCTTACAACCCCCCTGCAGCCTGTATTACCCCACAACCACCAGTCTGTATTGGCCTACAACCCACAGCCTCTATTATCCCACAGTCCCCACAACCTGTATTACCTCACAACTCCCACAACTTTTATCAACCTACAACCAACATCATCATTCGTCTCCTTGAACACTTAAATTCCTGTTACTACCAATCGTTTTTGTCTACAACATCTGTTTTATTCTTGTGTTCTTCCTATTCTTCCTTTCTTCCGTGTTTATGACCTTCTCACGAAGTCTCACCTTCCTGCTGTCCTTCCCTGTACCTTCACGATCTCCGTCTCAATCGTCCATGGGTCCTTCCTCACCTTGAGAAACATCCTTCCCTCCCTACTTCCCTCTTTCCCTCCCTCGCTCCTTCTCCCCTCCCTCCAGCTCCACAAACCTTGCTCCATATCTGGTCCCCCTTCCCCCCTCTCTCTGTCTATTCCTCTCCATACTTCCCCACAACCTCCTCCTCTCCCCTCCTCTATCCCTCCTACACTACTTCTCCCTCCCCCACTATCCCCCCTCCCCCATCTCTCCCTCATACCTCCCTCACCTCCGCTTGGGCCGCACCTCCGCCTCCTATCAAGAGGTAATGGGAGTTCTCATTAATATCTTACACATGGGTGGCCCGGTTGTAAGGGGCGGCGTGTCGCGGCGGGGGAGTCACCTTCCTCTTCTTAATCTTCAATTTCCCCTTTTTGTCAGCCCTCTTTTTGACAGCCCTTTCTGACAGTCCTTTTCTGTCAGTTCTGTCTCATGGCAGCAGCCCCTTCCTCGGCCGATTTCCGTCATCCAAGGCTATTACCCGTTTCCGGCAAGTATTTCTCGCTGTCACTCTCCATTCTGCCTTTGTGACAGTTCCTTCCTCCTTGTCTGCCAGCTCTGTCTCATGGCAGGTTTTTCCTTCTCAATCTAAGGGTACTGTCAGTCAGGTCTGTATCATGGCAGGCCTCTCTGTCTTTATCTTAGGGAACTGTCTGCCAGCAATAGGGGTTCGGTGTAAATGGGACTGCCCAGTATGGGCCAATAGGCCCGCTGCAGTTTCCTCCATTCTTATGTTCTTATCACAGGCCCTTCTGTCTCTGTCTAAGGGTACCGTCTGCCAGTGCTGTGTCATGGCAGGCCCCCACACCATGCCTATGCCCTTCGTATTGGAATTATTACCCCGTCTCTCACACTCATTCTCAGTGCGTAAAATTAAGGTCTTGTTCATAAGAATTTCCCCCATAAACTTCAATAGGTTATTATACAGCCAATTTCAATAACTTTTTCTTCACTCATCTCTCCCTCTTACTTATTCATTGCACATTTGTCTTCCCAATTTCACCATTTTCATCACCCATTTCTGTATCCATTCCCAGTCCTTGATTCTCATTCCCAAGTTCATTACGTATTTCTTTATTATTTACACATTTTCATTGGCTGTTTCTTCCCCTCTCCCCACACACCCCCATATCCACCCTTCCCGCCTCCCCAATTTCCCTTACCTATTTCTCTCGGTTCTCTGTCACTTCTCCCACTCCTCTTTGTCCCTTCTCTCCGTCTCCTGTGTCCGTCAACCTTCTGTATCTGTCCTTTTCTTTCTTCCTTTATCCCGTCTCTCTACTGTCGCCTCTTTGTGTCGTCTTTTGTCGTGTTAATGTTACTTTTGGGATTTTTTTGGGGGGGGGGTTGTAATATAGTTTTGGGGCGTCATTAGTGTTATATATTTTTAGTATTTTTTATATACTTTGGTTAGTTTCAAAATCGGTTAATGGATTTTTTATTTTTTTTTATTGAATTTTAATTTTATTTGGTATTTTTAGTAGTTTTTGTTATTATATGTGTTTATGTTGTTGTTATTATTATTATTATTATTATTTATTATTATTGTAGTTTTTTGATAATTAGTGTTATATTATTATTATTATTATTATTATTATTATTATTATTATTATTATTATTATTGGGTCTATAAATGTACTTTCCATTTCATTCTTTTATTTTGGATATTTTTCTTAATGATCAATGTATTTTTCGTAATGGTTCGTCTTTCTCGGTTTGTTTTATTAGTCTTGATATACAGTTTCTTAATAACATATCTCCTTGGTTGTTATTTTCAGTTAATGATCTCTTGAGCTGTCTTCACTTTTTGGTTTTGTCTTTTTGATACATTAATTATTTCTCTGTCTCATTTCCAATCTTCTTTCCTCTATTCTTGTTTAGTGTGATTTATTTATTTTTCCATTGTCTCGTTGCTTTGTATGTTGTTTTTGTTCTTCTTTCTACTAATTATTATCTTTTATTTTGTTTTTGTTACTTTTCTTTCTTTCTTTATTTATTTGAAGGTATTTTAGGGTGAATATATTAAAAATGGATAAAAAAATTCTTTGTAATTTATTCAGTGTACAGTAGGTGTGACATCGTTTTATATCACTAGTCTATCACATATTAACATACCATGAATTTTGTCTTCTAATAAATATAACAATATGTGTAGCCAATAGACGACCTGTGTGGGTGGGGAGGGGGGTGAGTTGAGGATAATTCATTCACTCTTTTCGTCTCCATTTACTCTCGTTGTTAATTCTCTCCTTGTTTGGTCTACCTTCTCCCCCCGTCTCCCTACTTCTGGTCCTTCTAGGCAACGTCTTCAGTCTTGCTCTCGTGTGAAAGAGGCCACGTTATATACATATACAAAATCTCTCCTCCATTGATATATATCCAGCCGGGTCTCCTGCTCAGATCATTAAAATACCTTCGACTCGCATTGCTCCGCCTCGAAGCATTGAATTCGAAACTAACGCTGCTTCTCAGAGCTTTGAATTCGAGTTTGTAGTATTTCCTTTCGAGGTATTGAATTCCATCTTCTTCTTCTTCAGGCTTCTTTTCGCGTCATATAACTCAAGACTCTCGTCCCTAGTCGACACATGGAACTGCTGTTGTGATATTATGCATCGAAACGTAGAATTTATTCTTTAAATGAAACGTTTGTAGGCGTCGAAACGTTTGAGCACATTGAAACTGTTAGATGGAATAAATTGTTGAGAGTCATTGAAACTTTGTATGGAAGGCTTTTTTATTTTTACATATAAACTTGTTATACAGGAAGAATTTAGGAGTATTGAAGTATTTATGCGAAGTACCACACCACTCCACCACACAACACAACACACACACACACACACACACACACACACACACACACACACACACACACACACACACACACTGGTTTATACATATTGTGGAAAAAACATCTCACAGTTGTTGTCGCTACACCACGTCGACTGAGCGAGTGACTCAGGTAATGAAAACACACGACTCCAATATGACAAGTTTGTGGGTAATTGAATTTATTTACTCTTACATTTGATTATAATTAGCGCGCTTTGAAATGGGTGGAAAACACATCTCTGTATGAAAGCCTGGGGAATCAAATCACTCTCTCCTACACACACACACACACACACACACACACACACACACACACACACACACACACACACACACACACACTTACTTACTTATTAACTGTATTTTACCCCAGATTTCTGAAATGACATTTAAACTAGACCTCAAACCGTATTAGTTTTAGTAGACAGTAGCTAAGTTGAGGTCATATGAGTAATACAACTTCCATTATGACTTAAGCCAATATAATACAATTTTTCCTTCAGAGAAATACAGACGCGTTGTGTATCTATGAAAAATTAGTCTTTTTCGTCGTTTTAATTCGATTTTGAGTAGTTTTGGAGAAGAGCTGGAAGTGTGTGTGTGTGTGTGTGTGTGTGTGTGTGTGTGTGTGTGTGTTTGTGTTTGTGTGTGTCACGAGGGCATGCACAGGGAGTTCCGTGACTGTGGGCCATAAGAGTGGAAAGTGAGAGAGATTTATTATTCTCCGGTGTGGTGGCGGTGATGGCGGGGCACAGTGCTAACACAATTATCCTCTCTTGTTCACCCGGAGGTCGCCCCAACCAGCCAGTTAGCCAGCCAGCCAACACAGAACAATACCCCCAACAAACTAACCATATTAGAATAGGAAAAAATAAATAAATAAACGGCTTAACTTGATTTGCGGAATACAGGTATTTTCAGTAGAGACAAGAAACGTGTGTGTGTGTGTGAGCAGTAGCCGATGTTAAAACAAGCAACTTGCCATCTTTCCTCATCTATCCGTTCATCGTGGGAGTAACTTGGTTTGTTTTGATTAACATTAACATTTACACTAGATAGCTCTTACCGTGTACGACTAACTTGTCCCCCCTAATTCAATTCAATTCAATTCAATCCCTAAAGGTCCTGTTAGGGTCTGCCATCCTTAGAGAGTCAAGTGTTACTCCAGGAATAATGTATTTGTGTTAATATTATGATTCTGGAAAGTTTTAAGGTACCGGGTAAAGAAACCTGTTGTTGGAATGTCGTAGAGCTAAAAACATGTAAAATAACAACACTTTCCAAGAAAGTTGTAATGAATACCTGGGCGGAGTTACTGAGCGACTGGCCCCACTGTGGTAATGTTTTGTAACACCTGACGTGTATAAGAGCACAGCCCCTCTCCTATTACCGAGATATATTAAAGGTGTCCGTATAGCTGTAGGTAAAAGCGTCAACACAGGAGTACTCGCACACACACACACACACACACACACACACACACACACACACACACACACACGTAACCAAACACATGAAGGTAAACATCAGTGTCCTGTTTAAATGTGTCGATGAATTATATCATAAATATCGAATGACAGTGACGAGTAAAGAGTCGGGTTACCTGAGGACTGGCGGGGGTGATGGCCAGTCGTCAACCACCCACAACCCACCCACCCACCCAACCCAGGCTAGGACCCAAACCTCCAAACATACCTACGTTACTTTTTATTTTATCATCTGACTAAGGTTGAGAGAGAGTATCAAGGCACGACAGCCTCAATAAAAATTTATCTTCCATGTGGACGTTTATCTTAGTGACGTGGCTTAAGTGAGTCAAGACAGTTAGATGTGTGTCCTCATGTATACAGTCAGGGAAGAATCTTGAGTGTACAGTACAAACCTCTCAGAATCGTGGCCCTGGTGGCGACTGAAGGAGGTAACAGATTAACGGGACGTGGTTGAGGGATTGTGATCTAAAGACGCATCTGACGGGGAAGTGAAGTTGAGGTTAGGGTTGGGTAGGTTAGGTTAGGTTAGGTTAGGTTAGGGTAGGGTAGGGTAGGTTAGTTTAGGTTAGGTTAGGTTAGAGGAATAATATATCATACCACATACCTGTATATCAACTCTACTTCCGGGTATTTTGTTTGTTGTTGAAGATAAGATGTTGAACTGGATAATAAGAGCCTGTTGTATAGTGAGGTTGATAAGGTACCACAAAGTGTCTTATGAGATTAACTTTGAGTCCTGTACCGTGTGTGTGTGTGTGTGTGTGTGTGTGTGTGTGTGTGTGTGTGTGTGTGTGGTGACGGTAAAGATTCAACTGCATCAAGGATATCAATAGCTAGATGAATTTAAGTGGATTTTGAAGTCAGGCCAGTTTGACAGGGACAGTTAGTTATCATAGGGAACATACTGTGTGTTGGTTGGTGTTTTATTGTAGTAAACATACGGAAAATTAAACCGTATTATATTGTTACTTACATAATTATTTCAATGAGCATTAAACCGTATCATATTGTTACTTAATTATTTCAAGGAGCATTAAACCGTATCATATTGTTACTTAATTATTTCAAGGAGCATTAAAACGTATGATAGTGTTACTGAGTTAATTATTTCATGATTTAGTTTGCTAGAGTTGGTCTGTTTCGATGCTTCAGTCAGTCCAATTTTTCATTCTTCATCTGTTTAATTTCTTGTATCTAAGTGTCATTTTGTTATCAGTCTTTATTCATTTATCTTCTTAACATGTCTCCTTATCACCTGTCACGATGATTTGTTTGTGATGATAAATTGGCAGATGTTCCTCGACTTAAGATAGGCAGCTGACCGAGAGATCCTGAGGAACGACACTGGCTCATATTCCCGGTGTTGTGAAGTCTCGAAGCCTCAATTAGTAGGAGGGAGGCTGATGACTCTTCTCGCAAGGTGTCACCGGCGGGGAGGAAATGAATTACGAGTGAAGGGAACTTAGCGTGTGGTTGACTGGAAAAGGAAGGAAGGAAAGAGAGTTTGTGGGAATGGTAAATAAAAAGGAAAACCAAGAAATGAGAAATTAAAATGGAATTGAAGTTTACTGTCAAAGGTGATGATGATGATGATGATGATGATGATGATGATGATGATGATGATAGACACAGCCACCCAAACAAAGTCAAAGCACATTACTAGTTCTTTAATTCTTGGTCTCAATTTAGTAAAGGTGGTGGCGATAGGTTGAGGTGAAAGACTACTAATCTTATGTACTTTATGAGGCTATCAGTGACCAGTGTGGGGATAATTTTTTAAAGGTAATTTTTAGTGATAAGATAAGGTTAGCAAAATGTTTTACGAAAGAAAATTGCCAGCCTTTTGTTGACTTCGGGTGCAGGACAGGTTAAGCGAGGTGAGTTTGTTTGGTTTAGGTTAGTTGGGTTATCCTCGGTTAGATATCGATTGTAATTGCGAGAGAAAATAATTACAATAAAATGTAAGATTATCTTCTTTAGGAAACGTAATTGCTCATTTAATGGCTATTGGTGGTAGCATGTGGTGAAGATTATTATGGTTAGATGGAATTAATCTCGACTTTTAAGTAAACGCATATAATGAGGCAGGTGCAGGATTTGGACTGAACACTTGGTAATGAACGCATCGTATAAGAGTTGAGTGATGACAAAAGCAGCAGTCACAGGTAAGCGGGCCAGCGGGTACCTGGGTGGAGCAGTGTGAGGTGAGAATGATGGCTGGCTGGAGTTTGGAGTCGCCCATCAATTGTCAGAACTTACGGCCATAGAACGTGTGTGTTGGGGTGTGGAACACGGTGCTGGACAAGTTGGCCCTGCCCGTGTTCCTGGTGGAGGGGCCGTGGTAGCTCGCCCTGGTGCTATAGTATGGTACTGGGCGGGGCTCACCTAGGCCACCCCGTCGGGCCTATATCATATTGATGACGTCCATATCTTTTGAGAATGTACAGTAGGGTTACTCAGCCGGCCCACGCACTCCTACACTCTGTTTAGTCTCGGGTGTATATGTATCATAGTGGCGGCTGTAGGGTGGGGGCGTATAGGGACCTAGGATGGGCGGCGTGGGCGTGACCAGACACAGTGCGGGCGGGAGGCATCTGTATCTGGTATGTTGCACTCCTGGGGTGTATCAGGCTGGTAGGGCGTGCCTTGTGTGGTAGGTTATACCTCACCCCCCACACATACACACTTCAGTATTTACCAGTGTGGAAAAGTGAAGTTGTCCTCATTGTTGTCCCTTCAGCTTCACGAGACAGAATACCAGAAAATGATAACCTAACCTAACCAGAAAATGATAATGAATCCATAATGTATTCCAGGACTCGGGGTTATCGCTCACCAGTAACATCCCCCACTGAGGTCAACACCCAGTTTTATGTATCGCCCAGAATTGGCTCAGTGGGGGAAAGAACGTGTTATTGTGGAATACTAAAACCTGGAGACTTTACTGATGAATAATGAACCGACAGAAAGAAATGTTCAGGTATTTTTTTTTAATATTTTCAGTAAATAGAAAAGTTGTAATCGTTATTTCGTCCTTTTTCCAAATTTTAGTGATGGTTCCTCCCCAAGTGTTGCCTTTAGCCCTGTTCCTGTGTCCCCTGACCGTCCTCTGCTCTTTGTTGAACGAGGCTGTATGGATGGAATAATACAGAATTAATCCCTGGGTGAGCCTTTGTGCTACTCGTAACCAAGCGGTCGGGCAGCTATGAACAAGAATCCCCCGGCGTCTGCAGCAGAGGGTTGGATCCCGTCCCTGGCGTTTCCAATCCCTTAACAAAGATTCTGATCTTTCTTATTATAGAGTCGATTCGGCAAGCTTCCTGAATTCTGGCCAGGATTTTGTTGTCGCCAGATAATGAAAGTATGCAAGAAAAAAATCACCAGTAAAAATAGATTGGACAAGAAACACACATTACTGAGATTAGACGAATGATATTTTCTGACGGGTGGGGGGAGATGTCAATGGCTGCTGTAATAAAACTTGTGATTTACACGTTCCTCAGTCGAGACATAGACGGTCTTTACATCCTGGTCTTAAAGAAAGGAGATTAATAAAGAATGAGGGAGGTGTGAGGGATGAGGTGGGACGACACATTATGGGGGGTAGAGAGTAAATAAAGATGAGGCTGAAAAGAATATAAGGGAGGTGGGGAGGGAGAGAGAGGGAGATAGAGAAGAGGAGGGGAGTGAAGAGGGAGGGCAGAGTGAAGGGAGGGGGGCAGAGAGAAGAGGGAGAGAAGAGGAGGGAAGAGAGAAGAGGGAGGAGAGAGAGAGAGAGAGAGAGAGAGAGGGGGGTGGGTCAGGAGGAGGAGATGCTGAATGAAAAAGTCCTATAAATGTGTCCTTCTTACGAAATGCACAAGTACAAAAGGACATGGAACTGAGAGGAGAAGAGAGAGAGAGAGAAAAAAAAGAGAGGAGGAGGGAGAATGGGCAGAGTGTGGGTTTGAATGGTTAGTCCGCCACCTGGTCACATGATGTCCTCCTTGCTCCATTTCGTAGGCGATTTCTTTGTCACCTTTCCCCCCCCCTCCTCCCCCTCCTTCTCCTCCCCCTTCTTCTTCGCCTCCTCCTTCTTCCCCTTCCCTGTTTTTATCTTGTTATTCCCCTGTCTATGTGTACCAGAAGAAGGTGCAGTAGATGACACTGAAGTTGATGCAATGGGCCATGGTTGAGGAGCTTTGAATGTATAAATGAACGGGTTTTTGAGCAAAGTTCTCTGAGGTCATTTTGATTTCGAGGACAAGGATGTAATAACTGCCTGGCCTTGGATAATAGAACCTGGTAGTAAAAATAAAGGTTCTGTGATTTATTAATAACCATATACTGAGTAGGTTCGCTTTTGTTAAGTTTATTGACCAAAAAAAAAAAAGGTCTCGAATCTTTAATCTCCATTTTGTTTGGGAGTTGTATGAATTGATTTTGATAATTGGCATAAATAAAGGTTGTGTAATAGATATGTAAGTTAGAGTAAATATAATTGGAATATATTGATGAAATATTAGCAGTTAGAGATAGTTTGGGGGCAGAGTGGTAGATTGTTATGTAATTCACGAATATAATTTTTTACTTTTGCTTATAGGTTATGTGGTGTGTCTGTATGAGTCTGTGTAAAATGTTTTGTAGTTCGTGTCTATAGTTTCTGTTTTGGTCATCCTGAGGTGAGGTGATATAAGACGCCCCTAACAGTATGACTCATAAGGCGTAGTAGTGGGGGGGGGCTTTGTGGTGGTGACGTCACTGAAGGAAAGGAGGATGTATGGTCTTCTGTCCTACACTTCCTCCTCCTCCTTGCCCTCCTTACCATCACCTACCTCCTCCTCCTGAAACTCACCTCCCTCTCCCCTTCCCCCTCCTCCCCCTTTACCTTTCCCCCTCCCCCCCACTTCTTTTAGTAAGACTTGGCTATACTGGCACAGAAACACTGAACAACACTGTGAGGACGTCTTGGTTTGATAAGTTGTGACGCGGATTAAAAAACTTAAACGTCACTATAATGTATGTATGTATGTATGTATGTATGTATGTATGTATTTATGTATTAAGTTGACTGATAATAGAAACAGATGGAGGTCACGTAAACTCAAGACTCCTCACCCCCTTCCCTTCACCCCTCCTTCCTCCTTTTCCCCTTACCCCTTCCTTCCTCTCACCTCCCCCCATTGCTTCTCACCCTCCCCTCGCTCCTTACCCCTCCCTCCTTTCACCGTTCATCCCGCCGCCTCCTCCTCTCACCCTTCCCTCCCCCCTCATCCCCCTCTCCTAGTTCTTCATTAGACGCCAAGTCGCCGGCCAGCTTCAGTAACGACTATTTTATTACGCGTCCCAAGTTTAATTTTTGATGACCAATTCAAAAGAAAGACAGCCATCTGGTGGTCACGTCAGAAACCCGCCAAATTACGCACTTTTTTACGCCTCTCGCCCCCGGGTGCTCCTATAGGCCAACAGACCGCCACACTTTTGTTTACTTGTAAGGGTCGTGGCCACTGTCGGATTCTCCAAGGTTCTTACGTTATGTTTTTCTCTTTTATCGGGAATAAGAGAACGTAACGAGTGACAATAGACCGTCGCTGTAATACCAACGTCATATTGGGCAGCAGCTGTGTGCAGTAGGTTATACAGTACGTGAGGGGCTCTAGTACAGTATCTCCAGTTTGGTGTAAAGATTTCCGTACGCTCGTTTGAGAATCTTGGCCTCAGGGGGGAGCTTGGTGCTGTGTTGGCGTGGACCGACCTTTGTAGAGTGTGTTATTTACCCTCAAGAAATTATGATAGTCTGGGGTTTGATGTTGAGTTTTTCTTGTAGAGAGAGAATTAGTAACACTTCTGGTTGTTTTTTTTCTGATAAAGTTACAACAAAAGCAGCAGCAGCAGCGGTGGACCACAATTATAAGACGTGTTCTCTACAAGTTATATTTTTTCAACAGAGAATTATTAACGCTTCAGTTTTTAACCCTCACCAAAGTTGAACCTTTGTGATGGGGGGATATTACTAAGGTGTTCTCCACAGTTTAGTCTCACATGTACACAGTTCAAAAGTCGTCCAGGAAAATATCGAAGTTTTTTTCCACGTACTCATTACTGAAGAGTTTTGTTGTGTGTGTTGAGGAGTGTCGGTGAGGCCTTGCGGCAGAGTT
The DNA here is from genome assembly GCF_018991925.1 of Homarus americanus. Classification (NCBI taxonomy): domain Eukaryota; kingdom Metazoa; phylum Arthropoda; class Malacostraca; order Decapoda; family Nephropidae; genus Homarus; species Homarus americanus. Next base: position 315,592 of record NW_024756966.1, read on the forward strand.
GGCAACACTGGGGGCAGGCCTGGCGCGTTCACCCGTGAACCTTCAAGAGTGATTGAAAATTTGGGAGCGCGGGAATTAGGCCCAAGGTGCTCCTTCTTATCAAAGGGTAAGTTAGTAACTGCTGGAGGAGGGGCTGTGGAGGGAAGCCTGAGGCCAAAGGTTACACTTCACGGGCGCCAAATCATCGCTCCTTATAATGAGTAAAAGGAATAAATTGCACCTGGGTCTTGGTGAAAATTTTTCCTGGTAAAACCCTTCACGTGAAAACTGCGATATTTCCAGGTATTACACAACACCTTTTGATTTGACTCGGTTTGCCTTCAGTGAGTCTTGTTTGTTATTGTATTTATCACCTTTTTCGACGGATGTATCATAACAACCTCGACTCAGAGATGATGAGGGTGATGGGGAGCGTGATGGGGCGGTGAGAAGGAGAAGGGGACCATGATGGGGTGGTGGGGAGGGTCAGGAAAGCGTGATGGGGTGGTGGGGAGGAGAAGGGGAGCGTGCTGGAGGTCATATCTCAGGTGTAGAGCAACATAGTCACCTGTGTGGTGGTAGTCGATACCTCCATTTGTCATTGTGGGCGGCCTCTCCTGTTGGACAAGGTCAACCACCCTACACTCAACCCACACCCATATTCATGCCTACACACGCCCATAGTTAGTCACCCACGCCCATATTTACAGTGGTATTCACTCCCAGCCAACCCGAATTCTCGCCCATCTCTCACACACACACACACACACACACACACACACACACACACACACACACACACACACACACACACACATTAACTACCTCCCCTCGGCTATAGGCTCATGACCTTTGGCCCCAGATCGTTAAGTCCTCTATGTGCCTTGATCGACCTGCACGGCTCTAATGCCCTTCATCTCCTCTGTGTAAAATTCAGTTATATCAGTCTGGCATTATGAAGACCAGAGACATTCATTTGTTGGCACGACTGGTACTGCCTCTAGCTCATGGTACCTGTCCTGGTTCCTGGTATCTTCTGTGGCTCTTTTGGTACTGTCTGTGAGTGTACTGGTACTGTCTGTGGACCCTGGTACCTCATTGCTTTCCGGTACTGTCGTTGGTTATCTTAGTTATCTTGGCTATCATCCTCCTCCCTCTTTAGATTCTTTCCTCCCCCTCCTCCTCTTCCTCCCTCCTTAGATTCCTCCTCCTCCCCCTCCTTAGTCTCTCTCCTCTGCCACTCCACCACTCTTCACCTTCTGCCCCTCCCACACCACTCATCCTCTTCTACTGTCCCTCCTCCCCCAACACTTAGTACCTCTCCTTCTGCATCGTCGTCTTCCTAATCCCTCTACTAAATAATCGAGTTAAAATATGGACTAAGGGAGGAGGAGGGGTGGGGTGGGGTTGGGTGGGGTGGGGTGGGGGCAATATGCTAATGGCGCGCCAGTGATCAGCTGTACCAACACATCGATGAGTTTGTGTATACTCCTTGGCCTGTGTCCTTCCTCACCACCTTGAGATATATAAGCCCTTGTCTTCACCTCCTCACTGCCCGGTGGATCCCCGTCTGGCACTGACGAAGGACTTAAGTCTGTAGGATACAATTTGTAGGATCTTGAGAATTGAAGTTGTTTGTGGGGGTTCATTGATGGTGGTGGTGTCTTGTTGGGATGTGTGTGTGTTAAGTGTAGGCTGGTGCTTGTTGAACTTCCTCAAATGGTTAGCTTAGAGGTCTTCAGTACCGTCCACGGGGTCGCCTGTCTGGTCACCCTTTCTCCCTACCACTCCAGGTGATGTCTGAACGGCCGACATTGATCGAGTTATAAGTCACAATTAAATTTATTGTACGATATAAATTCACACTGAAGAAGCCAATGGTCGATGTGGTCCCGGCCGTAACAAATTAGTTGGTAATCATATCATTAAAGCTATTATAGAATTAATGAAAGTAATAACACCCGAAGCAATGAATCATGCAATAAAATACAGAGGAATGGGAGGCAGCGATAATTCCCCGGAACAACACAACTCATCCAGTACAAATATATCCCACATCAACGCCGTAATGTTGTATCGTCTCAAGATTTCACGATACTAATACACTTATCATTGTATATGTATATTATGTGTATATGTATATTATGTGTATATGTATATTATGTGTGTGTGTTTAAAAGTCTGTCGTGATGATTATGATAATGTAATAAAAAAAAACTTTATCTGGGAAACGAATTCGACAAAACATGACCGGAAACGCTGGTCATTAATAGTATGATAGGATGGATAGTTCCCGATAGTACGGCGTGGATACTTGTAAATTCCTTCCCAGAGGTTATTTGCATATCGACGTACGTACATTCTCCGCAGTTCCGTCACAGTTATCAATCCCTGGCGATAATTTCTGACAGATATGAAAGCACTTGATTGTATTCTCAATATTTAGTAATTTACAAGTATAGGGAGTTGGTAACTTTAGAAAAAATAACCTTTTCAACAACTGTCAACTTGTGAGTTTATATTGTTGAATCACTCGCAGTCAATTAATCAAACTTGCAGTCCTGATCAGTGATATTTTGGTTCAGTGAGTTCATAAGGTGAGTAGAGGCCTCCAGATCCGGCTTGTTGAGGGGTGACTGCAGGCACTTACAGGCTCTTGTTGTTGGGGGCTGTCACCTCGCCAGGACCACACATAAGTAAAACAATATCAGGTCTTATACAGCTGGTTTACTAGAGATGGGAGGGGGTGGTATTAGAGAGCTTTGTTTTGTTACACGGATTTGTAGTATTTCATTGGAGTCTGTAGGTGTTTCATGTGTCCTTGTTAACGTGTGTGTGTGTGTGTGTGTGTGTGTGTGTGTGTGTGTGTGTGTGTGTGTGTGTGTGTGTGTGTGTGTGTGTGTGTGTGTGTGTGTGTGTGTGTGTGTCCTATTGGTAACACACTGATCGTAAGTGAAGGTTGAGTGGTTGATGAATTGAGGGAAGTGAAGGCAGGTGAGGTAAATGAAGGAAGTGAGGGTAGGTGTAGGAAGTGATGGCAGGTTGAGGAAGTGAGGGCAGGTGGGGGAAGTGAGGGTAGGTGGGGGAAGTGAAGGCAGGTGGGGGAAGTGGGGGCAGGTGATGGAAGTAAGGGCAGGTGATGGAAGTGCAGGAAGTTGATGGAAGTGAGGACAGGTGAGGGAAGTGAGGGCAGGTGGGGGAAGTGAAGACAGGTGGGGGAAGTGAAGGAAGATGGGGGCATTATACTGATCAAGATCTTTTGTCTTGTGCAACGAACGTCTCCCAACTCACCCGCACACCACACCACACTAGGCGAACAATGCATGGTGGCGGTGACGGTAAACCTTTCGTGAATTCTTGTGAGGTGGATAGACTTTAAGAGCAAATATATCGAGGCGTCGCATAGCCCGGGTGTGTGTGTCGCCGACCGCCTCAGGACTGCATACTAATGACCCCAGCGTGTCTCCCGCATGACTTATTGGCAGGGATCAGACCACGCCTGATTTGCATATTGTGTATTGGTGATTGATTTAAGTTGATGTGGGAGAGGTCGTGAGATTGGCCGTATCGTTGCTCGGATTTTGAGGAGGAGGAGGAGGAGAATTGAAGAGAAGGAGGGAGAGAGGGGAAGGATGGAGGAAGGGAGGACGGGTGGGAAGGAGGGAGAGTAGGAATGTATAACATCTGCAGTGGAAATTTTTTAATATTCGAAAATGACAAATATGAAAAAAAAATAATGATAAAAGAACAATGATAATGTATAATAAATAGTAGTAGTTGTGATACTAGTGATAGGGAGAATGATAATAATAATACGTTAAAACAAAATATATATCGTTATTTTACAAGGCGTTTTTATTAGACATGGGAGATAAATAGTACACGCACGCACGTATGCACGCACGCACGCACGCACGCACGCACGCACGCACGCACGCACAGTGACATAAACGAGAATCATACATTATCATACAGACACAAAAATAGACCCAAACAATAGCGGAGTTGTGGAGGCTAAAGGTCCGGATTCTCAGAGGTACGAATATTAAGTTGTTTTTTCCCCCCGGCCGCTGATACAACCCAGCGTCCTGGCCCATTGAACATTGCACTCAAGATGGCGTCCACTTTTTCCTGAGACTCTACCTACCGTAATTGGAGCACACAAGATGGCGTCGATGTTTTCCTGAGACTCTACATGTAATTGGATGTGTTCTCTACCATAAATGGATGCTGCGTTCTCTACCGTAAATGGATGCGTACTCTTGTAGTTTAAGTAGAAAACAATAACATACAAAGCTCTGAGAATCCAAGTAGGGAGATTGTGGCCCCTGGTGAGACGGTGCCGAGGAGAGGCGACCGGATGTACACGTCTTGAGGGCAGACAAGATGAATTTCGCGCGTGAATCATACTTTATTTACGGTGGCTAGGGTACGATCCACCCACGCCCCCACCCACGCCCCCACCCACGCGCCCATCCCTCGCTCCCATCCCTCGCCCATCTCACCGTGAATAGATCTAGTTCAGCAAAAAATGACTCGAGTGTTCATCAGTTGTCGATCGAGTGTGTTTGTAAAAAATTAACGAGAGAGAGAGAGAGAGAGAGAGAGAGAGAGAGAGAGAGAGTGAGTTTGACTATTTAATATTTATTTAACTGAGGTTTTTATTATTAGACTCTACAATGTAACTAATATGGTTTAATCGACTCTTATTACCGTATCAAAAGGGAATGATGAGACTTTATTGTAAACTTGAGTAAGATTTCGAGTAGCAATATGGACAAAAAGGAATGGAACCAGAGAGTGGGATGAGATATAGACCAGCGCAGTAGTTGAGATAGAAGGAGAGATGTGAAATAAATTGAAACTGAAAAAAAAAATTGAACTTGCACAGACTTGGAGATATAGTTGATAATTGTAGCGAGGCACTTGGGGGTTAGACACAGAGGCAGGACAGACAGACACAGAGGCAGGACAGACACAGAGGCAGGACAGACAGACACAGAGGCAGGACAGACAGACACAGAGGCAGACAGACAGACACAGAGGCAGACAGACAGACACAGGCAGGACAGACAGACACAGAGGCAGGACAGACAGACACAGAGGCAGGACAGACACAGAGGCAGGACAGACAGACACAGAGGCAGGGCAGACACAGAGGCAGGACAGACAGACACAGAGGCAGGACAGACACAGAGGCAGGACAGACACAGAGGCAGGAGTACTGACCCAACGACCAAGAACGTCCGGTATCGACTCCTGGTGAAGGTGTGTTAAGATGGTAGCAGCAGCAGCAGTGTGTTGTGGTGACAGGGGTGTAGACGAGGCCCTCCCCCCGCGCTGCATTTACGAGTCCTTCAGGATCAGACATGGGGGGTGGCTGAAGTTACTAATGATATAATGTAATGACGATATTATTGATAGTATCTGTTTGGAATAATTACTTTAATAATCATAATTACAATGTATTATAATGTTGTTAAAGACTTATGAAGACAACTTGTATGGGTGATAATACATAGTTGAACAATATACTGACACAAAAGATGAGATTGGGGAGGTTGTATCTTCCCTTATATTATCTGGGTATTTCTCAAATTTGCCAGACCCGAAGGCACTTTGTTCACTGTGTTTGTATGAACGTATCTACTTGTCATTTCGTCAGAAGAAAACAGTATACGTGTTCCCTACAACCTCCTAATTGGCCTAAATGAACCAACGACTTTAATATGACATTTTAGTGGCACCAACATGGCACTAAGGCCCTACCATATGAGTTCCCTCACCCCCAAAAGGAGAGAATTAACGACGACAGTTTTGAGATTCCTGAGGTGGAGGAAGGGTTGTCGTGGTGGGGGACGACGATAACTGATGAGTCGTGTATGGACTAACATGCCTCAGAGACAATGGGTCCGGTGGCTGTGCGGGACGACGAGCCATTGACAATCCCTGGGAGATCGTTGACACCTGGAGCCGTCATCAGCCAACACACCTCGACGCTCGCTACCATGTTATTCTTACTTTGTGATTTTAATATTTTTATGTAGATGACAGTGCAGTAACTCCACATCCCTCCGAAAAAAAAATTATGAATTAAAAACAGAAACTTCCCATATCTACCGAACTTATAAGTGAAGTGTATATTGTTGTGAAGTAAATTTTTTTTATGATTGAGGCTGTTAAACGATGACGTATCTTAAATAATTACTATAGTTAAGGGTTGACTATATTTTGTAATTGGTGTTGATTATGTTTAATGAGTATAATTAAAAGTGTTATTGTTTATCTTGTTTTTTGTTTGTTTGTGTTTATTGTAATTCGTTAATCACCAAATTGTCAAAACCACACTGTACAGTAAGTCCATGTTGACACCATACACGTAGCAGTTATCACTCACAGTCATACACACCACCCCCATCACTCTGTTGTCTCAGTGACGTGATTAATGGTGGTCTCAGGTCTGCCATCGTTAACATATTGTATGATGCTTTGCTAGCTTGATCAACATAGTCGTTAGTGGTGATAAATAGCGCTAGTAATGCATTCCCTTCTCTTCTATTATTGACCATGACAATATCCCTGAAAGCACTCCTTCCCTTAATGACATTGGAATGAATTAGTCGTTGAGTATTTATATGTTTGTCAGGCGTCTTGTATGCGGGTAGTTAATGTGTCTGTCAGCTGGTTAGTGTGGCCATATGTTTCACTCGTGTTTGTCAGCCATGATGGAATGTTCTCTCAAGTTATTAAATATTTATAGAATTTTTTGGCGATTGATTTGGTGTGAAGCTAAACATTTTTAGACTACTTAAACAGCTATAGCTTATACCTGTGAAATAGTTAGCAGGTGTACGTTTGGTGTTGTTGAAAAAACATACCTGTGTGTGTGTGTGTGAGTGTGTGTCTGTGTGTGTAAAACAGACATAACAGGATGTGAACGTGTTCAGGTCACAAAAATGAGAGAACGGCACTGTGGTCTTAGCCGTAGAAATGTCATGCACAATCTCCACCTGTTAAATTTCTCCCGATCTATAAGACGGCACTGGCCGGGGCTGTTAAACACAATACCTTAAACATTGGTCACCATTTCAGAATTATCGAGACCTAAATTTCCTCTTATACAGTAGTCTAGTGGAATCCTGTGTATGTGATTTCTCTCGAGGACTTGTGTGGAAGAGCCGTTTGAAAGCTTTTATTCATGTTACTTCGTCATCTAGAATGCATTTCTACAATTTTGGGATGCTAGTTCTCGTTCTCCTGCAGGGTGGACCGTTCTCAGGCTTCCTTCATTGTTTCTCGAGGACTGTATAAAGGGTCGAGAGTTTGAGGTGATGCAAATGTGAACCTACAGTACAGTATAATTTTTAACATCATGATGTCATCTCGTGGGGTACACTTAAACTCTATTGGTGTAAACTCATAACTCGTTTAAGCACTGTGAGTGATGGTGTGAGTTTGAGGTGACAATATTTCAATCGTACAGTGACTTGAGCTTACGACACAACAGAAAGAAAAAACCCAAATCACACTTAACGTTTGAGCAGCATGGAGATTATGAAGTTGATTGTTGTAAAATAAGAGTAAAATATTCAAATAATCTATAAAAAGAAAAAAAAGTATTTGTAAATGTAATGAATGGGAAATATGTTGGGAAGTAACTCTCAACAATAGGGAGGTGGTGTGACTGCCCCTTCATTCCCACACTATGACTTGGTCGGAGTCTCCTACATGGTCACACGGACTCCACCACCCACGACGAGTACGTACTGTCCTTCTGTATGTGTGTGTGTGTGTGTGTGTGTGTGTGTGTGTGTGTGTGTGTGTGTGTGTGTGTGTGTGTGTCATCATCATCCATAAATCACTGTTACTATACTGTTGTAAATATGGAAACATTATCTTTACTCTTCTCTATGATTGGACGGAAAGTAAGTCGTCATTATACAGGTAACAGAACCACTAATTATACCTCCATACCTGTCTCGTTATCATTCACTATATACTTTATATTTCTCAAACTGGATCAAATAAATTTCTTCAATAATACTCGTATATGGCGGTTGTGAATGTACTCTTATATCTACACCTATATAGTTTATGTAATAATAAAATAAAGAAAAATCCCTATATATTTCTTTATATAACCCGTAAAATATAGTTTGAAATGACCACAGCAGTTCTCTACCACTCGTGTCTCTTAATAAATATTGAAGTGATAATCTGTTTCAGTATTCTGCTCCGTCATCTTGGCCCAACCCGGATCTTGGAAATATCTCGAGCTAAGTGGAGTCATTTGTATACAAGATGCGATAGTCACCTTTTGTCTGTCCTTCACTTTTTTTTTAGAATACTGTGTCTTTTTATTATTATTATTTTGGATTTCAATGTTTTGACAAAATATTGGCAAGGGGGAAGGTGTCGTTTGAAGGTTGAGCACCTGAGAAGCGTGTAACAGACGATCTTGAAACAGGTGATTATTGTAACCGCAAAGTTCATGTGTGTGTGTGTGTGTGTGTGTGTGTGTGTGTGTGTGTGTGTGTGTGTGTGTGTGTTTAGCTCCAGGTATATGTTCTATGTGATTATTTACATGTATTTTATGTATTATTTTCAGGTAAGTCATCCAGAGGGAGATGGTGACTGGCAGAAGATACAGAGTGGAGTGCTGTCACGCAAGTATTCCTAAGACTGTTGGTAGAGTTTGGTTGGTCATTCTGGGGTCCTTAGTACACCCGGGTTGTGTCTTGTCTCTGTTTTTATTTTTATTTTTCCTTAATATTTTTGTTTTGTGTTTTCTTTTTTTTACTATTTTTGTTTATTTTATTTTTTAATATTTATTTTTGTTTCTTTTTTCAATATTTTTTTTATTTGGTATTATATTATTTTGTGTGTGTTTGTTGTTGAGGTTGTTGGTGCGAGAGAGAACAGCTGGGGAAGCAACCTGTCACAGAGGCTAGTGATCACATACTATTAGTACCAGGCCAAGGTGTGTAATTTAACATAGGACACGACCATAAGAATTCCACATGGCAACGTTCCTCTGTTAAGACCACTAGGACCACCATCCATCACTAGGACCATCATCCCTCACAAGGACCATCTACTAAAAGAGCCAGCAGAAGGACCACCTCCAGGATAGCTCGGGTCCTGGTCTTGGTGGTGGGGGTCCCAAGTGTCACAGAAGAATGGTTGGTGGGCTCGTGTGTGCCGTGATTACCTAGGAAACCTTCGACACAATGCCATGGCTTATTTATAGGACGTCCCCCATCATATTTCATGAGATAATTTGAATATAATGTTGCTGGATAATACCGTTCTCTCTCTCTCTCTCTCTCTCTCTCTCTCTCTCTCTCTCTCTCTCTCATATGTATAAGTCTCCCTGTCTCTTAGTTAAACGCTCCTACGCACATGCACTCCCAGTCACTTGCAAGTCAAAGCAACAGTGATCTGGTGAAATCTGGCGTTTATAAGCCGTAGAGTCTTTCATCACCAAGTCTCTGCCCTCCCTGTCCCTCATGCCACCTATGTAGCTGCCTCTCACACCACCTAGCTGCCTCTCACACCACCTAGCTGCCTCTCTCACCACCTAGTGCCTCTCTCACCACCTACCTGGTTCTCTCACCACCTACCTAACTGCCTCTCTCCACTATCCCCCTCCCAGCTATCCAGAAACTCCACATCCAGCTTTCTTATTCGCAGTCTGTCCTCCCTATCCATTTAGCGTCATGATCTCTTTTTCCTCTCCTATCCCCTCTGTTTGTCTTCTGTTTTCTCTTCTCGATTCTGTCTTTCCTCTCTCTCTCAAGAAGTCACCGAGACGGGAAAACAAAAATTACACAAACCCCCAAAAATAAATAAGAATAAACCAATCGACTGAACAGCGCCTCACACTCGCTAATATATATCACGGGTTCAGGAGACGTCCGGTGGAGGCCATGCGGGTTAAATACATAGAAGAGGGTCTTAGGCGTCTTGAAGGACGGACTTAACCAACAGCGTCCACTCTCACTCCGGCCTGGGACGCTCAGCTGCCCCTCCACGACCCTTCTCGAGGATGAGGGGTGGTGGGGGGTGAGGGAGGGCGGGAGACGATCACCAGGGAATTATCCACTGCCTGTTACATGTTGGGGAGGAGTGAGTTACGTGGTCGTGGAGTGAGTGGAGTGTGGTGGTGGGGAGGAGGAAGCTGATGGGGAGTGAGTGAGTTTACATGATGGGTTAGGTTGAGTTTTTATTGGCCACAGTTTTAATAGGCCCCAGTTTTAATAGGCCCCAGGTTCTAATAGCCCCAGGTTTAGTAGGCCCCAGGTTCTAATAGGCCCCAGTTTTAATAGGCCCCAGGTTCTAATAGTCCCCAGGTTTTAATAGAAGAAGGAGAGGAATGACCTTGTATCATTCCTTTGAAGTCACCGGGTGGGAGGTGAAAGTCTTAATACTGGGTCTATTTTAGTGAGAGAATGCACCTTAAGTTTCCTCGACAGGTAACAGGCAGGAGGGAGTGGGGGGAGGGTGTTATCACATTAAAAAGAAAAACTTAATTCTGAAATTGTAATGTAGTTGTAGATGCACGTGTAACTATAACTTTCAAGGTTATTACAACATGTATTACCGAGGTGGTTGTTGTAGTGAGTTTAGGTGCTTGAGTTCCCGAGAGCTTCAAGATAAGAGTTTTTTTTATTCATTGGCGAACTTTTTACATATATAGGTTGGTTACATTATCTTGTACACAGAGAAGGTACCGTAAGTCTGCTTTCCTCTCTCTTATAGATCACACAGGAAGGAACAGTCAGAAATTATCGTGTATAGATTATGTGGTGGGAGGCAGGGAGGGAGGGTGGGTGAAGCAGGGAGGGAGAGAGGTTTTGTAAAGGTAGTGATTTAAGTTGTTATTGTAGGTGGAGAGGGAGGGCTAGCTGAGAGACTTTTCTCCCTGCCCGACGAAGGACATGAGTCAGTAAGACCCTGCTGACGAAGGAATGAGTCAGTAAGTGCATCCTCTCTCCCCTAGGACCAGGCTCTTACTTCTCTCACCACCTCACCCCACTTCTTCCCTCTTCCTCCTCTTTCTCCCTCAAGATAAAATACACCCTCCTTCACTCACCTTGTTTCCCCCTCCCTCTCAATGCATCCCCCTCCCTCTCAATGCATCCTCCTCCCTCTCCATTCACTATCTCTCCCTCTCCCTCTCCATTCACTATCCCTCCCTCTCCTTTGATCACCCTTCCCTTTCCTTTCATCACCCCTCCCTCTCCTTTCATCACCCCTCCCCCTCCTTTCATCATCCCTCCCCCTCCTTTGATCACCCCTCCCTCCTTTCATCACCCTCCTCTCCTTTCATCACTCTCCTTTCATCACCCCTTCCTCTCCTTTTCATCACCCTCCCTCTCCTTTCATCACCCCCTCCTTTCATCACCCTCCTCTCCTTTCATCCCTTTACCGTCTTGCACTGCCCCCCTCCTTTTAACATTCTTCCTCTCACCCCCTCTTCCCCCATTCTCCTCTCTTCCCTTCTTCCCCCACCCCTCTCCCTCTCTTCTTTCTCCCACTCTCCCCTTCTTTCCTCACCCTTCTCCCCTCTCTTTTCCCCCACCCTCCCTTCTCTCCCACTCTCCTCAATCTCCACTCTCCTCTCTCCCCTCTCCCCTCTCCCTCTCCTCTGGTGTTTAGGCCAAGGTGTCTCTGTTATTATACGCTCGTGGGCTGGTGGAAGAACCCAATTCAACCTTAATTTGAATATGAAGGAGACACCACATAAAAGATCCATTGAGGTGGCGTGAAGAGCAGCGCTGCACTCGTTAACCTGACCTCCTTTACCGCGGCCAGGTGAGCCAACCAGGTCATTCGAGGACGAGGGGGTAGTTTAAGCTAGGTGGTGGGGATGGGTCATGTTGGGCGTCGAGTGGGGTCAACTTAGAGGGGTTGGAGGTGGCTGGGGTAGACCGGGTGTTGGTGTAGGGAGGTTTAATGGTGGTGGGGATGGGGGTGGTCATGGGGGAAGCGGTGGTGATCAATCGGTGCACATCAGTAACCACTTTTAATGTACTTTATATGGGTTGATTATGCTTGATTGCGCCGGACGGACCCTGGGAGGTAGCTGACGCGTAAATAACCCGCGAGTTGTGCCGTGATTTATTGTTATGTATGATGTTATCGCCAGCTAGGTGTGTACGCTCATCATCTTTAAGTCGTCCACGTTGTACCATTTACGCGGGGTGTACGCATCCGGTTTCGGTTTATGTGGCGTGTCTCTTGTGTGACACCGAATTAGCGAGGTTGTAGCGTATGTAAATAGTGTTTTTGTTGCGTTGTTGCGCCTGTGGGCCTGAGTATCCCATTAAGTTTAGATAGAGAGTTGAGAGCCTCAACCTCCCAGTCTGTCCGTTACTTTCAATATGTAAATGTCCCGGCACAAGTGTGAGGTGGGAGGAGCCACCCTGCTAAGTGGCTCATTGATTGGCTGTCGGTGAACCGGGCCTGCCCATGGAGGAAGCCGATTGGCTAGTCCAAGTTGCCGGAGGGTTAGCCCCGCCCCCCGCTGAGTCAGTGGGGGAGAGGGGGGTGTTGCAATGTTGCACCCCCCATTTGGTGCAGTAATTAGAGAACGAATGAGCTTGCCTGATGAAAACCCAGGAGAGGGCAGCGAGGGCGGGACGCGGGATTGGCGGAGGGTCTCCCTGGCTCCTCCTCCAGTGTTTTGGGGAGGACACCCTCACCCTGATTTATTACTATAATTGCAAAACCTCGTATCGTCTTGTCTCCTCGACTTTGCAATTGAAACGTGGCCTGAGGGGGACCTTTTGCCGCGATGAGCACAAACCTGCGACGCTCTCACCCCGTGTGTGTGTGTGTGTGTGTACAGGTAGCCGTGGGCATTAATCTGGAAAATCAACTCGGTAATCCCTATTAATAGGAGTAATGTCATACAAACTGTCTGGCTGCCTGGCGAGTTGGTGGTGTAGTTGGCTCCCTAGTTAGCAGGTTGTCTTACTGGATGTCTATATGTCCTACTAGCATGCTGGATGGCTGGTTGCCTTACTAGCAAACTGGATGACTGGTTTGCCTTACTAGCAAACTGGGTGACTGGTTGCCTTACTAGGGAGCTGGGCGACTGGCTACCTTACTAGCTACTTGGCTAACTGGTTGCCTTACTAGGGAGCTGGGCGACTGGCTACCTTACTAGCTACTTGGCTAACTGGTTGCCTTACTAGGGAGCTGGGCGACTGGTTACCTTACTAGCTACTTGGCTAACTGGTTGCCTTACTAGGGAGCTGGGCGACTGGTTACCTTACTAGCTACTTGGCTAACTAGGGAACTTGGCTACCTTACTAGCTACTTGGCTAACTGGTTGCCCTACTTGGGAACTGGCTGGCTGGTGATTAACAAATATTACAGAGGCGGGAGTGATTTACATAATGGAGAGCCGAAGACGAGATCAAGGGATTCACCGTTATTATAGTAATTAGAAGATGGAGATTACCTGGCCTCCGATTTTACAGGTGCTGATTAACTTGATGTGAAAATGATTGGAAGGCGGTGATTGGCTTGACGTTGATGGGATTGGGAGATGGAGATTAGTTTTGGTACGGGTGAGATTGGTTTGCTATGAGGAGATTGGGAGATGAAGATTAGCCTCGTGTTAATTAGACTGGGCTAGAGATTGGCTGAGATTAGAGAATGAAGATTAACATGTTATCTTGGCTTAGTAAGGTTAGGTGAGATTGGAGGGGGTACCAATTGATGTTCCTGGTGAGATTAGTGAGATTGGTGATGTTGAGATTTCTGAGATGAGCCTCTTGCGAGATCAGGAAATTGAGACCAGTTTGATATTTTGGGAGATAATAGAGAAATGATGAGAAATTAGGATGAAATTACAAGTTCTAATGAGAAATTGTGATGGGAAATGAGCTTAGGAAAATATAATGAAAGTATGATTGATGGTGATGAAATATGGAGTGAGAGAGATAGTGAAATGGTGAGAGATAGTGAGATTGGTGAAGAATGATGATATGAGAGACGAGGATGATGATGATGAACCAATAGGAGAATGATGCGAGATAATGAGTGGTTGAGGTTGATTAGTATGAATGATTTGGAGAGACTTGTGAGTATGATTCCTGAAACACGAGACAGATTTATTGCTTCAGTCTTCTCTTCAAAACACGAGAATATTATCATTATTATTTTTTAACATTTTACGAATTTAATCTAAAAAAAATAATAGTTTATATAATGCTGATAATTGCAGACAAGAAACACGATGGTACCTCTAATTACCAGGTGATTAGGGGAGATTAGGTAGAGATTAGGGTGAGATTAGTAAAGGTGTAGTTTTCTTTTCTGGGGTAAGATTAGGAATGGGTTAATTTTACCTGTGGATGATAAAGGATGGTGGAGTGAATAGGCTCGTAGGGTAATTAAGGAAGGACTGATCACATGAAGATTACACACCCCAGGTTATTTCACATGATGATTAAACACCTTAGTTATGCCTGGGGGGGATTAGGTTAGATTAGAGTTAAGGTGAATAAAACTGGGGTGGAGATTCTTCAGGTGTGTGTGTGTGTGTGTGTGTGTGTGTGTGTGTGTGTGTGTGTGTGTGGTGAGAGTAATGAAACCTTGGTAAGAATAGCATGACTTAATGTAAGGAGGAGAGGCGGCGGGTAAGAGTGAGCGGTGGTAATGTCCGCCTCAGATAAGAAACCTTAGATTTGGGGGTATTGATTGTTAAAGGTCCGTCCCTAGAGTGTGACACGCCTGCTGTGCCACGCCACCCCACCACGCCACGCCACCACGCCACTACACACACACACGACACGAGTTTCTTACTACGCCATCTATCGTCTCCCTGCCACGCCAACCTACGCCGCTCTACCACGCTGGGCTATACCTGGTTACCGTTCTTACTCTTGTCCTGCCGTGCTATACTCCACTGTCCTTGCACGCCTCCTGTACTGTACCTCTTTAGCCACGCCACGCACTACACTGTCCTTGCACGCCACCTATACCTCTTTAGCCACGCCACGCCACGCCACTCAACGCAACCCTGCCACGCCTACTCCAGCTAGCTCCGTGCCACGTCGTTCCATCATGTAACACGACACGCCACCCCACTACCTACGTCACCCACCTCCTAACCACGCCACACCTCGCCACCTCGTCCTTGCACGCCACTCCTTGACCGTACCACGCCACTCCAATTCGTACCACGCCATATCCTGTTTTCCACGCCAACACTCCCTTCTAACACACACATACACACACACACCACACCACTCTCCCACACACATACACAACCCACACTTCCTCACGTACATCACCCACACTCCTCCCTCCCCCCTGCCGTGCACGTCCTTCCTCTCCTCTCGTGCACACCCCCCTCTGTGACCGTACCGTGCGCATCACTCCTGGCCATACCACAACCCTCGTAGTGTAACATCATAGGTGGATGACCTCTGGCCTGGGTACACCTCACGGACGAAAAATTTAATAAATAAACTTAAGAATTCGTTTTCCTTTGTATTTTTCAGAATGGATGAAGTTCTGCCAGTACATGTCCGGCTGGTGGATGATGGTGTGGTGTTGTGGGTGGATGATGGTGTGGTGGATGATGATGTGGAAGTTATATGTGAAAAATGGTATGGTGATTGTGTGTGAATGATAGTGTGGATGTAGACGGATGATAGCGTGGATGTAGATGGATGATGGTGTGGAGGTCGTAGGCAACGGCTGTCCAGCTGGTGGGTGACACGTGGGTGAAGCCTCTGGTAAGAATGATAGCCCGGCACGGTTTAAGGATGATTGTCGGATGATATTTGGATAAACGAGTTGATTGTAGGGATGACTCTTGCGGGATTGAAGTTGACTACCAGGTTGCTGACGCGTGGATGAATGTGGATGTTCGGCGTGATGGATGTGGTGGTGTGGTTGATGAGGAAGTGGACCGGGATCCATCCAAAGAGACGGGTGGATGGCATGACGCGCCTTCTCAAATTTCCCATGTAAATTCCACTATCTATCTATCTATCTATCTATCTATCTATCTATCTATCTATCTATCTATCTGTCTGTCTGTCTGTCACTCGTTAAATAGGAAAAAAATACTGGAATGGAACTATAAACAGACACACAACAGGTACGGTACAGGTGATTGGAGTAGTGAACATGTCCCCATCAAGGTGAGAACATTATCCACCAACTATCATAGGGATTAGATAAGGGGGGGGGGGTGACGATACCAAGGTGTGATTTTTAATCTGGTAGCAGCTTGATGGATGAGTGGATGTCTGGACGGATGAATATGGATACCGCTGGCGGATAGATTTTGCAGAGTTTAAAAAGGCAGGAGGTGGCGTAGTTAATCTGTTGACGAATTTGATGGATTAGGAGTCAGGAAGTTGATTCATGGGAGAGGCTAAGGGGGCTGGCTGTACTGGCTGCTGCAGCTCTGGGCGTCAGGGACCTGCTGGCTATTTTATGCGTCCCTTATAAAATAGTTAATAGTTAATAGGAAATTTATATATACAGTAATAAGCTTGGTGGATTTATAGAAGATTTTTAAACTTAGATGGATTGTATTAAAGACATGCAAGCTTAGATGCAGTGTGTGAATTAAAAGCTTTAGGGATTGTACTAAAGATATGCAAGCTTGATGGATTGGATAGAATTCCGTAAGCTTAGAGGGATTGTATGAAATATAAGCTTGACGGATTTTTTAAAGTAAATGGAGGTTTGACAGATTGTTCATAATACTTGACGGATGTAAGACACACTTGAGTCAATTACTGAAGTTTTTATAAAGTGTTTAAATGATCTTACAATAGTTATCAAAATTAAATAAACTACTTGACGGTTTTTTTTATTTATTTTACATTTATTCATAAAAAGACTTAGGGATTTTGTGAATAACTATCCTATTAAATACTTCGCAACTTTTATAAAACTGGTCTTTGTGTGTGTGTGTGTGTGTGTGTGTGTGTGTGTGTGTGTGACCACTTAAATTCATGAGTGAGTGTTCAATGCTATGCAATATGTTTTTCAATTACTTGATTATAGGCCATATGTATATGCAAGATGTGATTATTATAGGGAATGATATATACTGATGTTGCTCTGAGGGTGATAGAATTATTGTGTGTGTGTGTGATATATGGGAGGTCGGCGGAGAGTGATGGTGGGGGTTAAGTACTCAGTGTTGGAGTTCAATTGATTACTTTATCGACCACAACGACGGGACCTGTTGAAATGGTGGCCGTGTATTTTTTTTATATATTTTTTTTTATTTTTTTTTATTTTTTTTATTTTACTTTTTATTTTATTTTTTAAGCTTTAGTTGTATTTTACATTTTTTTGTTTTTTATTAAATTAACTTTTTCTTGTTAGTAATCTTTTCAATTTTTTCTAATTATTATTTTTTATTATTATTTAAGGGGTGACTACCGTAAAATCGATCACCGGAACAGGTATCACATCATTAAAGGCGATATTATTGATAAACCGACCGACCGAGTGTACTTAAAGACCGGGGAATAAACTTTGGGTAGCCTTTATTTACAAGCCGTAGGGAGTGCATGATAAATAATATTGATTGGCGTAAGGCATAAATCGTAAATTAGTTATTGATGTAGTTTGACGCCACCAGGGATGAATTTAATAAGGGAAATTATATGTTGCAGAAGTTGCCCCCTCCGCAATCCCCCCCCTCCCCCCTCCATGAAATGGGTGTGAAACCAAGCAACCAATTGATATAAAACCTTGCAACATATGAGGCAATGGAAGAAATTATATATAGGGGTGAAAACTAGCCAGAGAAAGCATAGTGAAATAAAGTAGCTAGTGATAACATAGTCTAATAAATAGCCAGTGAAAGTATAGCCAAACTAGTCAATATAAACATAGCCCAAGAAAGTATCCAATGAAAAAAAATAGCCCACCAAAATTAGCCAATGAAAAAAATAGGCCAACAAACTAGCCAATGAAAACCCAATGATTGAAAGAACTACTCGAGACGAACGCCCGATATTTGATACCCTATAATAAGGGAGAGAGGGGGGTGTTATGTATGACGTAATGTGTCAGGGGAAAGTAGAGGACTAAAATGGTTGTAAAGGGGTGACAAAATGGGGTGGGGGGAGGGGGTCATAACAATAATAATGAGAGAGAAAGAGAGAGATGGTTGGTTGATTGATGGAAGGGAAGGGAAGGGGTAGGAGGGGAGGGAATGGGGAGAGGTTCTTGCCTTGTGATTTGTAATGCAAAAAAAAAGTGAACAGTATCACATAACATTTACCACTAACCACTTACCACATATAACACTTGACGTGATTCGTTTTTAAGTGACAAAGTGATTCTGTTTTTGTTGTTATTATTTGATATAAAAAAGTGTTTTTTATTATTGATATTACTTGTTTATTAAGGAAGATGTTTGTTTATTTATCATTTAAATATTTTTATTTTTTTTTAGTATTTTGGAACAGAAGGAAAGTTTTGAAGGATAGAGGCAATTAAAGTAATTTAGAACACTGCTAAAGAAACACAGACAGACAGACAGACATTTCTTGGTGGTGACAGGTACAGTGTGGTGGTGACATGTACAGTGTGATGGTGGCAGGTAAAGTATGTGATGGTGACAAATAGTGTGATGGTCATAGATACAAGTTGTGAAGGTGACAGGTTGGAGTGTGTAATTATGACAGGTAAAGTGTGTGTGTGATAGTGACAGGTAAAGATAGTGACAGGTTGGAGATGTGACAGGTAAATGATAGTGACAGGTAAAGTGTGTGTGTGATAGTGACAGGTAAAGTGTAACAGGTGTGTGTGTGTGATAGTGACAGGTAAAGTGTGTGTGTGATAGTGACAGGTAAAGTGTGTGTGTGATAGTGACAGGTAAAGTGTGTGTGTGATAGTGACAGGTAAAGTGTGTGTGTGATAGTGACAGGTAAAGTATGTGGTTATGTAGAGTGAAGTGTGAGAGAGAGTTCTAACATAAACCAACACGACGACTCAGACCTGAAACTGCAATGTAATGAAGTGTTATGAGTCGGTGTATAGATGATACGACTCACCTGTGTATTGTTTATGTCTGTTGAGGGTGTGAGTATAATTGTTGTTTATGTTGAGGATGAGTATAATTGTTGTTTATGTTGAGGATGTGAGTATAATTGTTGTTTATGTTGAGGGTGAGTATAATTGTTGTTTATGTTGAGGATGTGAGTATAATTGTTGTTTATGTTGAGGATGTGAGTATAATTATTGTTTATGTTGAGGATGTGAGTATAATTATTGTTTATGTTGAGAATGTGAGTATAATTATTGTTTATGTTGAGGATGTGAGTATAATTATTGTTTATGTTGAGGATGTGAGTATAATTGTTGTTTATGTTGAGGATGTGAGTATAATTATTGTTTATGTTGAGGATGTGAGTATAATTATTGTTTATGTTGAGGATGTGAGTATAATTATTGTTTATGTTGAGGATGTGAGTATAATTATTGTTTATGTTGAGAATGTGAGTATAATTATTGTTTATGTTGAGGATGTGAGTATAATTATTGTTTATGTTGAGGATGTGAGTATAATTATGTGGGATATTTTTCTGGTTTCAGTCTGTGTTAATTTTCATATTTGTCTCTCCTCTATTATTACCCTTCTTTATTATTTCCTGTCCTCTTTCATCTCTCCCTCGAAAAGATAGATGGGGAATGGCAAGATAAAACGAGAGATAGAAAGACAGAAATGAATAAAGAAAAATAAAATATCGTGAAAATAGTAAATACAAAGATGAAAGAGGAGTGAAAAGAAGAGATAGAAAGAGAATAAATGAATAGATAGAAAAATTAAATAAGTCATGAAAATCGTAAATATATAATTCTTGTCTATAATCCTGTTCCCCCTTTTTTTGTTCGCTTTAAACATTAACACCTGGACGCTCAAACGTACAAGGTGTGTTAAAAGACTAAATGTTTTTTAGATGTTATGAATTAAGTATTTGTTAATGGCTCTTAGGGAGGGGGAGGGGGACATGTTAGTGAAGGCCATTAAGTTTGTTGTTGTTGTTGTTGTTGTTGTTGGTGTTGTTCGTGGTGGTGGTGGTGGTGTTGAAAATATCAGAAGTTAGACAAGACGAATTTTACGACACAGGTTGAGCTTTTTATGAGGGGCATTATTTAAAAGCCACGTTTAATCTGTACTGTGTGAGAGAGAGAGAGAGAGAGAGAGAGAGAGAGAGAGAGAGAGAGAGAGAGAGGATATATTGCAGTATTGCGTGTTCAGTATTGTGATGGACAAACAGTAGAAAGTAAATTCATAGTTTTGAAGCCTTAATTAACTCCAATAACGTATATATATTATATAGAGAGAGCTGGAGTATATTTATATATCATGGGTGAATGATGGCACGGGGGAGAGGAGGAGCAGCTGTTGTAATGGACTAAACACACACACACACACACACACACACACACACACACTCACACATATATATAACCAGTATAATTTACATACTGTATAATTTAGAGTAAGTAATTAATAACTTACAACCATGGATGTATAATTATGAACATTCATTATTCAGTGACCTGTAGAGGGTAGAGGTTGTTCATAGGTTATAGCTGTATTAAACAGCCCGCGGAGGTTTTGTCTAGCCCAAGTGTGGCAGTATGATGCAACTCTCTCTCTCAGTAGTAGGTAATTCTTTAAACACTCAATAGTTGCTCATTTGTGGTAATTGGATACTTTTCTTCACACTTACAATGCGTCAAGTATGTTAGAGAGTTAGTTAAGTAATATTTATAATGGCACCGCCAGTTAAGAGTGATTCATGGGTCAAAGGGATCATTAACCAGCAGGTTGTTTATACACGTTATGTAAACACCGCTGACTATAGTTTTGCTTGACATTACACGGTGCTAACTACTTCCTCCTTCGAGAACCTTCTGGAAGCTTGACTCATAGATCGTTCTGATGGAGAGTACAGGAATTACTCTACGGGCATGTCATAGTCAAGCCCCTTAGTTAGTCTTGAACTGGACCCCTTTGAGTAAAGATCTACACCTGGACCACCTCTCGCCTAACACAGAGCCTGTCTCAGTAACTAGCGCGGCCCACACTGAGAACGGTTATAGATCACGGGGCCAGTCTAATTAACTGTACACTATTTAGACTTGTCAATATCACACTGTACATATACACCAGTTTGGGGTATAATTTATCCCCCTTTTATGGGAGAAGTGGCCGTTCTGTTGGACCATAATTATCGACAGTCTCAGGCATCCTACTGATATCAACGGAACTCTAAATAACTACAAGCAAATTAATATTTAGTGAGACTGTATAATGACAAGTCTCACTCCTCACAGGCTTACAAGGCACACACACACACACACACACACACACACACACACACACACACACACACACACACACACACACACACACACACACAATAGAGTTCGTGTGCGTTATCTGTTTTTATTACCGTGTATAGTGAAAATTGTATATGCAGTATGTTAATGTTTGTGATATATATATGGTAGAGGTGTGTGTGTGTGTGTGTGTGTGTGTGTGTGTCAGTCATAATGTCAAACGCATTATTGTTTTCCGTAGTATAATTTTTATTTTTGGCCAGCGTTTAATCAGCTCGGTGTTCGCCTTACCTGACTTGATTGATGGATGTTTAACATGGGTGTGGTGGTGTTTTTGTTATTTTGAGGTGCAGCTTAAACACGTACAGTCCATGATCAGTCCCCCAGTGTCCTTGTTTAAGTGACATGCGGCTGCCTAACGTGTAGTGAAGTATTTCCTCTCAGTTAGATATATAGCATACGAGTACATACACACAGTTGATTTGGTTAACTTAATGGTGGTGGGAGAGGAAAGGGGTGAGAGAGGGAGGGGACTTAGTGCTGGTGGAGAATGAGGGAGGAGACCTGATGTTGGTGAGATAATGAGGGAGGGGAACTTGGTGCTGGTGAGAGAATGAGGGAGGAAACCTGATGTTGGTGAGAGAATGAGGAAGGGGACTTCATGTTAGTGAGAGAAATAGAGGAAACTTGATTATGGACAGAGAGAGAAAGAGAGAAGGAAGGAAAAATAACATTGTTGATCAGAGAAAGAGGAAAAGAGGGAGAATTTGATAAAGGTGAAAGAAGAAGAAATGGGAATAATCAGAGATCCATAATGCCAGGAGGAGACGAAGAAGAAGAAGAACAGGAGGAAGAGCAGGAGGTGGTGGTGGGTGAGGGGTCAAGTGAGTTTACAAAGAGAATGTAAAAGCGTCGGGCAAAGATCCGGGAAGGTTGTGAGACTCCCGACTTTGATGAAAATTGGAAGTCTTTGGGTCCAGTCTGAATAAACGTTGAAAAAGGACTTGAGAAGAGCGTTGAAGGGCGTGCAAGTCAATCATGGAGCCGGAGTCTATGGCGCCGTGACACTACACAACCAACACAGTCCGTCCGTCGTCTTCAGTCAGGCCCTCACACTCCCCCGGGGCGGATATAATGGTGAAAAATAAGTCTTTGTCTTAGATACATGCACTCAAACACATGCATGCACTCAAACACACACACACACACACACACACACACACACACACACACACACACACACACACAAAACTCACGTAATAGAATTTGTTTTTGATTGTAAGTGTAGGACATATATATATATATATATTTTTTTTTAAACCTGAACTATAAAAGCTGTAGTGACGTGAACGTAAAATATACATTTATAAGTTTTGAAAAAAGTTGTTTAAGAAAATGGAAATATGATAAAAATAATGATATCTACCAAACTATTGTTATTCGTTTATTTAAAGTTAGTTTTTATTTTTTTAAGTAAGTAAAGAATATATACATTAAAGAAATGAGTTTGTTTGATAAAGGTTTAGAAGTAAGTAAAAAAAATATCAGTTTTATATCAAAGGTTCAGTATCATGTCATTTACAATTAGTTCTGATATCTTAGGGAGTGTGTGGTTGTGTGGTTGACCAGACACAAACAGCACCAGGTTCCATTGTGACTCACCGGTGAATATACAGTATACAGTACATCCATAATACAGTGATTTTCTATTCTGTATATTTCTGTACCCTCGATACTGTATGTACCATTATTTGTCACACTCCGAACTCTTATGTTACATGTCCCTTAATGTTGTTATGGAAGTTTTTGACCAGACTAATAATAATAATAATAATAATAATAATAATAATAATAATAATAATGTTTGGTGTTCATTTATACTAGCGATTCGATGTGTATTTTTGTTGACATTTCTTGTACTTTATACGAGTTGGGTTAGGTTAGGTTACGTATACAGCGCTGTGACGGATAGTGGTGATTATATTGTGTGGTGGTGACGTGGTCTGTGTGCTGTGTGGTGATAGGTGGAGAGTGTGGTGGTGGTGATAGGTACAGTGTGTGTGTTTGTGTGTGTGTGTGTGTGTGGTGATAGGTACAGTGTGATGGTGACAGGTACAGTGTGTGATGGTGACAGATTCATTGTGAGTGTGGTGGTAGGTACAGTGTGTGATGGTGACAGGTACAGTGTGTGATGGTGACAGGTACAGTGTGTGATGGTGACAGATTCATTGTGAGTGTGTTGGTAGGTACAGTGTGTGATGGTGACAGGTACAGTGTGTGATGGTGACAGGTACAGTGTGTGATGGTGACTGGAACAGAGTGTGTGTGTGTGTGTGTGTGATGGTAACACTTATTA
Source organism: Homarus americanus (assembly GCF_018991925.1). NCBI lineage: Eukaryota > Metazoa > Arthropoda > Malacostraca > Decapoda > Nephropidae > Homarus > Homarus americanus. The sequence goes on from NW_024756966.1 coordinate 339,281, forward strand.
GGTGGTAAGCGTGGCGGGTCAGATGATGAACAGTTAACACGGAGGTAAATGCAAGATTGATATCAAACTATTACAAGATCGATGGCTAATGACAACAGGTGAGGCAGGTAGCGGTGACGAGGGGAGGGGGAGGGAGGACACACACACACGACGCCGCTTCAGGTATACACATTTAAGTAGTGACCAGTTGTCAATTTGTTTTTATCAGTTTCTTCCCTTAACATGAATCTCTTTACCCCTTCCCCCCTTCCCCTTCCTTGCCCTTTCACCCTTACTCCCTCTCCCACTCCAACACTACCCCCTACCCCAGCCTCTATCCCACCTACTTAACCCAATATCTGGTTTCCCGTTTTCAGTGTTCTTCAACCATTTATGATTCCATTATGTTGTCCATTTGTAGTTCCCTGTGATTTGTGATATAGTACATTCCTCCTCCTCCTCTTCTTCCTTCCCCTTTCTCTATTCTCTTCCTTCTCCTCTTTCTCCTCCTCCTTCCTTCTCGCCCTCCTCCTTCACCTCCCCCTCCATGTGACTAATGACACGACCACCAGATTACCAGGAGGAGATTTACAGATTGCCCCGGAGGGTGCTAGGAGGCGTAAATGCTGTAAAACACTATTTAATACTAAGGTCAAGCTAAGGTCATGCTCTGGGACGGGTCTGGGATGGTGTGGGACAGGGGTGGTGTGGCTGGTGGTGAGGGAGGGAGGTGGTGGTGACAGGGGACGTGTGTGGTGGGGTGTGGTTGACAGGGGGAGAGAGAGGAGGAAGAAGAGGGTGGTGGTGGTGGCAGCAGGGGGACGCGTGTAATGTATACCTATCGTCGCAACATCAAGGCGGGGGCGGGGGTGTTGCTTCCTCCTGACGCGGCTCAGGGATAGCTCGCGGCGCCCCCTCCCCTCAGTATTAGATGAGGCGGTATCGCTAGTTAAATATTTACGCGGGCTGGAGTTTTGCGTGGAAGCCTGTGCTAATGGATTAATGGAGAAATTAGATGCGGCACCAAAACCTCGGCCCCGTATTTAATGGAAGTTGCAAGTGTAGTTGCCTGAATTATTTACCCCTCCGATATTAGAGTCCATTTTTCATGATGGGAACGTTTGGCAGTCGACGTCTTTGTTCTTGCAAGTGTCGATAAAAGGTTTTCACTCGACCACTGGCTGTAATTGTTGTCACTGTGACCGCCAACGATTCCAACACATTTTCTTGGACAATATTTACATCGGCTTAGATGATAAACGTGCCTTTGTTAGACTATATAGGGGGGGGGGTCTTGTGAGATATTCGGAAGGTGGTATAAGGTGTTGGGGAGGGGGAAATATACTCCACAGGTAGGATGGCGAGGTGTATGATGTAGTGTATTGCACGGGGGAATTAATCTTGTATACTATTCAGGTGTGGCATGTAATATTTCGCGGGGAGTCCGACGGGCGTGTATATTTATGTCAGAAACAAACTATCTAGAACGCAGAGGCCAATTACCGCGTGTCGGGAGTTAGCGCGCGAGGACCAATAATTTGTCCCTTAGCAAAGTATAATGCACAATAGAGTTCAATGTATAATGAGGCGTGCTATAATTGGGAATCACCCCGTAAAGCCACTACCACGCCAATTTGTAGGAAGGTGTTAATGGCGCTGCTTTGTGTGGGCTCCGGCACCCTGTTAACCCGGAAAACACATATCAATATAAGATTAATTGTCATGTTTGTATATTAAAGAATTAGCCCAGTTGTACCTCCTTCGTGAAAATGTACAATTATCTGCGCTCTATTTCCCGACGCTGCTCAGAGAAGGAACTACAATGGTTCTTTGATGAAATATGAATATGAATTACTGTAATAAAATAGACAAAGGAGGAACGCATTTAACCCTACGTGTACATTAATAACAGGCGAGAGAACTGAGGTGTTACAGACTTTCTCCCGAGTATTTAACAGCCTCGTAAAGGTCTTTATAAGGGAGGGGCGAGGAGGAGGTCGAGGTGAGGTCAACTTGTAATCCGGGTGACCTGCCGAGTGTCACGCGGGGTCAGCCAGGGTCACGCCTTCCAATGTTCTGCCCCTCTGTCCCCTCTCCCCCTCCCCTCACCCCCCCCATCCCTGCACCTCCCCTTACTCAATTTCCCTCACCCAACCACTACCATCACCACAATCCCAATCCCTCTCACCACCATTAACGTCACACCATCTCCCCGCCACTACCATCATTGTCCCTCCCACCACCATTACAACCACTACAACCACAACTCCTTCCAATGTCACTATTACAACCACAACCACTTATACCTCTCCCCTCTACCCCCCCTTGTTAGACCCCATCTCTACGAGGTTGTGGTAAACAGTATGGTTTGAGTGGTAGTTCAGCCATTAACATTTTAGCTGTCAGAGTAATTTGTCACTTTTTTCCAAGATTCTTAAAGATAAAACGCATGAGAGGTCAAAGGTCATATTCACGAAAGTTATTCCTGTTTTTAACTTGTGTTTAATTATACCATAAAGTGTAATGACTGACTGGTACAGCACGACCTGGTATGTACTGTTTAATGGGTTACTTATAGTTAAAAAAATGAGGTTACTAACTTACTATATTAACAGCACTATTTACTATAAGCACACACACACACACACACACACACACACACACACACACACACACACACACACATTTGGTTTCTGTATATACATGACGTCATTATGTGAGCGTCCCCCTACGTGCCTCTGGTCACTAGAAGACTGTCATGGTATTTTTGTTCTCTTGGTTGTAGGAGTTAAACCATTTTGAGCCCTGGAGAGTTAAACCATCGTCATCAAAGAGTTAAACCATTGTCGTCAAAGAGTTAAAACATCGTCATCAAAGGGTTAAACACTGTCATCAAAGGGTTAAACACTGTCATCAAAGGGTTAAACACTGTCATCAAAGGGTTAAGCACTGTCATCAAAGGGTTAAGCACTGTCATCAAAGGGTTAAACACTGTCATCAAAGGGTTAAACCATTGTCGTCAAAGAGTTAAAACATCGTCATCAAAGGGTTAAACACTGTCATCAAAGGGTTAAACACTCATCAAAGGGTTAAACACTGTCATCAGGGTTAAACACTGTCATCAAGGTTAAACACTGTCATCAAAGGGTTAAGCACTGTCATCAAAGGGTTAAGCACTGTCATCAAAGGGTTAAGCACTGTCATCAAAGGGTTAAGCACTGTCATCAAAGGGTTAAGCACTGTCATCAAAGGGTTAAGCACTGTCATCAAAGGGTTAAACACTGTCATCAAAGGGTTAAGCACTGTCATCAAAGGGTTAAGCACTGTCATCAAAGGGTTAAGCACTGTCATCAAAGGGTTAAGCACTGTCATCAAAGGGTTAAACACTGTCATCAAAGGGTTAAGCACTGTCATCAAAGGGTTAAACACTGTCATCAAAGGGTTAAACACTGTCATCAAAGGGTTAAGCACTGTCATCAAAGGGTTAAACACTGTCATCAAAGGGTTAAGCACTGTCATCAAAGGGTTAAGCACTGTCATCAAAGGGTTAAACACTGTCATCAAAGGGTTAAGCACTGTCATCAAAGGGTTAAACACTCATCAAAGGGTTATCGTGTATTTAGAGGAAGTGTATTCTCCAGTCCGATGATAAGCCCAGATGTATGTATCGTTGTATCGTGCCTCCTCAATACGACACAGAAGCTGTATCATACACGGATACAACACATTTACAATCAGTGTATACGGGGGATGTATATAGTCATGTATAACCCATCATTCATAGCTGGGGACAATAAGCATATTTGTCTTAATTCTCTCAGTTAATAAATTACCTTATACTGTCAATTTGGTTCATGTGATTTGTGATGCTTGGTATGAAGAGTTAATTTAACAGAGGGTGATTTATGGTCTCGGAAATTACTCTATACTTCTGTGATGGTGATTCCCTCATTCCCCTTGATGTAGTTAATCAATGTGGCTGAGGTGTGATTCAGTATGATGGTTGTTTGAAATTTTGTTTATTATTATTATTGTTATTTTTTTAGCTTTCCGGATATGATGAATAGCTGTGGTAGCCGGTATATAAATGAATATAATAATTAAATTACTCTAAATACAGTTTTGGGGGTCCTTGAATTACCACTGACTTTATAAAGCGATATTAAATTAAAATCGTTTTATTTCCCGTGCCAGCAATGATTAGGGTTTAATTGGTTTTATATCGTTAGTTTGATTTCAATATAAAATTTTATAGTCTTTGATATTAACTTTATAATATGTAATTATGATTTTTGTTTGCATGATAGATATCTGTGATATTACTTCAAGGGAAGGTTTAATATAGCCAATTAAACGACACAGGTAAAGTGGACTCTTCACTTAATAAGACAGTCGCCAGGATAGGTTAGGCTCCCCTCCCCATGAACCAACTGAAAACGGGCGTCACTGAAGATGGATTTCGTCACGGTCCAATATTTCTCTACCTGACATATTCTTCGTGACCATCATATACTGTAGGTCAGGTATTATGATTTTAACACATATTTATTAAGATATTTTTCTCAATTGCGTTTTTTTTTTAATCTCTGACGTAAATTATAATGGAAAGCCCTGATCGCTAGCTATATGCACCAGTCTTGTCACTCAATAGCAGATGCCATATACTGTATATTGTCAAGTGTCCAGGGAGTTTTGACTTCAAGTGTACATGGGTAAGTTTGCCTCAAGGAAAGTCTAATGCTCCTTGTTTTGGGGTTTTAAAGGCGGGGGAGTAGATTCATTAGTTACTTTATATATGTTTTTGATCTTCCTATGTTAGTTATTAGGTTGATATCTGTATAATATTTCCCAGGATAACGCTAGGGTGTCCTCAGCTGGCAGGCAGGGCTGTGCTAGGTTCCCAGGACGATGTGGCTGCGTGTCTGTGGTCGTAGAGGTGATGGGGGCGTGACACTGGTGACTGTGACGGTACTCTCCTTCGTCTACCACCGTCACTCGTGGGGTTGTGGTGACGGTGACGGGAGCGTGACGGTGTTGGTGATACTTATTCCATCCATCCATCCATCCATCTGGGAGGGGGGGCCGAGGTGTGAGGAGAGAAGATATTAAAGAAAAAAAAAAAGAAAAAAATGAGTGAGTGAGGTATGAGGGATGAGACAGGGAGGGAGGAAAGTTAGGTGGGAGGAGGAAAGGTGCGAAAGGAAAGTTGGGTACGGGAGGAGGAGGATAGCGGGGTGATGGTGTGGCAGGCGGGATGAACACACAAAGTTAGTCAGGCAGGGTCAGAGGCCACCAAGACTCTCACTTGTTCGTACGACTAATAATTCTCGTAACTGAAGACGTCGCCACAGTGTCCCTATCTGCCCCCCCCAAAAAAACAAAAAACAAAAGTAACATTAAAAATATATTGGAAGATATTACCCAGTGTTACCTGTATTTAATTTATTTATTTTTTTATTTTTATTTTTTATTATTTTTTATTATTTTTATTTATTTATTTATTTTTTGTTCTTATTCTTATATTTATTTTTATTTTTTGAGCACCAGGTGAGAGAGTGATTTTTTGGCACAGGTAAAAGGGAGTATTTATTTATTTTTAATTATATCGTAAATGAGGCATAATTTCGGGTCATAATTTAATAATGTCATTTTTCTCAGTAGGTGAAGAGGAAAGGTGTTGTTGTTATTTACCGGTAGACTTAAACACCATGGCGGAGACAGCTACTCCCAGGTAATTCCGCTAATAATATAAATTAAACGGTAAAAGAAGAGAAAAACAAACAAAGAAACAAACAAACATACATGTACAAACGAGCGTAATTAACCTCTATAACCTCCCTGTGTTGTGAGTTGTTGATAATAAGGTTGTGATCAGCGGTTCTATAACTCCCGTGAAGTATTATTATTATGTTCATCCACTTGAAGATTAATTTTAGTTGACGTTGATAAGAATTACACCTGAGGACGATACTATAAGATCAAGCGAAGGACAAGAGAAATAGGCTTAATAACTGTAGATGGAATGACTGTCTTTGATTTACCTGTACGGTGCAATTTACGGGGAAAAAATGCGATATATATTTTTTTGTTTTAATATTCAGACGGGGCCGCCATTCTCACATTAGCTACGAGTGGACAAAATTTCACCCGAAGGACTATTATGCATTTACATGATCTACTCATTAAATTCTTAGGGTTCATTTAATATACTTCAGCGTCGTATTTAGGAAATTAGAGCGAAATTGTGGAGCGACTCTCCTGTGTGTGTTAGAGGGTGAGCGTCCACTAAGTCACACGGCTGAGGGCTGATAATTACCATTGTCATCCTAATGCGGCCAAATTAATACCTTCCTCGACCTCTTGTGATATAAAATAATTTTTCTCCTTAATTATAATAGTCCTTCTCAAGGGGGTGAGTTATGGTGTTAACGTGAGTCTGGACCAATCAAATAAACGTTTGCATAATGAGAGTGTAGGGCGGGCGGGGGTGAGTGTGGTCATCAGTGTGTGGTGTGGCGTGTAATTATTGGCTTAATGGTGTGCTGGAGCCGGGCGCCAGTCTCCTCACCTCCACCTGTCCCGCGCCTTTATAATAACATATACCACATTTGCATGTCATTATCTGCGTATGCCCAAAGTTCCCCTGAAGAAAAAGAAATATATATAATGATGATGATGATGATGATGCTGATGCTGATGATGATGATGATGATGATGATGAAATTACTTAATTATATTTGTAAAAAGGCGAAGACAAGAACACAAACCTGACAACCTCTCCTATTTACCACTGATCATTTTCTTAAACTATTAATAGAACAATTAACGTCATTATTACCAAAGAAACTCACTCGTATGGTATTACAGTATATACATTCTGAAGTACCTGGTTATGATAGGGTACAATGGTAGGGTACAAGGGTCAGGACTTAGTGTACCGAGGACTCCTGACCACCACCATCACAAGGCCAAGACAACACACTGCCTCACTTGTGCCACAGACGGTATAGTTCGGGGCGCGGTGGTGGAGCTGAGCGGACTGACTGGCAGGTTGTCCCAAGTCTTGCTGCTGGATCCTTTAGTTTAATGAGCTGTTGTGTGTGTGTGTGTGTGTGTGTGTGTGTGTGTGTGTAGTGTTTTTGTTTTGTGTTTACGTTTGTATGTCCATGTCAAAGTGATCTCCCCGCTAAGTAACATCAGGGGTTAACAAGAGAGACTGAGATAGAGTTAAAAAGCTCAACAATACACCTGTCAGATTAATCAACAGTAAGATGGCGGGAAGAACTGGCGGGATGATGACAGTGGTGTTTCGTGCGGTTAATTCTTTCTAATGATAGTCCATATGTCGGGGCCTGCTTCCGGCCTCTGCTGATGCTGCTGCTTTACCTACTGCTGTTGTTCTACCTGCTGCTGCTGCTGCTTTATCTGCTAGTGTTGGTGGTGCAGCTGCTAGTGTTGGTGTGTGTGTGTGTGTGTTTGTTAATAGGTGCTGCTGCTACGACTGCACTTTTGTTGTGTGTAATACTGACGGTGTTTTGTTGATGTTTGTTGTTGTTGTTGTTGTTGTTGTTGTTGTTGTTATACAGGAAGTTATGGATACTCTAACCCATTAAGTGTGTGTGTGTGTGTGTGTGTGTGTGTGTGTGTGTGTGTGAGAGAGAGAGAATTTTCCTGATTAAATCAAGCAATGGTTTTACCAGTAGCTAGTTCCAGTGATTTAATTTATCGTCCATTCTTTACGCCACTAAATACAGTCATAAAATATAACGTCATTGACCGTATATATCTCTGTCAGCCAATTAAAACATTGTCCGGAAAAGAATGAACGAAAGGCAAAAACCTCCTATTTCATGAAAATTATAGTGACGGTATCCGAACGAGGCCGTAAAACATGAAGTCTGTGTGTAGGTCATAGTGAGGCGCAGCAGTGAACATATTGTGAATGAGGAAGAGAGTTCATTCATAAGTGGCGTAGTACTTGATAACGGAGAGGCCCTTGTGTGCTTACCGGGAAGGAACACTAAATTGGACTAGTTTCTCCTCATAAAAGCGTAATGGTTGTTTAAATCTTCCACTTGTATTTAGTTATAGATTTATGATGCCTCTGGCTTATAACTGACGCATTAATGAAGGAAAAACTTACCTCTTTTAGAATAATCACAAGTTTTCCCCGAAGACAATTATTGACTTTTTCTCTTAAGAATATTACCTTCCGGGGAGTCTTTCTTTTGTGTGTGACCAAGTCTTATCTAATTACCATTTTTTGTTATTTCGCTGATTATAAGTTAAACTGTAGGCGTAATTGTTGCCGAGATGGTTATAAACTTGAGGGCCATTCAGAGTGTAGGCAGGAAGCGAGGACCCCCCCAGGCAGACCAGAGGAAAAACAACGTTGCCTCCGTGCGTGCAGTCGGATTCACATTATTTCCATTTCCTGGTGTTTTTTTTAGTCGTAATTAATGTAGAGATAATGAGAGGAAGTTATATATGGCCGGGGATTATCCGTGGTCGTAAAGTTTGTATCAGTGTGGTGGTGGTGGGCCGGGAGGTAGCGAGGCCGGCCCAGGGAAGCGCCGGCTCGGCCACCGTGCTAGGAAACAAGGTATAATCTGGTAATGGCCGGGAATCAATCTATGTCCGTGATTCTGTGAATGTTACCGTAATTGTGGAGAATCACACGTGTAATGCTCTAACATCGCGTGCTGCTCCCCGACACACACACACACAAAGGATAGTTTATATATGGAAAAAGAATTATTATTTTTTTCATACTCTGGATTGAACTAATAAATGAGAGTATCTAAATGATTTTGTGAAGGTTTATTTTTTTTTTACGTAGGTTAATTATCTGATGTTTGTTTTATTGTCGTGGTGTTTACTCCTGGAGGGTGAGATCTGGCTGACGGAGGTGGCTGGCCGGCGGTGGCTAATAACAGGTTCTGCAGGGACACCCGTTCGACTCTCACCTGAGGGCGACGCTCGCTCGCCGCCCGTGTTCTGCTCCAGCGCTAACTAATGCATCCAGGGTCTGGTAACTACCTGTTGCTCATCCACCACCTGGATGTTCAGGTTCACAGTAGTACCCTCACCTCTCCCTCTAATCCTCCCTCCGTCCCTCCCTCCTTCCTTCTCTCTAGTTTTCAACAGGTGTGAGGGAGGGTTGAACCCGATGCTTCAAGTTGTGATGTTTTGCTCGAGGAATCAAACATATAAAGGAATTTACATCAAGGTTATTGTTTACATCACTCACTCACTCACTGACCGAGAAAAAAAGACAATAATATTTACTCAGGTGTTACATTGTACGAGTGTTCTTATACTTGTTTTGGCATCTCATGTAACACACACAGCATGAGGCACACTTTATATGACCCGAGTCCTCATTTAACTCCCGCCACGTGTGAGTGTGACCCTGTTTCACGCCACATGTTCGTTATGGTTCCCAGCAAGACGCCACCTTATAACTGTGGACCCTTGGATTCAGTAATTATCCGGAAAAAAAACGACAGGTGCTAAACTTAATAACTTGAATTTACCTTTGATGAAACAGGGGACTCGGTATCGACTCTAACCAGCGCATTACCTGAAGCAAGATATAATTAAGACGGGGAATTCGCGGGGCAAGGCAGCAGCAGCAGCAGCAGGTGAGCTTAAATGACTCCATCGTGAATTATAACCCCCCCCCCTGCCTCCAAGAGCTCGCGGGTCCTAAAGAGTTAGAAAAAAAATTAGACGCGGCAACAGCTGACGTCATCGCCCAATGTCATTACTTAATCAATGGTTGGCGAAGCACCTACTTACCTGCCGTTGATATACCAGTTTCACCCACCTGCCTGGGCATTATGCTTCATTTTCCGGACCAGGTGAGTAATTAGAGCTAATTAGCGTAGTTAAGGTGAAGTCCCAGTGGCGTTATATCCTGCCTAATGGTTAATGATACAGGGGTGTGGACGGATGATTTTCTCATCTGGCTTGTAATTCACCTCTCATGAACCTCTGCCGTGTGTGTACTTCTGCAGGTATTAATGCAATTATTGTGGTTGTTTGGTGGGCTGGGCTGGGGTGGGTGTGTGTGTGTGGTGTACTGTGTTGTGGTGTATGTGTGGTGGTGTGTCGTGTGGCTGTGTGTGGTGGTGTGTCGTGTGGCTGTGTTGTGGTGTATTGTGGTGGTGTGTCGTGTGGCTGTGTTGTGGTGTATTGTGGGGGTGTGTTGTGTGGCTGTGTTGTGGTGTATTGTGGTGGTGTGTCATGTGGCTGTGTTGTGGTATATTGGATTGCTTTGTGTGGTTGTGTTGGGGGTGTTGCTTGTGTGGGGGTGGGGTCCGGGTGTGTTGAGATGTACCTACCTTATATTACATGCATACACTGACCCCTGGCTGATGACGGTGTAGTAGCGGTGATGGTAGGTACTGTTAACGAAGTTGGTGGCAGCGGTGCTAGTAATGGCCGGGTTGAACAAGAACACATAATCGTAATTTTGATTTTAATGTAGATTACGAATTTGATAACGGAATTAATACTACGGTAATAATTTTATCTACCCCGGTGACGCAGCTTATGACCAAGTATCTAGTTAGAAATTTTGGTGTAGAGTTGTTATTTTTTTAAAAGGAATTCTCATGTTCTTTGGCCATATCATCATAGCATTTGATCATATATACACAGAGACCAATACAGAAAATAATTATGTCACGGCATCCGGCGATCTCTGGGAATGTGTTAGGAATCTCACTATAGCTACTCTTGGGTATGCTAATTTCGTATCTATGGTCAATAGTTTGATTGCGGGGTAATTAGTGGTCGTAATGACGCTTGGAAGATTTTATTGACATTATATTTCAATGCTAATTACTGTACTCGTCAACTATTGGTTTACGAGGTGAGTAGTTGGTGTTTTTGTGTGCTTGTGGACGCATTTAATTACAGTAGTTAATCCCATTACATTTCAAGTCTGAGAGAAAAGTCATATATGGGTGAAAATACCTGTACCCCCCCCCCCCCCTATTTTTGCAACATCTCTGAGAGAAAAGTCATATATGGGTGAAAATACCTGTACCCCCCCCCCCCCCTATTTTTGCAACATCTGGGGCGTGGCGGACGAGAATCTTACCTTGGTACTAATGAGGTAAACATCAGGTGTGGCGGGCCTATGATGAGGTGCCTTGGTGGTACTGATAATAAAGTTATTTTGGTTACCACGCCACATACCCTCACAACAAGAACCAAAATGGCCATCATGTGTGTACAGGTACTGAGAATGTGTGGTATACTGTACAGGTGTGTCAGGTGTGTAGCTTTTTTTATTAAAGGGTCTCAATACTGTGGATGACTTAGGGTGAATTATATAGTATTGTGTTACCTTGTTATTGTTTTTTGTTTTGTCTTTTTGCTTCCCGTTTCTCCATCCACCGACCAGAAACTCGTTGGGTTCACCTGAGGTTTTGATTCTTATACCTGGATTTAATTAAGGCATAGAAGGTCGTCGTAGTAGCGATGTTGACAGGGATAAAGTTCGGGTAATCGGGACTGTGGGATAACTGGGTGTGTATGCATTGTGCTGACTTGTGTGTGTGTGTGTGTGTGTGTGTGTGTGTGTGTGTGTGTGTGTGTGTGTGTGTCGCACGTAGCCTGGGAATATCAATAAACAGTGGCTGGCGGCTTTTGTTATCCGCGCCAACCTTAGTTAACCCTTTCATGTTATATGGGAGGCAATTTCTGGATGGCAGGTTCTCCATTATCGAGTGTCTCCGTGTACAATACTTGTGTTATTACAGAGCCTCTGTTCCATCAGCTATTATGTTGTGTGATGGCTGTAGTGTGACACGGAAAGGGATTGTTGTGTTAAAGAGAGTTCGACCCAAGTTAGAGGCAGATAAGAATTAATGCCAGTGTGAATACAGTTCCAATCAGGTTAGTGTTGGTGTTGTGTTGGTGTGGGTGTGGTGTGGTGTGTGTGGTGTGTGTGTGTGTGTGGTGTGTGTGTGTGTGGTGTGTGTGTGGTGTGTGTGTGGTGTGTGTGTGTGTGTGTGTGTGTGTATGTGGTGTGTGTGTGTGTGTGTGTGTGTGTGTGTGTGTGTGTGTGTGTGTGTGTGTGTGTGTGTGTGTGTGTGTGTGTGTGTGTGTGTGTGTGTGTGTGTGTGTGTGTGTGTGTGTGTGTGTGTGTGTGTGTGTGTGGTGTGGTGTGTGTGCGTGTGGGGTGTGTGTGTGTGTGTGTGTGTGTGTGTGTGTGTGTGTGTGTGTGTGTGTGTGGTGTGTGTGTGTGTGTGTGTGGTGTGTGTGTGTGTGTGTGTGTGTGTGTGTGTGTGTGTGTGTGTGTGTGTGTGTGTGTGTGTGTGTGTGTGTGTGTGTGTGTGTGTGTGTGGGTGTGTGTGTGTGTGTGTGTGTGTGTGTGTACAGCAGTGGGGACTATGACCCTCAACCATTGACAGAGTTAATGATATGTTAAAATATTGCTCTTTGTACCCCAGACAGATATTGTATAAGGTTACAGAGAGAGAGAGACTGACTGACTGTAATTGCAAACCCCTGTAATTGTATAATCTCACTGCCACCTATATAAAGCCCTCACAGGTGTACAGTAGAGCACGACCCCAACCATACCGTACACATAAATAGATCATTGGGTGTGTGTGCGTTACTGAAATACAATTATTCACACTTTCGTTTTACCACATTACTAAAAAAAAAAAAACTTCCCTCACAGTCGAATAACATCCTCGTGTCAGGTCAGGAAAGGCGGGATATATATTGGGGCTGACTTAAACGCAGGCTTTGTAATGCCGCCCAAATTCTCAACACGTTTTAAAACAATCGCTATATTATACGGCATTCATTTTCCTCAGTTTTCTCTGTCTGGGTGATATTTCTGTGGCGTCGCTTCAAGCATATTGGGTATTACAGTGTGGCGGTGGATGGTTATAATGTTAGATGTTATGAGAGGTTAATATTAAAATAGTGATTGAGTCTACGGACATACTCACAAACCTTTGAAGTCGAGGCTCAAATACCTTTCTGAATTTTTTTTTTTTGATGTGTAGAATGGTGGATAGAGGAGGACAAAAAGAGGATAATTGAAGGAATAAGGAGAGTAGAGAAGAGGATTGAAGGAGTGGAGAGGAAAGGAGATGAGAGACAGAGGAGAATTGATGGAATAAGCAGGGATGAGGAATAAAGGGATGGAAGGGAAAGGAGACGAGAGATAGAGGAGGATTGAAGGAAGAGAAGAGATAAGAGAAGAGAGTAAAAGAGAAAGATTGAAGAGCGGGAGGTAAGGAAAGGCATGAGAGGGGAAGGAGAATAAAGAGAAGGAGAGATGAGATGAAAGAACAAGAATGAAGATGGGAATAACAAGCAAGAAGACAATTGTAAAAGGGAAAAAAAGAGAAGATACACGATGGAAATGATGATAAAAAAGGAGATGGAAGGAAAAAACAAGAAGAAATTATAATGGAGGGTGATAGAGTTAGTAGGAATATTGATTGAAGGGGAATGGATAAATTGGATAAAGGTGAGGAAGACAGCGAGAGACGAAGTCCGTGAAGACAGACACACGGGAAGATTTTTATAGTACTGTAGTGTGTTTTGGTGAATGTGGCCAATATAGTGTTGTTGTTGTAGTAATGTTGTTGCTATTATTGTTGTCGTTGTTGTTGCTATTGTTGTTATTATTGTTGTTGTCTTTTCATTGGTGGTATTATTATTATTATTATTATTATTATTATTATTTATATTATTAGTGCACTATATTATTATGGGTATTATTAGACATTGATTGTAATGTTAGTACACTACAGGTATATTTGCCGTAATATAAAAATAATTTATTTTTCTTTACTTGACACATGATTAAGGAGCTAAAGGTAATTATTGGATCCTTAAGAATAACCTTGAAGTTGATTAATGTTCCTTGACAAAAAATAATTGTTTATATTCTGGGAACTGGTGTGTGTGTGTGTGTGTGTGTGTGTGTGTGTGTGTGTGTGTGTGTGTGTGTGTGTGTGTGTGTGTGTGCAGCAGTGGATGAGTTAGAACATGTAACACCAGTTCTCCTCACACACCCTGACCTCTGCCCTCTAGAAGCGGTACATCCTCCTCCTCCTTCTTTCTCCTCTCCCTCTCTCACAATCTCCCTCCATCCCTGTCTCTCTGTCTCTCTCCTCCTTCTGTCCTCCCTACCTCCCTCCACCCCAGCCCTCTCTCCTCTCCTCCTCTCTCTCCACCCCAGCACCTCCCCCTCTCTCTACCCCAGCACCTCCCTCTCTCTCTCTCTCCACCCCACCTCCCTCTCCTCTCTTTTTATCGTCCAAACACCTGCATTGTTACGCCTCTAGTGCTTGTTCAGTTTTACTTTTTATTTATTCTTTTAACGTGTGTGTGTGTGTGTGTGTGTGTGTGTGTGTGTGTGTGTGTGGCTTTTGTTCTGTTTTCCTTCAATCTGATTTATTTATTTTTTAATCACTGCCTCGTCTTCCTTCTTTAAATGTTTACCTTCTTTATCTTTTCCTTATCATTTCCTTCTTCCTTCGGTGATGTTCAAGTCATTCTTATACGGATGGGAAGCTTAACCTAAGGCAATCACTTGATGATACCTTAGATCTGAGAGTCGAGGGAGAACAGTAGAGGTAAAAGCGTTACTGATGTCCCTGATCTGATTACTTTTCTCCTCCTCCCCCGGCCAGTATAACACAACAACAGTGGAGAACAGATTTGGGCAGGTATACAGGTAGGCGTAGAGTATTATGTCATCTCTCTATTGCAATTTCCAGTCTGATTGTTGCTTAAACTCTGTCACACACACACACACACACACACACCAGGAGACACGTTCTGCTGGGTACCTGATTGTCGCTTCATGGTGTGGATCAGTATGGGGGTATATAGTTAGATGGTTGATTTAAGGATAATTATGGGCAGGTGACGCGTTTGGTCCGGAAGGCGGTGACATCCGGTAATGGCGTGGTTGGTTGTAGCGGGGTTGAATGTCCTGCCATAATTTACGTTTGTTGTCTCTTAATTTGTGATGGGTTGCTAGGCTCCCGATCCCGTTAGAGTGACCCTGCAGTGTGTAAGTCACTCGGCAGAGGACTGAGGCTTTGGTGCAGGAGCTTATAAGAACGATTGAGGTGTGAGGGTGAGTGACAGGGTGTAGTGCCACCTGGGCGTCGCTACGGCTGGTGTTGGCACTCACAGGGGGGGGGGGGAGTTACGTCTCTTTTTTCTGAAAATAACATCAGTAACTTCCCCATCCCAGTACGTATCCTCCTAGTAACTTCTCCCCCAGTACCTCCCCCCAGTAACTTCCCCAGTACAGTAACTTCTCCCAGTAGCCTCCCCCCTCCACCACAGTACGACTCCCTCCATCGCTGTCGCCGCCGTCATTCAGTGTTCCCTCCCGCAAGTCGACACCACCAGCAGCAGCCTTGTAACACACTCACTCACTCGCTCACTTCCTCCTCTGACGCTAAGAATCGTTGCCCGAATTCTAGAGTGTTGTGTCGCGCTTTACCTTACATTAATAGTCTCAGAGTCATTGTGTTCCTATTACCTTCATTTCACACAGTATAACACCTAAGAACACACACATCAGTATTTATATCAAACACCATCATCAGTCAGTAACACCCAAGAACACACCAGTAACACACCAGTAAAGCGGAAGAACACATCAGGAACACACCAGTAACACCCAAGAACACACCAGTAACACACCAGTAACCAGTAAAGCGGAAGAACACAAGAACACATCAGAACACACCAGACACCACACCAGTGACACCCAAGAACACATCAGGAACACACCAGTGACACCCAAGAACACATCAGGAACACACCAGTAAAGCGGAAGAACACATCAGGAACACCCAAGAACACATTAGGAACACACCAAGTAACACCATTAAGTCACAGGAAACAGTAACACCAGTAGCATGTGGACACCCCAGTAGAGAGTCAGAAACGCGTCGAAAATGAACACCAACACCGTCATCATATACCTAACCTAACCTAACCAAACCTAACCAAACCAAACCTAACCTAACCATACACACGACACTGTAACTCCACGTAAAGTCTTGAAGTATGACCTTGGAACCCCCTGTCACGATCTTGAGGAGGACCAAACCTAACCCAACCCCCCAGTACCGTTTCTCAGTACCGTCTTAGGGCTCAGTAACAGTAAGTAACACGGAGGAAATGTATCGGTGAAAATAAATCCAGCGTTGTCCCTGATATTTCAACAACGACTCACACGCCCTGTTATCGCCTCTTACTAACACTACGGTAGGACCTCAGTAACAGCCAGTAACAGGGAGACACGACACCACACATAAGATGCAGTAACACCCGAGGACCTCAGTAACAGCCATTGACACCTAAGAGTTTTCGCAGTACCTCCCGACCTTCCCACTCGTCCCCCAGCAGCCAGAGGAACTGTTGGACCCTGGTATCGGAGCCCCGGAGGAGCCCTGGCAGGGAGCTCCGGGGCTCAGGGCGAAGCAGCCGCCATAAAAGCATTGTATTATGAAACCATCGCCTATTTCGCCCACCAGAAAACCACCCTTTCAAATGGCTTAAGGAGTCCCGTCGCCGCGTATTCCCGAATTGTTTATTTTCAATTTAGCGGCCATTTATATGGAATCCAGCACTTTGGCCGACCAATCAATGGGGCCAACAAAGGGCGAAGTATTTACCGAGGCTCAGAAATGAAATTGAAAATTCCCCGACGCTTTATTTGAATTGAGTATTGATTCCTTTTACTTGCGAAAGTTGGATCTGGGAGACAACTGGGAGGCGGCGGCGGCGTTTATAATGCTCCGTGTTTATTGTGGGGCTGTTTATACTGTACTAGACTACTCGCCTTGTGTACACCGGCTCCTGCCCTGCCTCATACCACACTTTAATAATTGATGTCTTTCTTTATTAACATTATTGATTATTCCCATTATTACTCCTAGTACGAATAGCATTTTATTATTATTATTATTATTATTATTATTATTATTATTATTATTATTATTATTCGATTGTATACAGACGATCGCAATCTGATTTTTCTCTGCTCGAGTTTGTAATGGTGAGGGAGTAGAGTTTGTTTATTCCAGCCTTGTTATGCCAAGGTATATATAAGCAGCTGTCAGGTGTCTCGTATGGAACATGACGACGTGGCTGTCTGTCTGTCTGTCTGTCTGTCTGTAACGTTAAGGGTGTTTATATTTGGTCAGTTTTGCCTTCTTTTCAAGGTGTGTGTGTGTGTGTGTGTGTGTGTGTGTTTTCAGGGTATACAAGTCGGACACACGCACACACACACACACTAGTCTCTTGTCTTTCCTCTCTCTCCCCGAAAATGAAATCCTTCAATCGTGCCACATAAAATAAGGACAACACGCCCTCTATGCATCACATTTACACACACACCAAATGAAGAAAGTGTTCCTCCTGTATTAAATGTTGGGTGTGAATGGTGGCAACAGACACCTTCCCTACTCTTATGGGCCGGGGGAGTGGGTTTCCTTCAGTGTTAAAACGTGTCCAACTTCCCCATTGCGGTGCGGACAAGAGGTAAAATATCGCCACATCTTCCTGAAATATAATTGCGTCGATAAAGTGCGACGTTAACATGACGAAAAACGATGCTATTGAACTTGCATTGTGTGTTCGAGATTCTAGTGCAATGCCTCCCATTGTTATGGAGCAGAAATACCCAAACTGTATTAGCATATCTGGTGGTGGCGTTTCCATTGTCGGTCGGGTCGTGATTGAAAAGCCTCATATGTTTTGATAGATCGTAGATTTGGAGAGCCATGTGCATCATTCGCTTATCACTCTTCGTATTCTTAAGGTTGTTGGAATGGTCACAGGCTCTTTTGTTTTAGATTAGTCGACATTACAATGCCTCTTCATATCCCCGCCGGTGCACCTCGACCCGTCTCACACTTGCTATAATAATAAGTTGAATATAAAGTAGTTGAGGATGTTTTGGTGATGGAAATTTGTTGGTTTGGAAGGAACTGTAATAATGTATATCGCGGTGGTGATGTATATTGTGGTGTTGTTCTTCCCGGTACAGTTACACTAAGGCTCATATGTTTATTGTTTTACCTGTAACTATAAACAATGGATGTTTTTAATTACAGAACAGATTCAGTATAGTTTTGGCGTCGTTTCTGCTGTTGTCTTTGTTGTCGTAACGTAAGAGTTAGTTAGGTAAGTCCTCACATCTCCTGACCAAAGAAAGATAAAAAGCCGTAATTGAGATCGTGGGGGCACTGTTGTTGGTTACATGTGTTGTTGACTTGGTCATTATGGCACAGGTGTGCTGCAGGGCGAGTGCTGAGCGGCGCTGCCGTCACCTGGTAGCCATTATTTATTGTGTATGAGGCGGGACACCTGTGTATTGCCACACACCTGTGCTACTGAGGGTGTCATTCATTTACAATTCTTCCCTCACGCTAGGTGAACAATGGAGTCACACTAGCATTAGTGACCTTATGCTAGCTGGATAATGTCGTCACGCTAGGGAGACAGGCGTCACACTGGGGGAGGGGTCTTCACTGTCACACTTCCTTCACTATCGACGTCTCGTGATAGGGAACGCTTCATTTCACTATTTGAAGAACAGAAACGTCAAAATGAAATGGTCAGGACCCTCACGTTTGGTTATGATACAGTACATGTTGAACCTCCCCCCCCCCCAAAAAAAATCGCCTAACACAGAATAGAAGAGAAACAGTATATGACATCCCTTGGTCAGCGTGTTGACCGGTGTTCTTAAGCTTCCAACGTTTGTATTAGTGGAGGAACTTCTGCTTGTGGAAAAGAAAGGCGAGACAAAAACAATAATCATAAAAACAAACCTATCCCTGACTTTCCCGCATCATATACCGCCATGCTTCCCGTTGTTGACTGTAGCGGACTATGTGGCCGCCACGTAGTGTAGTGTAGCAAAAACTTGGTCCATCTATTCCTTGACATCGACCCCTAGCGTGAGACCGACCCAAGAAGATATATCTCAGGTGCTATTGGTTCATCTTTATAACCTCTTAGGGGAGGGCGGGACACTACACCTGGTGGGGAGAGTAGGGGAGGGCGGGACACTACACCTGGTGGGGAGAGTAGGGGAGGGCGGGACACTACACCTGGTGGGGAGAGTAGGGGAGGGAGGGACCACTACACCTGGTGAGAGAGTAGGGGGAGGGCGGGACACACACCTGAGTGGGGGAGGAAATGAGGGAGGGCGGGGACACTACACCTGGTGGGGAGGAAATAAGGGAGGGCGGGACACTACACCTGTGGTGGGGGAGAGTGGGGGAGGGCAGGACACTACACCTGGTGAGGAGAGTGGGGGGCAGGACACTACACCTGGTGGGGAGAGTAGGGAGGGCAGGGACACTACCTGGTGGGGAGAGAGTAGGGAGGGCGGGACACACTACACCTGGTGGGAGAGTAGGGGAGGGCGGGACACTACACCTGGTGGGGAGGAGGAGTAGGGAGGGGCAGGACACTACACCTGGTGAGGAGAGTAGGGGAGGGCGGGACTACACCTGAGTGGGGAGAGTAGGGGAGGGCGGGACCACTACACCTGGGTGGGGGAGAGTAGGGGAGGGCGGGACACTACACCTGGTGGGGAGGGAGAGTAGGGGAGGGGCGGGACACGCTACACCCTGGTGAGGAGAGAGTAGGGAGGGGCGGGACACTACACCTGGTGGGAGAGAGTGAGGGAGGGCGGGACACACTACACCTGGTGGGGAGAGTAGGGAGGCGGGACACTACACCTGGTGAGGAGAGTAGGGAGGGCAGGGACACTACACCTGGTGGGGAGAGTGGGGAGGGCGGGACACTACACCTGGTGGGGAGAGTAGGGGAGGGCGGGACACTACACCTGGTGGGGAGAGTAGGGGAGGGCGGGACACTACACCTGGTGGGGAGAGTAGGGGAGGGTGGATGTCAGGTGAGCACTGTCAGGCAGGTGAGTTGGTGGGCTGTTACCTGGGAGCTGCACCAGCTGATAGTGCCCTACCTGGTGAACTAACGCCGTGCTGTTTAGGTCAAGAGAGAGAGGAGAAAGAAAGAGAGAGGGACGGGAAGATAGAGATAGAGAGAGAGAGAGGGTGAGGAATGATTGAGAGAGAGAGAGAGAGATGCGGCTCATCGTTTGAATTCTGTTTACTAGAGAGATAGAGAGAGAGAGATGAACACTACGGGAGACACAGAGGGAATAGTGAGTGAGGGCGAGGATCAGTGACACACACACACACACACACACACACACACACACACACACACACACACACACACACACAGGTGCGTGAGGTCGCTAACAGACAGCCTTTCACAAATAACTGTCATGCAGATATGGCCGAGGATTTCTGTTGTCATGTGCGTGCTGTTAAGGACGGCCACTGCATGAGAGGTTCGGCATTAAGTGACACGGAATATGTTTAATGTGAGGAAGACCCGCCTCCACCACCAGTCTCCACCACCATAGTCTCCACCACCACAGTCCCCATCACCACAGTCCCCACCACCACAGTCCCCACTACCACTACCACAACAACAATCCCCACTACCACCACAATCCTACATACTCCCACCACCACCACCACCTTAATCTTGTTTACTTTTGTCATATATTTATCACAGTATTCACTCTTAATCGTTTAGTCTCTTATTTCTCACTTTTCTCTTTACACATTCTTATCATGGCCTTTTTACTTCTTCTATGTTATACTTGAGAGATTATTTCCTTTGATTTACTGTTTTATTTCTTTTCTTTGTTTTTTATTTATTTTATTTTTTATTAATTTTTGTTTTATTTTCTTTGTTTTTTATTTATTTAATTTTTTTATTATTTTTTGTTTTTTTCTTGATTGATTTATTGGTGTTTTCGTTCTCTTTGTTTCTCCGTATATATTTATTTTTGTAATTTATTTTCTTTGTTATTTAAGTAATTATCTTATTTAGTTTCTACAAAGAAAAGTAATTATTTCTTAAAGACAGCAATTATATTTGGGAGATAGAGTAATTATTTATGGGAAGCAGAGATTAATTATGGGAAACACATAATAATTAAATAAAGGAAACAGTAATTAAGTATGAAAGACCTAGATAACAAAAAGACAGTAACTAATTATGAGATATATTAAATAATTAAAGGAAACACAGAGACACAGTATATGGGAGAGATATAGTAATTAATTATAAAAGACAGAAAATTATATAAAATGTCCAATGTCCTCTGATAGCTTCAAGATAAAATGGAACACGATAAATCTCACGTCTTCTGCGGGCGGCTCTGGCTTGGGGAGGGAGGGGGTGGTCTTCTCACGGCCCGTCCCCTGTACTGAGGCATAACACTCACAGATAAACAAACGTAGTAACGATTGATTGTTGACTTGACTTAAACCTATCAGTTAATACTGAAATGTTTTCATGGTAAGATTGAGAGGTTCCCGGGTAGATAAATATAGAGTTCTAGATATTGATTTTTTTTTATTATTGTTGATTTTGTTTATTGTTTTTAGTTAGTGTGGTTTTGTGGTCAGTGATCTATTGACGGTGGTTAAGAGTTGTGTGGAATTGATCTTATTACAGAAGGTGACAGTAACGCCTCGCCCGTCTTACTGTCTTATGTGTCAAACTGTCTTTAAAATAATAATAATAAAATAAACTTTTTTCTTCCATCGTCGGAAAAATGTTATAGGGAAAAAGTAAAAGAAATAAAAGTCAGACATCTTGGTATGTAAATAAATCACCCGGGATCAGCTTTCTTTGTTTTACACCCAGAGAGAGAGAGAGAGAGAGAGAGAGAGAGAGAGAGAGAGAGAGAGAGAGGTACGTTCGTCAGTCGATGTGTCAGTCTGTGTGTTTGTTGATGTCTGATTTCTGTGTTGTATGTATGTGTGTATGTCACTGCGCATGATTTTTTTTGGTTGAGGTCTATTCGTCTGGAGGTTGAGGTACCGATGGCATTAGTTGAGGGCGGAGTGGAGGTAGTGGTTGAGTAGTAGTAGCAGTAGTAGTAGTAGTAGGAGTAGTAGGTATTGATGAGGAGTAGAAGGTGGTGATGGTTGAAGAGATTGAGGAGGAGATTGAGGAGGAGGAGGTGGAGGTAGTGATTGAGGAGGAGGAGGTGGAGGTAGTGATTGAGGAAGAGGAGAAGGTAGTGAAGGAGGAGGAGGTTGAGGAGGTTAAGGACGAGGAGGAAGAGGAGGAGGTTGAGGAGGAGGAGGAGGAGGAAGAGGAGGAGGAGGTTGAGGAGGAGGAAACTTTACTGATTCTCCTGAGGTAACATGTCGCCCTCGTCATCCAGGAGAGTGAGACAAAGTGATTGTAGCTGTTAGGTTCAGGACAGTCAATTTACTCTACTGTATTTATAATCATTACCTATAAGGACGAGAACCCATCACCATCTCCCTTCACACCTGATTGGGGGCTGTGTGTGTGTGTGTGTGTGTGTGTGTGTGTGTGTGTGTGTGTGTGTGTGTGTGTCCGGGGTTCCTTGATCCGATCTTGATGAAACTTGGTATGAAGGTTTTCCAGGCCATGGGAGGGGGTAGGGAGGGGGGTTGCTACCTGCCGTGATATGGATCAAGGTGTGTTAATGTTCACCCATGACGTCCTTGCTCCCTGTCAAATTTATCTCCGGGAGAAGATAAATGAACATCTAGTTGATATATTTGTTTATACACACACACACACACACACACACACACACACACACACACACACACACACTACAACCTCAGTACCTAAGGAGGTAATCCAGGTGACTTACCGTAGAGATGTAGTGGAGGTGCAGTGAGGAGATGGGGAGGGTGAGGTGGGGTGGTGATGGAGGTGGGGGAAGGAAGGGGCGAGGGTGTAGGGTGAAGGTGTATCGTGAAGGAAGGGGAGGTAGTGTAAGAGTGTAGGTGTATCGTGGAGGAATGGGTGGTGATGTGGAGCTGTGAGGGCGTGAACCACTATCTTATGTTGGCGTTCTTGAATATTTATGGGTCACAAACAGGATCTCGTCTGGATGGGTGACACTGCCGGGGATATTAATCATTCACTCAAGGATGCACTCACCACGCACTCAGGGATACAGCCATCATAAACTGGAGGATACACTCACCACGCACTCAGGGATACAGCCATCATACACTCGAGGATACACTCACCACGCACTCAGGGAATACACTCACTATACTCGGATGCATTCGCCTTACGTTCATGGATGGAGGTTGAATTGAATAGATAATTATGAGAAGACGACGAGGAGGAGGGGGGAGGAGGAAGAGGAGGAGGTGGAGGAAGAGGAGGGGGTAGCTGAAGACACTGGTGAAGGAGGAAGATTGAGGTAGAGTGGATGGATATCTTAGTGAATGGAGAGAAAGATAACAGAAATCAACAGAGAGAGAGAGAGAATTAGGAAACGATAGCAAGATCAACACACACACACACACACACACACACACACACACACATACTGGATTAGAGATGGAAGAGTGTGTCAGAGTGAGTGAGTGTGTAGTGGAGGTTTGCGTTGTGTTGACCCTGGTGTGTGACCAAGAGGGCGGAGACAATACCTGCCGTGACCCCACAACGCTCTGAACTCCATCCCATAACACACTTGTACTGACTGATTTCCTCACCTTCAGCGCCTCCTTCACCACCACCACCACCACCTACAGAGAGTATAGAAGCCTTGGGATCTGCGTACGAGGGACGTGTATTTATGATTTAGTGTTGTATCATTTGAGAAATTGTAATTTGTTATGGTTTAGTTAGTTAGTTCGGGTATTATAGGTTTTACGAGTACTGACTGTTGGGTAACAATCTCATTCGTAACTGTTTTCTGGTAGACGCAAATAAGTAATTGTTTTAATAGTTTCAGTAAAATCTAGAAGGCATTGCGTAGAGCTGTGGGAGGGGGGGGAGGGGGGGAGAGGGTCATGAACTAGAAACTTCTCCCCTGGATATGACAGTCCCAGTTAGCTGTGACCCTAGTTTTATAACCCACTTTCTCGTTCACAACAACAGTCTTGCGAGAGAATTTCATTGTATTACTATTTCTAAAGTCTTATTTTTCGTAAGTCGATCATATTTTGAAATGTGCGAGAGGAGATGTTTATATAAAAGGATTGAGACTTTACCTGTTGTTTTTATATAAAGAGTCGTGGCCCCAAGGTAAAAGCTCTGACCCCTGTCACAATCATGTCATCATCATCTCTCCGATACATTGAACTGAACTCCGCCTAGTGTTGAAATCTATCACTTCTGTTGTCATCGTTCAGGATTGTCTGCTGCACCTCTTACCGTCCTGACTCACTGCAAGTACTTTTGTGGAAGGCTCCATCGTGAACACCGTCTCTACATTGTTTAAGGATATGTTGGGCTGGCTGAACTACGAGTACCGTTTAGAAGCAGGAGGACCAACGGCAACGCGACCACTAGTTACAGCGCCGGCCACACCACACACTAACTTATAACACGACCTGGGACATTTCACGATGCTCAAGACCTCCGGCAGTTACAAGTTGATCCAAATTGTGTGTGTAATTCTTAGCAGAGTGGACACGGACGGACAAAGTGCTGCAAATACGGACACAGATGATCGCACAGACGGATACGGCCGGACGCCCACATTCACAGAATTATCATATTCTTACCCTGGCCTTTATAGGTGAGGGTGATAACACGGGACAAGCATTAAGCCAGTATAGTAAAAGGCAGGATAGTTGTCAGCAGCAGCTAGAGCCTGACCACTCAGAGTGGGGAGTGCGTGTACGTGTCTCAAGAGGTTTACGTCCGCTAGTATTGTTTGTCGGTTGGACAATGCTTATTAAACGTCTTATGAACGATTTCTTTGTTGGGTATTGTCACACATTCTGCCGTCACGCTGATCCATATCAAATCCTATTTGTACCCAGTACTAAGCAACTTCACTGTGTGTAGATATACAGAGATACCAGGGAGCTGAGAGGCACGCAGAGGAAGGTGGGAGTTAAGAGTGTGGCTAGTTGAGGGTAATGTGATTTTTATGTAAAAAGGTTGACCTACAACTTGGCTGTGTCTGTGAGGGAGTAGACAGGTGTTTCACAAGTGAGGGAGGTAGAAAGTGGACGACCAGCGGTGAGAACAGTCGCTCGTCAACTGTACCCAGACGGTCACGACTGCCTGTACGCTGTCACAACACTCACTCTACCTACACTTACACTACTGACTGTAAGCTGTCACACCACAATCTACCCCACCTTGTGTGAGTGGCAGTACTGGCTTTAGACTTGTCACAACATTGTCCACACTACAGATTGTCGCTACTAACTCTAGGTTGTGTCTCAACACTGTTATTCTACCAGTAGTGAAGCCTGCAGGTTGTCACATTGTCACTCCACCTGTAGTGTCAAGCCTGGGTTGTACAGTTGACTGTGTCACAACCCTGATAGCGATCACTTGGCGGCTCCTTGATTGAACGATGGAGTTGGGCTTCCTTCATGGTGGAAGAGCCTAGGGACGAGTGAGGGGAGCCGAATAAGAGTGTGTGTGTGTGTGTGTGTGTGTGTGTGTGTGTGTGTGTGTGTGTGTGTGTGTGTGTGTGTGTGTGTGTGTGTGTGGACGGTCTGTAATCATGCTAGCTGATTGGATTATTTAACACGATAAAGTTCGTTTCTTTCGGCATTATATATATTTCCTCATTGCTGTGTCATAATGTATTAGATGTCATTTCTGAATCAGGAGGTAAACTTACAGGTAAACTAAAGTCCTTTTTGTCGAGCTTGGTTATCACTTCCTGTGGTGTGTTGACATGTGTTAAGTTTGGTTTGGCAGCGGGAGGGAGTATGGTTCAACCTTCCCTCAGTAAACCGACTGTGAAGGAGGAACCCATAAGGCCTGTTGGAGACACTGTGGCTACAACACACAGTGTACTAAACCCTCGCTACACACGGGGCGGGGGGTAGAGCTTGGCCTGCACTGCCTTCACTTACTGTAAAGGTAGGTTGCCATTTACAGTTGTGTGGCCTGGGAGTGCAACAGGATTAAACCAGCGACCCTTAGAACCGGAGACGAGTTTGGTGTCGACTCGGCCGCCGCACCCTTATTAAATAAATATTATCAAATAACTGTGTGACTTAAAAAACTTAACCACTAAGCTACCACGAGAAGATAAACTGTATACATACGTGAATCTCTCGCAGTCTAATTCCTGCTTAGAGCGAAGGTGACGCCTCTGGACAAGATGGCTTCTGATATCGGACATAATTTGTCTGCGGCTGTTGTCTTAGAATACTTGGTTTACTACGTCGAAAGAGAGAGAGACGAACGGGTTTACATCTCAGGGTAAATTCAGGGTAAACTCGTACCTGCCTATATTTATTATCTGTTGCACAGGTAACGCCATAATTTGACCCGTTACCTGTATTACTGTTGTGAGTAGAACGACTGAGTTGAAGGTCGCCAGAAATCATGAGAGAGGTGTGTGTGTGTGTGTGTGTGTGTGTGTGTGTGTGTGTGTGTGTGTGTGTGTGTGACCTCAGATGAATTAGTAGGTGGGTGGTGGCAGAGACCTTGGTCCCGGGTGACTAACAGGAGAGCTGAGTCTTAAGATCACCAATGATTCATATTATTGTGTTGACGGGAAGAAAATATCGAGATATTTATTTGAAAATACCAAAGAATTGCACACACAACTTTGCTTATTATCGTAAGAAAAAAAAATCTTATCTCAAATAGAAAATTTATTGTTTAATCCTCATATATCTCCTCAATTAATTCCAAAAATAAAAGTAATAATTCCCTATATCAAATTAATTATGGTATTTAATCACCACTTGAAAAAATTAATGACACCAAGAACGAATAACACTACAGGAATACGGATTAATTACGTTCACGGTGTAATAACATTTGTGGGTTCAGGGTCTCGGTTTGCTAACACTATTGTAACTGTAAACTGGTTTTGGTTTACGATGAGGAAGGAAGGTATTTGTACAGCTTAGTTTACTGTTCATTGTAGTTGATTATCTTGTTGCGTCTTTGTGGTGTCTGGTGTATAAAAAAAGGAACTCTGAGAGTGTTTGGCTCTTATACATACATACATACATACATACATACATACATACATACATACATATATACATACATACATACATACATACATACATACATACATACTTCATCTAGATCCACAATGAAGACATGGATAATATATATCTTGATAAAATCACACATGTAATTCAGTTGCCTCTGAAGGTGTCTTGAATAAAGACGAAAGCTAAGGTGCTCCATTGTTTCCCTTTTCCCTGTGTGATTTTATCAAGATATATACATACATACAGCCAGACATAATAGATATTGTACTTGTACCTGTGGGAGATAATGAGCACTCTCTCAAAACGGCCGCCCAAGATCAGGAGGGAGTGAGGTGGTGGTACTGGACGGTGGTGACGTGGTGGTGGCATAGTGGTGGTGGGCGTGTATGTCCCACCCTGGGGTTAAGGAGCCTCCGCCCACCATATTATGACGTCGTGCCCTTTATTTTAGGATTATTTTTTGTGTTGTTGACCTCATTGCGAAAAGGTTGTCAACCCCAAGTTAGAAATTTGTAGTATCATTGTTGTATGTGTGTGTGTGTGTGTGTGTGTGTGTGTGTGTGTGTGTGTGTGTGTGTGTGTGTGTGACCTCGAGCAACCTTTGAACACACAGATGTATATATGTTTATATGTTTAATTATAAGAATATATAATACGGTTTCAGTCACTTCTTTCATTATCTCACACGGGCTCTTTCTCTCTTATACCACACACACACACACACACACACACACACACACACACACACACACACACACACACACACACACACACACACACACACACACAACATTATTATTTTTATCTACATCATTATGATTCTCATAAAGCGTGGTGATGTAATCTCTGATTTTCTATTCATGAGTTTAACCAAGTCAGCTCGAGACAGTTTTGAAGCACTTGACTCGCCCACCCTGAACAGGTTTCGATTAAACAAAGGAGGGTGCCTACTTACATGTCTCCTGCCTACGATTTATGACTCCCGAACGATAGTAGGAGTAATGTGTGTGTGTGTGTGTGTGTGTGTGTGTGTGTGTGTGTGTGTGTCGCTAATTATATAACTCCAGGCACTAATTCTCTTTTCATGGAGGTAATGTTGGTTTGGGAAGTTATCAGAAGGTCAGAATAATTTGATATATTTGGTACATAATGGTATATATATATATATGTATGTATATATATATATATATATATATATATATATATATATATATATATATATATATATATATATATATATATATATATATATATGTACTTGTCTATCATGAGTGTTGGGGAAGTGATAATTATGTGGAGTGTTGGGTTGACTTGTGATGGATGCCGTGTCGAGAAGCCAACTTTTTTGTTTTGTTTATAAAGTGTATGTGGTCGAACTCTTTTTGTTTGTCGGTGTATAACTCTGATGATGTGGGATTCTGTACTCACTCATACACTCACTCACTCACTCATTCACACTCGTATCATTCTACGTTTCAGTACCAAAATATGATTAAAGAACGTTACGACTTTTAACATACGAAGAGAAACATTAACGATCAAATCTCTTAATTGTAGTTTAGGTTATAGTCCACAGTTTAATTACCTTAACTCGTATGTTCAGGTTCTCACTATAAAACACTTCCTTCTGGTTATGAACACACAGGTGACGTTGGTGAGTAAAGTCATTAATAACTACGTGAGTGATTTAGTGAACGTATGAACTGGTTTTAGAGTTCAACGTGTATTATTTCTTTCCAGCTGTTAATTTAATTGAACACGTCGGGGTTTGTCAGTTATGCCTCTACCTTCCTCGTCGGGTTAGTCAGTTATGCCTCTACCTTCCTCGTCGGGGTTTGTTAGTTATGCCTCTACCTTCCTCGTGCCGACGCTCACACTGCGGGACTCCCTACTTCAGGAACTCTACGCTGTCAGCTCTTCATGTGCCACCATCATCAGCACCTTTTTAGTATTTCCAGCACCTCTTCCTCCTCCCTAGTCCTTCCAGCACCACTACCACCACCTCCTTCCTAGTATTTCCAGCACCTCCGTATTACTTTCACCACTACCACCACCTCCTCAGTACTTTCAGCTCAGGTACCACCATTACCAATATCTCTTCTTCAAGTACCAACACCTTCGCTACCACCACCAGTACCAGCATCAGTGTTGCCACCAGTAGAACTCCTTCTCCTACTTACCAACGCCAGGACTTTCCGTACGACCCTCGTGGCACTTCCAGGCGAGCGTCTCAGTGTTGCCAGCACCAACACAAACCTTCCGCAGGCACCACACAAGGGTCCTCATCTGCTTTGATAGTGTGAATTTTTATTGTGTATTCTGGGGCACTTCGGGATTGGGATATTGCCGGATAAATGCGGATGTCGGATAAACGAGGGTGGTGGAGCTGAAAGTGTCAAGCCTCTTTAACCTTCCCAAGAAAATACCAAACCCAAACAATAACCTCTTGTTCCTTTTTGTTTTCTTTATCAGTGAATCTTTCTCTCCTGTGGCTGGTGGCATCGCTGCTGATGGCCGCAGTGGTGTCAGGGCCGCGGTGCGCCTTCCTCTCTTACCGCCCTCAGTCTCACCTGCCAAACGTAGCTGGCCTCCTCAAGTAGCCATGATAAACACAGGATAATATCTCCCATAATGGATAACAATATTTAATTAGGTTTTTCCTTTTAATTACTAAATGAAGTAACTCCTTGTGGTGTGTCTGTGGAGAAGCTTGGCAGCGCTGGAAGGGAGGAGTGGATGCCATTGTATGGAAATGTGCAGTCCGACTGTCATTTGTCTCGTCCGCTGGCAGGGAGGATCTGATAGTCCTGGTGGTGCTCCGCATGCTGGTTTAGGAGGTTATTGGCACCGAAAATCGTCTCAGATTATATTCTGGCCGCCAGGTTCTCATTAGAATGCTTTAGGAGTAATTGGAAGCAGTTGCTGACTCTCAGGCTCGGAGATTTATGTTGTTGACAAGAAAGAAGAGTCCAAGTGTAAGATAACTGACTGGTGACGTTAAATAATTACGAGGCTATTACTCTTTTCACATGATTGCCTCTATTGACCCTCCTAACTTCCACAAGTCGCTCATCCTGCAATTACAAGTTCGTCATTCATCACCAGGACTCAGGTGTTAAGCCTCTCTCACCAGTCACCAACCTACAAGACGTATTCAGATGTTGACTCGCTCATTTTCTAGTGTGTGTGTGTGTGTGTGTGTGTGTGTGTGTGTGTGTGTGTGTGTGTGTGTGTGTACTAGAGTCAGTAACAGGAGTGTGGGAGAGCTGTTGTTCTCTTGTGCTGTGTGGTCTGTATGTAACGTGTTGGTGATATATGTACTGTGTGTTGGTTACCTTACCCCGTTGTTTAGTTAACGTAGAAAGTGTGAGATCACCTGTACAACTTGTGAATCTCTCTCTCTCTCTCTCTCTGTCTGTTTGTGTCTCGCTATACGCTTCATTAACACACACACACACACACACACTAACGTACATACACACCATACTGTGATCGGCTACGCAGATACGCAAATGCCACATCAACATTTCTAACCGAACCAATTTATACGCAAACAGTTGAAAGATGCAAGTTCTCACAATTAACCAGGTAATAAACTCAATACAAGCTGGATTTATTGTACACCACGCCTCCTCAACCCCCTGGGACTGTAGGTAAACATAAACAGGTCACTTCTTCTGGCAGGTCAGAGAATGAAAGCAAATTGGGGAGCGTTTCGTGGTAGTTGTTTGTGTTATAAATAGTAAAAACAATGGTATTAGATTGATTGGTTTACCTGCTGCTTACCTGAAAGTGTCTGTGGGGAATGTATACAGTACGTGTGGTGGCGTGAATGCATAAATGTATGATCTTGGACATCATCATCATCAGTATACCTGTCATTATTGTAATCCTCATCGTCATTATCATACTCACCATCCACTCTTGTAATGGTATAGACGGTCGTTCGCGCATTATCATATTCATCATCATCCGCGTCATGATCGTTATCTTGGTCTCAATAATCATTAGCCTCGCTGGACCCACGTGGTAATGATGGTCTGGGGGGATGGTCCTGACTCCTGATGATGGTGCTGGCTGGACCGAGATGCTAATGGACCGTAATCCTAACCTAACCTAACCAACTATAGTGAGGAAGATTATGCCCCTTGAATATAACTATATCTAATTAAAATATACAAAATATATAGTCTAGTTCGGGCCATTGGGAGTCTTAGTAACTATATGAAACAAAGTATTTTTCCTTGCATGTATCAGTTACGCAGGGATGGTTGGGACACCTGGTGATGATGTGTGTGTTCACCGGGAGTTAATACACACAAAAACTTAATATATGTTGTGTTGTTGATGACAGGTAACTCTTGAATATATTATGTGTACGCCTCATTTACATACAACAATAAGATAATCATCAGTGTTTGCTCTCGCGCACGATCTTGCCTTCCTTTACCCTCCTCCCCCACCTTATCCAGCCAACATACCCCCACCACATACCCCCCCCACACCCCTCCACCCACCTCCACATGCTCCCCCTACACCCCTCCCAACCCCCCCCACACACACCCCCATACCCTCCCCACATCCCCCCACACACCCACACACACCCCAACATAAAAATTATTCATTGTGATTTTGTTTGAGATACATACATTGTTTGAGACATACATACATACATACATACATACATACATACAAACATACACACATACATACACACATACATACATACATACATACATACATACATACACACACATACACACATACACATACATACATACATACATACATACATACCTACGTCTCAGATGGTGATGTCATGACTTGCTAAACACCATTAGACACACTTCTCAAACAATCTCCCGTAATTTGTATCTCAATAAACGTATCAATCAATCTCCCGTAAGTGAGGTTTATTGAGCATCTGTTGCTCTTATTTACACGTTAGTCAATAATTTTCCCGTGAGAATTATTTAATTAATGACAATATCGAGTAGAGTGTACGAGTTGTCGGTGTAATAATCCGTATTTAAATATAAGACTACTGAAACTACCCAGGGAAGTTGTTTGTAATAGTTATGTATGTATGTATGTATGTATGTGTGTGTATGTTTGTATGTATGTATGTATGTGTTGATTGAAATTATTATCCGTTTTGTCAGGTGTCTTGCGATATAACGATTATTTTTTTTTGACATAACATATATAAATTTATAACAGGTTAATTATAGTGTTGCATTGTTACCAGGTGCTTGTGTCTCTGGTGTGTGGTGTCGTTAATTGTATTTTTACCTTGTGAAATGAGAGCCCCCCCACACACACACACACACTTGTATTAGTGTTATTATTGTTTTTTGTTTTACTAATTTTGAAGACATATTTTGTTAGTTGGGTCTTTCCACAGTATGGTAGATCTTGGGGTAACTGTTTTTACAGACCTCACGCAGCCAGTCAGCCAGCCCACGCCGTTTAACATGAATGCGCAGATTCTCGTCACCACTCTCCTGCCAGTTTTATGATAGTGTCCGTGTGTTCATTTGTGATTGTCATTGTTATCCGCATCCGTCTTACACACACACACACACACACACACACACCATGATTATCAGCTTAATATTTTTATCCACCTTTAATGGTATATTTATTTGTATTTTCAGGTAAGGAACTCTGAGCCTGCCACACACTCACCGAGGAAGAGTTACAGGTAATAACAGCTCTTGGTCCAGGTAATGTGTACGTCTGTGATGCTGTATAGAAATGGTCTTTATGTATCCAGGACTTTTATGTACTTTTATAGAGTAAGTAAATGCGTATGAATGTCCGTTTTTTTCTCTAGTATATAAAAGTGAATGTTTATGATAAATGCCAAGTGTTTAAGAACCGTAAAATTATTCTTGGAAAATTTCGTATTAGATTATATTAGTATTTACCGCCGCTTGTGTGCTTTCACCGAACGTTTTTCATTTTCTCTTTGTATTTTTACGTGTGTGTGTGTGTGTGTGTGTGTGTGTGTGTGTGTGTGTGTGTGTGTGTGTGTGTGTTTGTTCTACCACATTCCGTACTTGTGGTGGTGTCACTGTCGACGGCGGCCACACTCCACAGCCCAGAGATACTGTCGCTTTACGGTCTTACTGAACTGAACAACTCCCACTACTCCGGCCCCCACCTACTCCTTCACTCGCCTTTGTTCACTACTGACCCGGCGGAGGGGAGTGGGGGGAGGGGTAGGGGAAGGGTGAGGGGGAGTGTTACAGATAGCCTTTGCCTCTCGACTTATTAGGTGGTTTTTGACGCGTGTGAGTCTCGTTGTAATGTTGGTGTTTCGTTGGGAACCGATTAGTAGTCGTGTGGTGCCGTTATGGGTAATGTGACCTTACTGTATGTTGTGCACGGTTAGGCAGACACCACAACGTCTACCACCTCCGTCTGTGTGTGTGTGTGTGTGTGTGTGTGTGTGTGTGTTGCTGTATGAGTCAAGCCCAAGGTCTGTCTTTTCTGACCTAACTGATATATAGTCTTGCTGTCATTTACCGCAAGAGGGATAATTTCTTCCCTCCAAGTGGCTGGTTTTGTCAACACGACCGCCATGACTTCCGGCAACCCAAACAGAATTTCCTCAGTAATTTTTCTCCGAGGTGGTGATCTGACTGGCGCTTGGGTCCGCTTTTTCGTGCCTCGAGTACCCTGTGATAATGCTTTTAAAATGTATATAGTGATTTGAGAGTTTACTGGTGATTGTAAGTTCAGCTGCAATTTAACTCAGGTCTTTAACTCGGCCGAGGTATTTACTCCCCATTCTTCTTATAAAATGACGGTATTTGGTGGTCACTAAATTTTATTTTCATTTATCACCTCGCGGGGTTGTGCTCAGGTGAATAGAAATTAGGTACATAATTTAGATAGTGTTACCTGTGTGTATCAGCTTCTACTTCTTCATCCTTTTATTGCTTGTAGTTCAGCAGGTAGAGAACGTCAACTTGTACCTCTTGTAGATATTTCATGAGGCGAGACACACAAGTTAGGCCGAGTTTGGTTGAGGCAGTTGTTAGTCGCTTGTTGAGTGAGTGACAGTATGCCTCATTGTTGAATTCAGTTAGGTTTGTGTTATGTTATTACTGAGTATTTACATGAATCTGTGGAGTTTAATACCTGAAAAAAAAATATTGTTCCAAAAGTTGGCAGTTCAGTTCTAATAGAATTACGATCCCAATTTGACTGAACATACTTTTAAGTTTCTTTCTCGGAAATTTGTGATGTTAGTCATGGTACGTCAAGCAGTGTAGTCATGGCGGGACAGTCATCATCGTCAGTGATATCAGTAGTTATTTTATTATTACGCCCCGCAGACCTAAGTGGAGGGCATTATGCTTTTGGCTTGTCTCTCAGTCATCCCGTCACGGTGATTTCCCCACAATAACTGCAGTTCCATTACATATATCTTCACCCAACTTCACAAGTGGCTCTTACCCCTGAGTCACATTATGCCTATTGATTTGGGGATCACAAGGCCATAGGTCAGACGCAGTATGAGTCAAACATAATACTGTACTTAATTTGTTACTGTAAGTAGTTTTATAAGATTTAAAGTACGTCAGGTTTGTTGTGTATTCCGCCTCACTTGCTGCCACCAGGGTGTGTCACAGACCTAAGTGCATCTGGTCTCTGGGTGTTGGTTGATGAGAAACACTTACATTCGTTTATCTCTCTCTCTCTCTCTCTCTCTCTCTCTCTCTCTCTCTCTCTCCTTGGCTGAGATATTTTCGTTCTTCTAGCATTGTCTGTTCTCCACTAAATACTACTGTACATCACTGGAAAAAAAAAACTTATCTCTAGACCTGGAAGATGAGTTTCAAGAAGTGGGTTAAGTTGGCGCGAACCAGTGAACCCTAGGGCAGTACAGTAAGAGGGCACTGTATCCACTCGCCCACCGCACCCCAGGCAGTATTTTATAAAGCGAAGCAAATGTAAATTATCACATTACGTGTTACTTTGTTACGGTAAATCTTCCTTCAGTAGCTAAAAAATGTTGAAAATTAGTTCACAGTAATGTGTTCCTTTATGTACGTGTATATATGTGTGTGCGTGTGCGAATGTGTGCATGCAGGCGTGTGTGGTTATGTGTGTGTCCTCTACTTAATGTACCTGTAATAATACAACTAATGTGAACGACATGCTAGTTCTGTGAATAAATAATCAAAATGAGTAGTGAACAAAAAGCCGTCAAGGTACGAGGGAAAGACTCGGCTAAACAGGACATTAGATTAAGTTATTAAATAATTGTATTTCACGACATAAGCAACACGTTTTTCGATGCCAAGACTCGAGTTCAAAGTAAATATTTTATTTTATTGGTCAACAAGTGTACACACAGCTTCCTGAATAATTTATTAATAGTGATTTACCTCTGAGCCGATCCCATTAAGCTATTCCTGATGTAAATGATATTCATTAGCTCACTAAATTATCGCGATACAAACTTTAAAAAACTTCATATAATATTGGTCGCTTTAGAATGTACATTTACAAACTTTCATGTACTGTATATTTAGTATAGATGTGCTGTGTCATAGTGATGATATATCACTCATTCTCACCTTAATTGGCTCACCACAAACTCCCATCAAAAGACCCTGAACAGTGGACCAGAGGGGACACACCCCCAGCTCCTACCACAAAAGATCGTGCTGCAGGGGAAAAAAGGCTGGCAGGCGTTCGTTTGGCGTAACTTCCCTTAAGGTGTCATTGCAGGGTGGAGGAGGAGTAGAGGGGGGAGGTAGGGGTGGGGGCAACACCAGACGCCCTTGATTGCTTATGCTGGCGCTGTTTTTCGTGGTGCGAGACCCAGATACATTCCAGTCTTATCCTCATCTCTTTTAATGACATTCGAAGCACCTGTTAGCATAGAGCATGGCGGGTAATGAAGGTCTGAGCGATAAATTACTGCTTGTATACCATGTGGCCGCGCTAATGACCCGCCAATGATATACCGATGGCTCTAAATGCTGGGCGAGAGGTTATTTATGCCGCTTCTTTGTCCCGGGGAGGGCTACGGTCAGACGCTATTTCCGACCTGTTATCTACACGTTCGGACTGATATCAAACGTGAAAAAAAGGGGCGCGTATATTGTGGGGCCGCAGATGTGTTGGTCGGGAGAAATTTGCGGGTGTGTGACTGAGGAAAAAGGAATGAAGGGAGATAAGCATAAAACATTGTCGTGGAGTCGTTATGATTTGAGAGAGAGAGAGAGAGAGAGAGAGAGAGAGAGAGAGAGAGAGAGAGAGAGAGATGTGTTACGTAATACTCGGGAATTCAAGGATGTGACAATATGAAGAGAAAGACAGTTTTGATTTTTTTTAGTGACCTGATAAAGCATTGACCTCCTTAACATCACCACCAATAATACTTACTACCTTAACTTTTGCCGCTGACGCTACTAATACCACCATCGCCTTCAATAACAGTACCATCACCACTACCACCACCACCACAACCACTACCACCACGACCATTACCATCACCACCATCGCCGCCAGCACCACCACCGCCACCACCGCCGCGTCTCACCTCTAGAAAATCCACCACAGTAAAGTTCTCAGGTGACACTGAACAAATAGAGCAAACTGCAGTTCACAATTTCCAAGCAAGCGGCGGGGACTTGCCTCAGGTGTTGCAGACAGCGTGATGGCTCGGACGATACGACTGGGCTTCGTTGATATAGTGCTCACCGCCACACAACCCCCCCCCCCCCACATTAAGAACTTGAAGATTGAGTGTATCATCTACCGACACCAGACGTATAAAGTTGAAGGTTTACCGGAGGATTTGGATGTGTGTGTGATAACGCTGTTTGCCTCGGGACGCCGCCGCCGCCATACGCCGTCTCTATGTATATATCCTGTTATGTGTTGTGTGTGTGTGTTTATGTCCACCGCCGCCAGGGTCTTGTTGCACCGAGTCTTCCCTACAATCCTACATCATTAGCATAACACTCTGTCGTCTGGGGATTTTTTTTTTATACAGTATTTTTTTTTTTATTACCGGAGCTAATTTTCTTACCAATAGATTCTCTGTAGATTTTGAAATGAATAATTGGGGAGGTGCCGCGAGACCCACTCATCTGTGCGTCTCCTAAAAGCCGTATTTCGCGGCCGCCTTGTCAATAGTCACACATTCCAGGGCCAGTCCACAATTACACCTCATTGTCAACGATCATGCCAGCTCCAGATTATACCAGAGGGAATTATATAAGCTGGACTTAAGCTGTCGATTATAGGTGTGTGGGATTAATCAAAGCTCAGCCTTATTTTCTCGGTCCCTAAGGTAGTTTTTTCCTTTTATAATTTAGACAGAATCCCCTCTATTATCGTGGCATTACAGGTTAAATCAGCTGGCCAGGACATGTGGCGAGGTGTGAAGGATGATAATTTTCGCTCATTACTCGTGAATAATTGCATTTTTCCTCAATTGTAGGCCGTAATTGTGAATGACATTCACCTCACGTGACGCCGCTGCAGCTCCCATTATCTCGCTAACATGTTAACAATAATTTTTGCTCACCGTTAACATATTAACAACATTTTTTGCGTGTCGCTAAACTTAGCATGTTAGCGTTAAGTTGAACTTGCTGCAGTAAACCGATATTTACTGGTAAGTCAGTGGAGGATTCAGAGAAAGGAA
This sequence comes from Homarus americanus, assembly GCF_018991925.1. Lineage (NCBI taxonomy): Eukaryota > Metazoa > Arthropoda > Malacostraca > Decapoda > Nephropidae > Homarus > Homarus americanus. The sequence goes on from NW_024756966.1 coordinate 377,006, forward strand.
GAGGGTTATTTTTAAACAATATTCATATATAACAATGACGTATCTCACCGGTGTTAGGCTGGGAGATTTACTCTTTCCGCTGAGTGGGTCTCTTACAGTTACCTTCGATCCTGCTTCCAAGTAGTGTGTGTGTGTGTGTGTGTGTGTGTGTGTGTGTGTGTGTGTGTGTGTGTGTGTTATATACCATTATCCTCTCCAGGTGACCAAGACACCGTCATTAAGCGTTGCTTCACTTTGCTCACGTTCTTCTAGTTGCTGTAAACAATGTAAACAGCGTTATATATTGTTTACAGTGAGGTGCGCGAAGCAGGCAGGAGTCTGCATTACCCACAGCTGGTGACGCCAAGCTGTAATTTACTGCATTACGTGTCTTGATTTACTATATGAGCACGTCACAAACTATAGCTGACTGATCGTGAGTAACGTCTTGACTGGCATTTAAGTCGTGAGTAACGTCCACAGTCTCTCTTTACTCATGAGTAACGCCTTAAGAGGCTTTTAAATAATAAATAAAATTACACAAAGGTAACTCCTCAAGTGAGTGTTTTCGACAGCAGCTTCTCACAGCAGCACAAACAAGCTAGACCCCTTCCTCGCCAGGTCATTGGATGTCGCTCGTTAAGATTTCATTTCGTTCTATGACTCGTAATGGCCACTTCTCGGTAGTTAACTCGATTGCCTTACGTCATTAGCTAGATAACTGCCCCCCACTTGGGTGAATGAGAAAAAAAGTGGTAGAACACAAACTAAGTCTTGGTCGTTCACACCGTGCTAATGAACGGCTGACAAGAGGTGAATGATGGAGCAGTGAGTGATGTGGGGTTATACCGTCCTGGGCATAACGTTTCATTTCACGCCGTTTCAACATTTCACAAAAAACAAAAATTTAACAGATACAGGTACAACACGCACAGATAAAGGTACAGGTATCAGGTGCATAGGTATAATTATCAGGTGTACAGGTAGATTCAGGTATCAGGATTTTGACAACCGTACCGAGACAATAGGAGTCGCGGTGTTCATTTTGCCTGACACCTCCGTAAAGATACTTTTTGGAGCAAGTGTTACATCTCAACCCGTCACCCCGGCATGAAGAGTGAAGGCGGACCAGAGGACGTCGCTCTACCACTTGTACTCCCTCGCATTTTTGCACAGGATGCGACAGCTCGTTCATCAGGGACAATGGTGCACACATCATCGCTAAACAGCTAGGTTCTGGCCCACTGGTCCTCTCTAGACTGCAATCTCTCGTCAGGAAGAAGTACAATAGAAACAGGAATTTGTAAGTTTTAATGGGTTTAATGAGAGCTCGGTACATCATGCTACAGACAACAGCTGGTGAGTAGAGGAAGGAAGGGCAAGTACTAAGTCTTTTGGTCGACGAAGGGTGAGCAAGGGATTACGGTACGATGCGGACACACTGTTAGAAGTCTTTGAGGGAATCTTTAGACAAGTAAATAAACAAGAGTTGTGTTGTGACTGACGCAGCTTATGGGAGAAGTGAAAGTGGAGGAAGTGAATGACAGTGCAGTACCAGAGACAGGGTGTATCATTAACAGGTGATTTGTCGGTTACTCTTATGTAAGATTAAACAGTGACGCGAGGGGTAACAGTCGTCTCAAGTGGCTACAGAGAGAAGGTGATAACAGATGGAGAGAGGATTAGAGCACAAAATAACCGTGTGAGAGTAATGTAAGAGGATGTAGTGTATAGTTAAACATTTTCTTTTTGCCGGGTGTCCACGTTATCATACCTCGACGTGTGAAAATGTGAAAACTCTGAATTTTTCGTCATTTTAATGAACCTTCTACTTGCCCTTGCACATCGAGTACCTGATTAAACATTGCTTTAAGACACCTTCATGTGCAGAGGCAATACAATGCTATTTCCTCGTTCCTTTCCTATTTTTTCCTTCCATATCCTACGTGTCTGAAGGATACTAGGAGCTAATAGGAGGTCTTACAGCTATGGAAGGTTACTCGTTTTACCTATTGCCGGAGAAAATGTAAAAATAAACAAAAACAATATTAATAACAGCGACTACAGACAATACATTTGGAACACGTCCACGTACAGACACGGAAACATAAAAACGTTTAGGGGATGATAGGTGAGTATCTTCATCACTAACAGGTGTATAATTAAACCGAGAGAACGAGGGTAATTTCTGCATATTCACCTTGTAAATATTAGCGGGTCGTTTAGGTGCAGGCACGAGGGGATTGTGGAAAGGAAGTTTGGGAGTGTTTATCAGACCAGCTTAGGGATATACAGTACGTGTCGGGTTGGTGTTGGAGGCAGGTGTGACGAAACCTATTAGGGGAAACTTACTGAAGAAGACAGGTGTGAACGGTACTCGTAAGGGAAACCTGCCTTTACCTTACCTTACCTTACCTTACCTTACCTTACCTTACCTTACCTTACCTTACCTATTATTAAGGGGACTCCTATTCTTTTCTCTCTCCTCTCATTCCCCATATTCTTCTTTCTTTTTTCCCCTATCCTTCCTCTCCCCTCTCCTTCCTTCCTTCCTTCTCTCCCTTCTCCCCCATTCCTCTCTCTCACCCTCTTCTTCTTTCTCTCCCTCCTTCCTCCTTATCCTCTCCTTCCTATACCTCTTTCTTCTCACCTCCCCCTCTTCTTCCTGCCCTCTTCCCCTGTCTTCCCGAGTTTGTGGTTGGTGATTACAGGTCCCGACTGAGCCCAGGAAGCTGTAAATACTCCACAGGAACAAATGAACATAACGCCTCACTCCGCCAGGTCTCTCGTGTGTGTGTGTGTGTGTGTGTGTGTGTGTGTGTGTGTGTGTGTGTGAAGAGCTGTCCTAGCAGTACTGATATGTATGTATGTATGTATTTATGTATGTATGTATGTATATATATGTTTAAGATGAAGGTGGAAGTCTCTCTGTGAAGTCTATGCCCATGCAGACTGAGACCAGATTGATCGTCCGTGGAGTCCCAAACCAAGACTCAAGACCAGAGAGAGAGAGAGAGAGAGAGAGAGACCCCCGACTCGTTATTATCATGTTCATCAGCTCTGGACTGAATGAACTCAGGCGGCAGGTGTTGTGCGTGTATACTCCCATGAATTTCCACATTACCAGGTATACATGCACACATTCTTACCTGCTTATAGTTCATTGACACCTGAGCGTGACGTACAGCAGCAGCAATTACAGTACAGCGGCTGTTTGTTACTTTGTCGCTACTAAAACCGTCGTGTCCACCTGTGTCTGGTTATAAGTGGGTGACAATACACATCAGGTATTGCTTGAATTAGGTTTTTTTTTTAAGAAAATAATTTGTCGTTTGTGTTTGTCGTTTTTATTTGTCGCTTTTAGTTGTCGTTTGTACTGGAACACCCAAGCGAGGTGTGTTGTGGGGGGTAGGCATGAGCTAGCCAGACCGCTTTAAACAAGGTTGTGAAGATTATATACTTGACAACGCTGGTTCACTAGACTCGGCCGGAGGAGATATGGGGAGGACTGTAGTGAAGATTATTATTGGCACACACACACACACACACACACACACACACACACACACACACACAAGAATATGGTTGCAGAAGGGGGAGCAGGAGGAGGATACAGGTACAGGGGTCGAGTTAGGCAGCTCTATCATCGTCCGCTGGCCAGGTGATCACCGACACTCACCTGGACACCACTTACTTTTGTACTCTTATAAACTTCCACCACTTTACTGTCTACTTTGTTGTTTACTTTACCCTTCTGTCTCCTGTTTATTTGGTTTTTCTGTCTCCTTTATGTTTTATTTATCTGTCTTCTGTTTATTTTCTCGCCTTATTGTTTTTCTCGTTTTGTTTTTCTTTCCTGTTTGATGATCATACCTGGTGGGAGTACCTGGTCGTGTTACCTGGACGTAGTACCTGGTGGGAGTACCTGGTCGTGTTACCTGGACGTAGTACCTGGTGGGGAATGACTAAGCGTCCCTCTATGCCTCGAACACCGTGGAGAGTGGCGGACTTTCCCTCACTCTACCTACTAATTGTTTGGGTTGTGTGTGTGTGTGTGTTCCGAGTGTTTTAATTAGTACCTCTAAATACTTTAAGGAATTTTTGTAGCGAAAGACCTTTGGGTTAGCTGGCGTCTTTGTGTCACAGGTTTCTTTAATTAATCTCCATAAATTTTGTAACAAGCATTCGTGTTGTGGTCGACGGGGAACTTAACTCCTTTTTTTTTATTTATTTATTTTGCCAAGCCGTTTTTGGAGGGTCGCGTGGCCTGAGAGTTCAGTTAAGTGTATTATTTGAAAGGAAATTTGTGTTTATTTTAGAATCTTCGTTTACTCGTGTGTTTAAATACGTTTTATATACAGTTTATTGGAGTTGTATTGTAAGGTATAACTTAGATCCCTCTTAATTATCCCAGAAAATAGGTTGACTTAATTTATAAGTCAAGGATTGTAATTCTATATATCTTGAAGGACTTGACCCCAACCTGTCATTAACACATAGTAAAAACTGTAAAAAAAAATAGATATTGATTTCTTTATCGATACACAAATATTAACAGTTTATTTACAAATATTAACAGTTTATTTCCACCATTAAAAAGTTTATTTGGGCCAAGCCGGAAGTGTCATCAGGTAAGCTCCAGACGGTGCTAAGATATATCACCTGCTGGAGTTGATGGATAACAGGTGTGTGTTTGGGAAGGTATTGATGTGATAATGATGCAGGAGACTATTCAAGTGGCAGCGTCGGCCATAACCACGGAAAAACTACAGCGGAAAATCAGTAAAGACGTGTTGTTGTGGGCACGTGGGAAGCCTGCAGTCACTGGCGCCGCGTTGATGGATTTATGAAAGGAATTTTTTTGTGTGTGTTTAATGCGTTTGTTGAGTTGAAGACACTAGATAAAGGGATATTTGTTCTTTTCGTCTGGGTTACTTTTAAAATAATAAACCACAAAGTTTTTTCTCTTCTGTTAATGGTTGTTGAAGAAGCTAAGATTTTATTTTTTTTTCTCGATTTTAAACAAAGTAAATCACAAATAAGTTTTTGCCTCCCCTTTTAATACAATCAATCAAAACTTTTTACACTAATTTACTTTTGTTTGATTTTTGAACATAATAAATCACAAGTTTGCTTTATATGCTATTGCTAAAGGCTTTTTAACACAGTATAAATCACAAGTAAGTTTTTTTTTTAATATAAATCCATACTTATGTTTAGTGAACTTTAAGCACAGTCAATGTTATTATATTATACATCACGCCTGAAGTGTCACTGATGGCCGGATATATTTATGAGCGTTTTAAGAACAGTTCGTCACGCCTCACGCAGCCGGATACATGACACTCACAATGACACTCTTCTTCCTCTTCTAAATTTCATGAGAGAAAAGTCATTTAGGTAAAACACGATCTCGTATGTCAGTGTTTATTGATATTTGTTTCAGAAGTATAGTAAAGTAATGGTGTTTGTAAGTCATATAGATAATGGATTTTATTCTATTGGAAATCCGGGGGAATATTGTGTTTGTCGGTGTGAAAGAAACATTGAACTTTATTGAATCGCAAATTAAGTCAGAAGAAACAGCGATCGATGATACATTACTCCACATGATTTACTTATGAACCTTTGCCATAAATAACGAAATTGTAATGAAATGTTACCGAGGTAAATAGTGTAATTATTTGATAAATTATAAAGTTTTGGTTAAAAATCAAATATTAATCATGATTTAGTGTGAGTAAAAAGGAAGATTCCCCCAAAGATTTGACAAATATATGTGGGTGAGTCTCTCCCGCCAGCCACCAGTCCGAGCCCTTCCCCTTCAATAGGTGGGGTAACCTGACCGGGAACGTGGGGTCATAAACCAGGTCATTCACATCCCATTCCCTGATCCCTAAAGTCCTTCGCCACAAAATTTATTTCTGGGCAGTTTTCTGGGTCCCAGGGAGACGTGATGGGATTTTTTTTTCTTTAAGGGAATGTCAACACGCTCAACAGGTCTGTTGACACGTTCTCTCTCTCTCTCTCTCTCTCTCTCTCTCTCTCTCTCTCTCTCTCTCCAGGATATAGACACAATCTTGAAGAAAACATCAACATTGCTAACATATTGTTGTGTTGATAGTTTCGTTACAAGGCAGATCAGTAGAGGCACAATACAGGTCCAGACACACAGTTGCATAAACCATTTTGCTTAAACACATGGCGTTGACAAATCGTCGTTTACATGTACAATTATACATGACATGTCCAGCACATATATGGCCTTATAGAAAACACACACACACACACACACACACACACACACACACACACACACACACACACACACACACAGAAAAAATTCATGAGAATCAATATAGACACAACACGTATTAATGTACCGGCAAGCAACCTTCGGTGAGGTATGTGTCTGATTAATGCAGTATATTTAAGGGTAATGGCCGAGTGATCTTGAGTGTAAAACTTCTGAACTCATGCCACGTTTTAGTTAGGTGGCATTTATCACAGTTTGTCACCTGTGTCGTAAGTGTCATGTGGTGTCATAACGTGGCAGAACTTAATGTGGTTATTTTATTTTATTTATTTTTGTATTTACTGTCAAGGTATGACTTTGTGAACCACCTAAAGTAGATTTTGCTGTTTCTAGTTTTAGTTATTTTACTTTTTTCTTGTTAAATATATAACTGTCAACTAAAGTGGTTTTTTCGTGTGTGTGTATATTTTATTTTTATTTGTTTTTTATTTACTGATAGAGATCTTAATTTTACAGCCGAAAAGTATATTAGTATATTTTTTATGTATAATTTGTTTCTCGTTGAACTGTCACTAGTACAGTCGCCTACACTTACACCTGGTACAGTAGCTGACGCATTTTGTGAGATGTGGCAGCTCTGTGTTTGATTTATCTAGCATCCTAATTCTGGCTACTATTGTGGGGTTCATTAGGGCCATTTCCGGGAGTTGTAATGCGATGTAAACAAACACAGAGGTGCCACATATCACAAAACACACCAGCTACTGTGCCAGGTATAAGTGCAGGCAATTGTACCTGAAGTAGTATTTTGTGTTTACTTTTTGTTTTACTTTTTGTGCTGTACTTTTTTTTACCTTTTGCTTTACTTTTTGCTTTACCTTTTGCTTTGCTTTTTTATTTACTTTTTTACTTTTTGCTTTACTTTTTGTTTTACTTTTTGCTTTACTTTTTGTTATACTTTTTGTTTTACCTTTTGTTTTACTTTTTGTGTTTTACTTTTTGTAGTACTTCTCCTACTTCTGGCATAGTGTCTCCTTACAGACTACCAACTAATATTACTCCTGGTTACCTTACATAGATTTATTATGTTTGTGAATTACCATGTTTATTGCCTCATACATTTGTGGTGTGTAAAATCAATATTCTCTACTAACGCGAAGAAAAATAAGATAGATGCTAAGATATTGCTGGCACTAATGTGTACTGTATATTTAAGTTATTTGGGGCCTTATTTATATATATATTGGTATTGTGACTTATTATGAGTATCAAAGGGAGAAAGTGAGTTTCGTCAATTGTGTTTTTTTTTTCTTAACTTTTGATTGGGTTTTGTTGGGTTGGGTTTGTGTAAGGTTAGGTTAGGGTTAAATTAGGTTGGGTTAGGTTAGGTTAATATAGGTATTTGTTAACATGCAAATTTCAATTACTCTGACTGCGTGTACCTAACGGCTCCTGTACCACGCAATTTGTTTGTGAAACGACCTGTATCCTTTCAAAGTACACTTACACCTTGTTAATGACCCTGTACCTGTGATAAGTATACTTCTGTGTACTTTTTTTACCCCGTGCCGTATACACCAAGTGCGTATGATTACATAAACACTCTGTACATGTAGGTGTATTATGTAGTTTGTATACACATTGTGAATTATTTTGCCGTTCGTTCACTTTTTGCGCCATTACTGTGCTGTATACCTAGACTCAATTAAGGCACAGGTAATCTCAGGCATCGATTTCACATTTTTATGGAAAACAAATCACTCAGCGTGTTTGTTTATACCTGGGCGAAGGAATCCGGACTTAATGGTAACCTATAAGACCCCTGAGCTCTAATGTGTGTGTGTGTGTGTGTGTGTGTGTGTGTGTGTGAGTGTGTGTGTGTGTGTGTGTGTGTGTGTGTGTGTGTGTGTGTGTGTGTGTGTTTGGCTGTTTTTTGTGTTTGTCTTTGTTTATTTGTTTGTTCATGTGTGTCTTTATGTGTAGGGTTATTTGCTTATGTATGTATGTATGTATGTATGTATGTAATGTCCGCCAACCACACCCACCACACAATCGTCTTATCACAGAGGATGAATTTACTCCCGGATGTGCACAATATTCCCGGGAATGTGGGATGACTCGTGGGCTGTATTCCTGTTATTCCCATTGTCTCAACCCCTATTCCTGTCCTACACAATATTACGTGTTTCTGAGGATCCTGGACTGTGTGATGAAACTTGTGTTTGTGTGTGGGTTAGGTAGATGTTGTTTTATCCGTGTCGTATAGTTAATAAGTGTTTTGTTTTGCCTAGCTGTGTGAGTGTTCTTGGTATGCGAGGCGAGTATTTGGTGCATTCCTTCGTGTCGTAACTAATGTATAGGCAACGTTTGTCAGGGACGTTCAGTATTGGCATGAATGCTGGTGACTCTTGGGTGATATAATAATAATAATAATAATAATAATAATAATAATAATAATGATGGATAAAACCCTGCCCACTAACCGTTGCCATGGGTGTTAGTGTAAATTAACTTAGTCACCGCTGGTAGACTCTCATGTCTTCGTTTTCTTTAACCCTCCAAGACCCTGTTATCATGGCAACACTTGTTCAATTATCACCAAAAGTTTATCATGTGGGCCTTGTCACCTGTTGATCAAGCCTGCCAAGTTTGGTGCAAATCCGCAAACCCGTTCTAGCGTTATTTAGGGGACAGGCAGACAAACAAACAGACATGACCGAGAATAATATCGTTTCCCTTACTGTTTCGAGCAGTTATAACAACAATAACAATGATAATGATGATAATAATGATAAGATTAATAATAGTAATAATAATAATAATATTATTATTATTATTATTATTATTATTATTATTATTATTATTATTATTATTATTATTATTATTATTATTTAATAATACCGTAATAATAATATGATGCAGACAATAACAACAATGGTGGTAGTAATAATAATGATTTCTAATTTACTTTCCAGACGTGGCTACATAAACCATTGGGTCTTACATTACAGCATAGTGTAGATGGCAGGACCAGCATAACGGGCCTTACAAATTGGTACAAATCAATTAATTCCTCTAGACCTTAACCTAACCTATCCTATCCTATCTAATAACCTAACCTAACCTGCAGTATATGCTTGATATCTTGAGTAGGTTGAGATTCCTTCATGTCTTGGCGTCTGTTATACAAGAATCTGATTATCTTAGGTCACTATTTATCCCAGGATCAGCGCCTCAGTATCTCGGTGTGTTTAAGTTATAAATATTCTTGATATCCATATTCCAGTTATCCCCACATCAGCGTTCCAGATCCCACGATATCCAAATTCCAGATCTGGCCAGGTACTTGATTTCCAGTCTCCAGATGAACTCGATATTTTGTGTGTGTGTGTGTGTGTGTGTGTGTGTGAGTGTGAGGAGGAGCGGGGCAGAGCTCATCGCCATCCCAATCATGCCCCCAGAAAGGAAAGCTGCCGAGCCAGTTTTTGGGTCATTCCACCGAGTCTTAATCTTGATGTTGAATGTAAGGCGACGGTAAATGTTGCATTGTGTGTTAATTTTAGCCGCTCCCCTGATGGACAGACTGGGGCTGTAGTCCCACGTCCCAGCCCCACGAGGTCACCAGGCAGGGAAGATGCGGGCAGGTGATAATGTGGGGGGGGGTTGAAGGACACACACACACACACACACATACTAATGTATTCCAGCTTGCGATAATTAAAGTTACGTGAGAAATATCATAATTAAATATTCTTCTTCTTAAAGTGGTATTAAAAAATGTACAGTTGAGGACGACAGAGAGCTCAGGTAAATACTGACACCTGGGTGTGGCGAAGACAACATCACACTGGGCGTCATGTGTGGTGGTAAAACACCGTAGACTTGTACTGGTGGTGTCACAGGATGTTGTTATCGTTGCTGGAAGTGGTTTTTCACACTCAAGTTACTCAAGTGCAAGGAATAGGAAATTAATATTTTCTGTATTGTGTATGAGGACTCTTGTGTGTTTATAATAGTACCCAGTCGCAAACGTACTGTGTGTTTGGTAGTTTGAAAACAGTTGTTGTCACCGAATAACTTCGTAGTTTATCGACGTGTGAAATCAATTCATCAATATTTTATTTTTAATTATCAGTTCACATTTCTCACCTGTTCTTTATTATGTAATTATTCGTTGGTGTTGTTCTCACGAGGCACCGAGACTGTTAATCAATTGTAGTGTGAGGAGAGCTGTGTTGGCGCCCCCTCGTGTGTCTACCTGGTGTTAGTGTGGCTCACCTCCCTCACTCCTCAGACACCTCTTATTATGCATGACCGCTGCTACATTAGAAATACATGTAATTTTACGAGCTACGACAAAGGTAAAAAAAATATTTATATATTCTTCAGGTATAAATGGTTTCGTACTAATCATTACCATACAATGGTCAACTTATACCCATCGTCACATAGGCGGCGTCCGAAACCAAGGAAAGAGAGGTTCTGTGTGTGTGTGTGTGTGTGTGGCTATAGTCGTGCCGTGGTAGTAAAGTATTACATCGGGCTTCGTACAGGGACAAACCCAAACCATTCCGGGGGTGTTGTCGCTCTATGCCAACAATGACGGCGTTTGGTACCGTAGCGTCCAGGCTGTCAGGGGAGGCACATGTCGGAACTCACACTACAGAAGGGGAATGTGTTTTATGTACTCGCTCAGGTGCTTGTAAGAATAAGAATTTTTTTTACCCCCTCGGTGGTTGTTGAAGTGATCGTAAGAATAAGGTATTTTTTCTTGGGATATATTGAGATATTTTCTTGGTAACTGATAGTGTGATCGTGAATATGATTTACTGTTTTGGTATCTGGTAATGTGCTCGTAATAATAAGGCTTTTGTGGATACTTACTGATGGACTCGTAACAATTTGCGTTTTGTAGGTACTTACTAACATACTCGTAATATTAAGACTTTTATGATTACTTTTTAACATACTCATAATAATAAGGCTTTTCTGAGTTACTTTCCAATGTTACGATCCGGGTCTAGATATTACCGAATTCCATGCAGAGATGATCGTAGGAGTGAGGTTTTACACGGCAAGTTTTCGCCTGGTTGATCTCCCTAAAGGCGGTGTGTGGGGTCCGTAGAGTTTTAAGTGGTGTCATGCCAATGGTTTACTTTGCTTTGATTCTGTCTGACTTGAGGTCTTGTTTATATCAGTATCCCCTCGGTAACTTATGTTGATTGAGTGAAAGTTTGTGTTTATTTTAGGAATATAGTGTTCTTTCAGGTGTGTTGTGGGGTTTGGGGTAGTGTTGTGGTTAAGGTGATGCTGTTTTTTTTTGGTGTTTTTTTATATTTAATGCTGTGAATTTTAGGGTGTTGGTCATGATTGATTTATTGTTTTCATTTATGGATTTTAAACAGGAATTTTGAGAGAGAGAGAGATGTCAAAAATATATATCATTTGGTGAATGTTGAGGAGCAGCATCATAGTTTCCTCCCCCTCCCCCCTCCCACTCCCCCTCCCCTCCTCCTCCTCCTCCTACGTCTTGCTAGTCAGGAAGAGGAACTTGTTGGAACTTTTATTTTAACAATGCCAAAAACTTGGGCCCATGTGGAAGTTGTCGAGTTGTCGCCTCTCGGAAGGTCTAAATCTAAAATATTTTACGATTGTCACAGGAGGAGCTACCGTAAGGGGGAAATACCGGCATGTGCTGAAATGGCCGCCGACCAGAGTGTGTGTGCTTGTTGCTATTGACAGCGGGAGGGGGTGAGGAGGGGTGTGAGGGGAGGTGTGTGAGGGGAGGTGTGTGAGGTGTAGCTGAGATTTTTACTGTGAAAATGTCGACGGTGGGAATGGCCAGGTTTGAAGGTGGTGAGAGTAGTAGTGTTGGGGATGGTGGTAGAGTAGTAGTGTTGGGGATGGTGGAGTAGTAGTGTTGGGGATGGTGGAGTAGTAGTGTTGGGGATGGTGGAGTAGTAGTGTTGGGGATAGTGAAGGTGAGATTTTAATGGTTAACATAGGGTAGGTTAGGTTAGGTTACATTTGAGGTTGTCAGGACAGTAATGGGTGTGGGTGAGTTTGAGGCGATGAGTAAATACACACCATTTATTCACGTTATTCATCGGTATTCATATATGCGTGATACATGTTACTTTATATAGTGGAATAAATGACAGGAAGAGAGCCGTGTGAACAGAGATTTTACTTTTACACCACGCAATATAACGACAAAATTGCACCTAACCTATCCTGACCTAACCTAACCTAACCTAACCTAACCTAACCTAACCTAACCTAACCTAACCTAACCTAATCTAATCTAATCTAACCTAATCTCTTACAAGATTTTTTGGGTCTCCTTTGTTTACGTTCGTTTCTCTCTTTTATTCATTTTGTTTATCTCTTGTTTACATTCGTTTCTCTCTTGTTTATATTTATTTCTCTCTTGTTTCCATTCGTTTCTCTCTTTTATCTTGCAAATAATTAAGACAACCCTTTATGCACCCTCAATGACTTCCCTTAATAAGACTATAATGATATTAATGATACTCTAAAAGCCTTATAAAGACGATATATGAGTATAATTACCGTTGGTTTGTACTCGACTGTAAGAAAATTGTTTTAAGAGTGTCGGGATTTTTGCGAAGTTCAGAGATGACTCGGTGTTGCGTCTGACCAAATATTCACAAGTGATGGTCTGGTTTATTGTTATGATTGGTGGCTGGCTGGCTGGTGGTCTGGTGGCTGGCTGGCTGGTGGTCTGGTGGCTGGCTGGCTGGCTGGCTGGCTGGTGGTTTGGTGGCTTTCTGTGGCTGGTGGTTAGGTGGCTCGTATTATCCAGTGTCTTCTCTAGATGTTTACCGCGGCGGAGTGCATTTGTTATCTCCACAGGTTTTTTGATGTTATTCGCCAAACACTCGGAGTGGGTACATAACACGCTTTCTAATAATAACAACAACAGCAGATGAAGACACGAGATTGGTAAATATTTTCAGGTGATATTTTAACATTACAGGAACACGTCTCTAGATAACATTTATCCGAATAAACGAAGTTAGCTTTGTTTATGATTAATGTTTATTAGAATTCACTATAAAAGTAGCAGGTTAGGTAAGGTTAGGTTAGGTTTCCGTTAGGGTGGTTAATCTTTACGTGAAATAAGCTGGGGTGGAGGTTGTTCAGGTGATCTCAAGACACACACACGTATCAGAATATTTTTAGGTACGGTGGGCGGCGACAAGGAGTCACACTTGAGAGACTGGCTGTCAAGAGTCCAAATATACAAATCTCTGGTGGACGAGCTCACGGCGTGTTGACTACACAGGTATTGTCCTACTCAGGTGTGACGCTTCAGCAGGTTTGAGTTACTTTACCTGACAGTTTACATGATCTCACGACACACACACACACACACACACACACGAGGATGAGCGGCAGGTGTTGAGGTAGAAGGAGGAGGGAGATTTATGTGATCTCTTCCCGAGGAGTGTTTCGGTGTCTTGAGAGGTTGGTTGCATAGGTCTCCCCTTATTGAAGTTGTGTGTGTGTGTGTGTGTGTTCGTTCGTTCGTTGCAGTGAGTGGGTTAGGAGGGAGGTGGGGGGAGCTGTACCGTGGTGGTGGTGGTGTGTGAAAATAGGTGCATCTATACTGTACTGTGGAAGGGTTGCCCAGAGGAGGGTGTTCAACGTGTACCATTGTTCGAGTAGTAGGAAGGAAGGGGGGGCTGGGGGGAACTCACCAGCTCCGCCCCCAATTCGCTCCTTCCCTTTCTCCTCTCCGTTCAATTTCTCCCCTTCTCCTTCCCTTTTCCCCCTCCTTCCTTACCTTTTCCCCCTCCTTCCTTCCCTTTTCGCCTCCCCATTCCCCCTCCCAATTGCCCCTCCCCATCCCCCTCTCCCTCCTCCCCATCCTGGAATTGTCACCTATCGCGCCACTCAGCCAGACTGGCGACAATCGCCTCGTCCGCAACAATGGAAGCCCCTTAATCACCTGACACACACAGGTTGTTATTGCAATCAAGTCTCCGTGGTTATGTACGGTTATTTTCCTAAATTAAGGACTCCACCGAGAACCAATGTGGCGGAACCTGGCAATCACGGCCAAATGTCACAGCGTCTGGGTCATTAAACAACGAAATCTGTGTGATCCATGGCGGCCATTAGCGCGGTGCTTACAATTATTACAAATGAGTTACACAACAGTAACAAATGACCTTTATGAGTGCAGTGGCTTACACAGTAGCTGCTGGCCATAACCACGTGACTGTAAATGACCCATTATACTCTGGTTATAAATGACCGGGAATTAGTCTTAAACACAGGCCCACATGTTTGCATATATCCTCGTATCTTATAACGTGGCGCTGACACTGAGAACTTGGTGTTGCGGTGACTGGCCCTAGAGGTCAGGAGTTATCGTTGTGTCTGCTGCATGGCGTCAGGTTAATACTTCATATTGTCTTGTTTTAAACGTGAAATTATGCTTGTGCTTTTAGGGTAATTTGACGTTAAGCATCGAAATTATTTTGCAATTTGTAGCAAGAAAGTATTTTTAAGGCAGAGCTAAACTGAGCTGAACATTTTATAAGATTAATGAATCAGATGAAAATGTTTACTTGGATATGAAACACATTACGTGCATATACTATATACCTTATGAAGACCAACACCTGTGTTGAGTATTAGGGAGGTTTATTAGTACTGTAAATATTAGGGATTAGACCCCCCTGTAGCCTGCCTGACCACCACACCTGCCTGACCACCACACCTGCATGACCACCACACCTGCCTGACCACCACACCTGCCTGACCACCACACCTGCATGACCACCACACCTGCCTGACCACCACACCTGCCTGACCATCACACCTGCCTGACCATCACACCTGCCTGACCATCACACCTGCCTGACCACCACATCTGCCCGCGGCCACTGATGCTATTGTCAGACCTATTTCTCATGAGTTATTGTACGACTCTGTAACGCCTTCAATTATTTATTTGAGCTGGAGGAACAGTTAAGCTGTTTGTGAGTTTGTTAAGTAAGAGAAACAAATGTTCTTGTTTATGTAATGTATGTTGGTTAAGTTAGGTCAGGTCAGGTCAGGTCAGGTCAGGTCAGGTCAGGTCAGGTTAGGTTAGGTTAGGTTCTGAATGTATTTTTGCGATTTGTTATGCAATGATTCTCCTGCCCTGTGTTTACCTGTTGTGGTGAGAGTAGTGGTCACGTCAGCGTCCATTGTAGCGTCTGGCATCTGAAAGGAAAGGTGTACCAACTCTCTTTCTTTCCCTTTTGAATAGTTAATAGATAAAGGTAGATAGGTTAATTAACAGGTATATATAGTTATATAGAGAGGTATATATATATAATGGCTAAATAGACCAGAGTATGTGTAGCATTATAGCCAGACTCAGGTATGTGTTGATCTCTGTGTCACACCTGCCTGCACCTGTGAATGATGGTGCAGTGAGGTTATGCTTACCGATGTTAAGGCTATATGAGTAGCTGAGTTAAGGTCATGTGCTCTCACTTACCTCCAGGGCCAGGTGTACTCGTGTGTGTGTGTGTGTGTGTGTGTGTGTGTGTGTGTGTGTTCCTCCCCCTTTGAGATCCGTATTTTAGTGAGAAATAAGAGAACCAAGACGGTAGCTAATATCTTGTCTAATTTGTACAAGTGTTTGGAGAATATGAAATAAGTTTCCTCGATGCTGTACAAACATTCACCTCAGACAAGAATAACAATTACCACACAATAGGAGCAACGAGTTCACGGATATTACTAAGAGAGATTAACAATGTATCATAATGTAAAACTAATTGAATTAAATTGTATATCGACCCACATCGACCCAGTAATCGACACGAATGAATGACATCAGCTGTTAAGACATTCTACATGTAAACAAAACGAAGAAACTTAAAGATGTTTTGATAAATATAAATAATGTAAAGTCTAACAAAAGATAATAGTCGTTTACAGTTCAAAACGCGATGAACAATTTTAAGACGTTGTTACCGAGACATAAAAATGATAACAGAAGAACATTAAATACAGAGACAAATAAAAATAAACGTAAAATGAGACATTAACTTAAATTACCCGGATATATATGATGATTATATTATTTACATTATAAGAGACGTTAGAATAGCCGAGGTTTGTGTGTGTGTGTGTGTGTGTGTTGTGGCGGATATATTGTTAATTTCTACCCCTTTTAGCAATAGACCTAACCTAACCTAACCTAACCTAACCTCACCTCACGCTTCCCGTCAACTGGTGGTGAAATATAGCCGTCCGCTGTGAGCCAGACACCATAATTAAGACGAATGTTTCGATGCAACATACAGAAGTGATCCATAATTTTCCACTGCCTGCTGCCTGCTCATGGTGCCTGCCTCAAGGACGACCACTCAGGTGTGTAGGGTGTGTCACCTGTGTCACACCTGTACTAGAGCTGATGTGTCATACCTGATTTCGAACTGACTGGGTCTGTGTCACATATTTTGGGTTGTTGTGTCGTGCTAGTTTGAGGCTGACGGTATTGTTTGCTTCTGTTTGGGGCTGTTGTGTTGCTGCCTCTTGTGGTGGCTGTTGTGTTGCTGCCTCTTGTGGTGGCTGTTGTGTTGCTGCCTCTTGTGGTAGCTGTTGTGTGGCAGTGTTGTACTTCTGTTGATTCTCAGTTAAACCTGTTGAGCTACCGTTTCTCTCTCTCTCTCTCTCTCTCTCTCTCTCTCTCTCTCTCTCTCTCTCTCTCTCTCTCCGTGCATCACCTGGTAGACGTGTGAGCGAACAACCGCCTCCCGTTTTCTGTTACTGTGAGGCCCCGGGGTACCTCAGTGTGTCTAGTGATATTTGGAATAACGTAATGAATTGTTTTTAGTGTTAAAAGTGGAAGTTTTTATTCTAGTTTAAAAATATAGTGGTGTGTGGGGGGGGGTGGAGGGAGGGAGGGGGATGTAGGATATCTTAAGTTCTGTAGCATGTATGAAGGATTCCATAATTTCGATCCTGTATAATCAGAGTACCCAATAGGATTCCTAATCTCCAATGGGTGTATCAGGAATCTCAAAGGATCTGTTAAATTATTACAGTGCTATAGTACTGTAGGTCCTGTAGGTAGTGTCAGAGGATGGTAGAGGATATACCTTGGTTCTATAGAATATATCAGCCATCCTACACCCACGGACACTGCTAATTTGAACAACCCGTTGGCTACAGCGTTTCCGCTTCGAGGGCGCCAAAAAGTCACACGAGGACAACTAGAAAGGTGAATTACATCCATAACGAGAGCTGCAGTAAGGCCGTGTATTGAATATAGCCGGAGGGTGTTAACAGAATAGCTCAATTTATCAGGGTCTTTCACGCGACTTTGACCCTTGAGCCGGGAGGCTTTAAGGGCCGTGTTGGATGTTTACAGTCGCTTTCGGCCATGTCGGATGCGTTCGTAATAAATTTATTCGCATGAAAATCACTGTCGATAATTGTTACAAAGTTGCTGCCGCATGCAGGCGACACAGCAGCTTCTGGTGGTGGTAGTCCCCGAGCTGTTCCTCTTATGACCACAGTGTTAATTTTTGTTTTTAGTTTCTATCTACAGTATAAACGTTTCGTGTTATTCTTAACAAACTCTTATCAGTTATTCTACACTGTTACAAATCAGGAGATCCGAGTTTTTCATTGGACAAAGGAGAGCGCTCAGACGTTTCCTTCGTTTTGGGGAAATAACTTTTTTCTTCCATATAAACGACACTTAAAAAATATGTAGTTTATACCTTTTTCTTAGATTGTGTAAACCTTCCAGACATTATGCTTTACCAGTGGTGTGACTCTCAGAACCACCATATCTTTATTAAACTTACCACCCAGTAAACTTATCCAATTGCAAGATACTGTTGCACATCCAATAAAATGTGTGTGTGTGTGTGTGTGTGTGTGTGTGTGTGTGTGTGTGTGTGTGTGTGTGTGTGTGTGTGTGTGCGCACTAAGGGAAGAGTCTTGTGTGTTTCATGTGTGTGTGACCAGAGGAGCGTCGTCAGCTGCTGAGTCTGGTTGTGTCATGGCGGTGTCTACAAGAACGTGTCCGGTGATGTGATGGATTGATAAGTGAGAATATATTGTTTGTCTTTCATATTTTTAACTCACAGTTTTTCATGGGTTAATTAACAGCAGTATAGAAGAAGAGTAACTATGGGTGCATTGATTTGTTCATTTATTCATGTTTGTAGTATCGTATATAGATCGAATATTCTAATGAGAAGTAAGGCAGAAGGGCAGGATGAGTTAGAGAAGGGCAGGATGAGTTAGAGATTATAGAAGGGCAGGATGAGTTGGAGATTATAGAAGGGCAGGATGAGTTGGAGATTATAGAAGGGCAGGATGAGTTGGAGATTATAGAAGGGCAGGATGAGTTAGGAATTCTCTTGAGATATTGAAGTCACCCTCGTACTGCAGATTTTGTTTTTGATCTGTATTTCTTTGTCGTTTCCACCAACCTCACGTCCCTCGTTGCCTCAGTTCTCCTCTTCTATCACCTTGGGTGTTGATATATACTGTGCAGTTTACAGTGTCCAGAAACTCAGGAAGCAGCAGGATATTAAATTTATTTGACTAACAAGACAAGTGCGAGAATATTGTATTGTATTGAATTTTCATATGATTTTTTTCCTTTCTGAAGTGTGTGTTCTACACAGCACGTGTTACCTCTTTCTACCAGGCAGTAATTGGGTACCTGGGTGTTAATCGATATGCAAATCGTGTTCCGGGGTAATGGTTAGCCAGTGCAGTTGATGAGTCGTCCGGTCTTCTTGGATTCTTCCTTGACACTGGGCCATACAGGCTGATGCAGCTCGTTATTGTAGGGCGTGGTGGTTGTGTTGGCAATAGCTATAACACCTTAAAAAAATTCTTGCTAGGCTCAGGCCAGCATCGGACACGAGGGCCAACCATTATATACCAGTATATTGTATATGCGTGTGTATAATAACTTCATCCCACAATTCAGAACACTTGGTGAAGACGAATGAATCTAGTTTAATTAGTTGATTTCGTGGGTGTGGGGAGCGAGGTCTGGCCACACAGGCCATAAATAATGTGGCCGGGCCAAGATTTTATGGTGCAAGTAGTTTGTTGTTTAAGAAGCAGCAGCGGAAAATAACCTCGCAAGATTTTAATTACTTTTTTTACTTGTAATTGTTGGAAGAATGCACTTAAGGCACACACACACACACGCTGTGGCTTCCTCCAGGCTCGAGAGATCCCTTGCCTGATACTCCGTGTTTATATTGCCCTCACTCAAGGTTCATTTTTAAGAATTTGCCGCAAGTCAAGGAAGTTGTAATTAAGGAATAGAATAGCGATTAGGCTCGAGAGATCCCTTGCCTGATACTCCGTGTTTATATTGCCCTCACTCAAGGTTCATTTTTAAGAATTTGCCGCAAGTCAAGGAAGTTGTAATTAAGGAATAGAATAGCGATTACGGGATGAAAAATGCTGACATATCGGATTATTGAGTTCATCAACAGCGATATATCGAGGTAATGATATAACATTAAGTGTCTTAAATTATGTGTTTATAAGTATAGGTAATACGGTGGTGGCTTATATCTTTAGGCACACACCTCTCTCTCTCTCTCTCTCTCTCTCTCTCTCTCTCTCACACACACCTGAAACTATTTACAGTAATTACCTTATCTTGCACACTCATGGTAATTAAGAAACTGTGGAGTTCATTGTGTCTTAACTTCCTCGATTAGTCTTACCCACAACCTGTTGCTTCTTACGCTGTACATAATGAATGATGATGATGACGACGACGGTGATGATGATGATGATGTTAATGATGATGATGACGACGACGGTGATGATGATGACGGCGGTGATGATGATGATGATGATAACGGCGGTGATGATGATGATAATGATAACGGCGGTGATGATGATGACGACGGTGATGATGATGATGATGACGGCGGTGATGATGACGGCGGTGATGATGACGGGTGATGATGATGATGATGATAACGGCGATGATGACGACGGTGATGATGATGAATGATGATGATGACGACGGTGATGATGATGATGATGATAACGGCGGTGATGATGATGACGACGGTGATGATGATGTGATGATGATGACGACGGTGATGATGACGACGGTGATGATGATGATGATGATGATGACGGTGATGATGATGACGACGGTGATGATGATGACGACGATGATGATGATGATGACGATGATGATGATGATAACGGCGGTGATGATGATGACGACGGTGATGATGATGATGTTAATGATGATGATGATGACGACGGTGATGATGATGATGATGATAACGGCGGTGATGATGATGACGACGGTGATGATGATGACGACGGTGATGATGATGACGACGGTGATGATGATGATGATGTTAATGATGATGATGACGGCGGTGATGATGATGATAATAAAGAACATAATGAATATATTAATAAACACAATAAAAATACCACACAAACATAATAAAAGTGGCAAATAGTAAATAGATGAATAATAATGATTATAATGACACTTAATATACCTTTAATGATGATAATACTCATTCTCAATTATAACACGCAACCTATTAGAGCATTTACCTGCCACAGCCGTCGAGGAAGGAAGGAATTGGTTGGCCTCGGTTGACTGTCTGAAAGAATCAAAGAGGGTTTAATCTAAAAGTTAATTTGGCTCCGTGACCTTTCCGCTCCGCTAATTATTCTCTGGTTGAATTTGGAGCCTCGTAATGAGATACAAGTCAGTCATTAACGGGCCCCGGAAGCTGATTAGGTTCTGAAGTGTGAGAGCAAGAGAGGGAGGGAGGGAGGATCTTGTGGTGTGTGCGTGTGTGTGTTGTGTTTTGGCGTGTTTGTTTCAGGTTTGTTTGTGTTTGTTTTTTTATTTTGTTTGTGTGTTTTTGTTTCTGGGGTTTATTTTATTTTTGTTTCTTTGTTTTTGTTTTGATGCTGGATGTATTTGTTAAATTTTTTATATGGTGCTTTTTTTTTTGCTTTTGTTTGTTTGTTTACTAAAATATATCTCCCTAATTAGCATACCTCAGTTGGCTCGCCATAGAGGACAGGTGACTTGTTATGTAATCTAAACAAGGTCATCGAAGGTTAAATATATTTAGATAAACTAAAGTGGCGCTTGATTGCTTGTGAGAGGAAATTAGATTGCATGAAGTAAGTTTATTAAGACGTCTCGGACATAAACACGTACACACGTTAAAATATTTGGTCTTTGTTTGCAATTAAGTGCCATTATGGAAGAGAATTAATTAATATTTTTATTTTTTACTTTTTATTTTAGTTTTTAGTGTTAGGTTTGGTTAGTTAGATTAGGTTAGGTTAGGTTAGGTTTGGTTAGGTTAGAATAGATCGATTGTAGAGTAATTTTGCCATTCTGTTTTGTTTATATTTGACGAGTTGAGATTGGAACTGGTGGTGTCATCTCTATTATTATTTCACTTCCATGTTTATTTTATTTATTATTTTCTGTTTATTTAATTTATCCTTTGTATTGACTTATTTAAGGGTGTTCATATTTTCTCCCGTGTAGGGGCGGGGCGGGGGTCTATAATGCGGTGTGAGGCGGAGGAGGGTGTTGTATGGCGGTGATTGACGGGGTATAGGGTAGGGCTGGGTGTCAAGGTGTGGGGCCCTGGGTGTCAAAGTGGGGTCCTGGGTGTCAAAGTGGGGTCCTGGGTGTCAAAGTGGGGTTCTGGGTGTCAAGGCGGGGTTCTGGGTGTCAAGGCGGGGTCCCGGGTAAGGCAAGGTGTCACGACGAAGTAGGTGACGGGGCAGGATGTTCAAGATCTTCGTGGGGGCGAGATCCGGGGCGGGATAGGGTGTTACGGTGGGGTCCGGGGCGGGGCGGGACGAGGTGGGGAGGGGTTTTCACGGTGGGAGCGGGGCGTGGGTGTCCCTGGCCCCGCGACGCCTCATCAGCTCTATATTACGTCGGTAGATTGTCATAATCAGGGAAATTTACGCCAAATGAGCATGAGGCGGCACTTTACGGAGCCCGTTCGTGAACAAGAGCCATTTGACAAAAAAAAAATATTATCTGCTCTTCCGTGCTGTACAATGTGGGAACGCTCCTCAGTGTTGTGTGTATAGGTGTAGTAGTTTTTTTGTGCGTAGTTCGCGATGTTTACGAGGCTCGCTATTATATACGTGGTTTACTTTTGTTAGTGTGGTTCACTTCTATCTTGCGTGGATTTTATTTTGGGGGGAATTAATTTTACTTGGATTTTATTTACGTGGATATTTTTACTTGCATTTTCACGTCAATTTTTTTTTTTTTCAATCTTGGATTCCCCAATGTTGTACTTTCGTGTGTCTCTTTTTTCCCCCATTTGGGTCTTTTTACGCACATTTTCTTAATAGTTATAAGACCTTCACTGCATTATTAACAAACATTCGTATTAATTAACTTTGATATCATTACCAATCATTAATCTTTATTGTCATTTACCTTGATATCATTATGACTCATTAACCTCTATATAACCCGTAATAACCCCGATATCATTAACTCATTAGTCTTCATATAATTAACAAATAAACTAACCTTGATGCCGTAATTAGACGTCACATTTGATACCATTACCACTAATTATTAACTTTTTCATTAAGAGATTTTTAACCTTCCTATCATTACTAGACAGATACGTGTAATGTTCCGGATGACATAGACTTTATATATAAATTGCAAAGACTATGACCAGTACATAGATTCTTTATGCATTTAACTGATGCAAAAGAACTTCCACAATACCTTCAGTTACATGATTGAACTTAGTTAAGGTTTCTGGTTATTAAGATTAGAGGTGTATCAGTAAATATGCTGAGACGCCAAGCCTGAATATATTATGTTACTAGTGTACTGAAAGAAGAAGAAAAAAAACTGCTAGGTGTACTTGTCGACCGGGTGTGTACTGTAGCAGGGTGTAGCAGTGTTAGTGTGTAGTACAAGTTGCGAGTAAAAATTTTGACAAAAGATACAAAGGAAAGATTGACTTAACTAATTCAAACTAATGTTGTACCGAGTCGTGCATCGCGTGAGGTGACCCAATGAGAAGGGAGAGAGAGAGAGTATTGTGCCTCTGAAGTGGTTTAGTATTGAACACATTCCACGATTTCAGGCTGAAGTTTCGTGTAATGGTTCAACGGGTTAAATTTAGCACTGATAATGCTACACCCCCTACTGGCTGGTGACCTGAGCTTGTGTCATTGTCAAGTCGTGTGGTGGTAGTGATAACGACGTCTCTCTCTCTCTCTCTCTCTCTCTCTCTCTCTCTCTCTCTCTCTCTCTCTCTCTCTCTCTCCCGTGTCCACTCTAACCAGGCTGTTTGTTGAGTTATTATTTTGTAAATTTCCTGATGGGGGGATAGAGAAATCATGGCGGAGCTCCATCATGGCGGAATTATAGTGTGTCTTCATTAATAATACCTCTGGCTGCCTCGTAAATAATGGTAGCCAACCCGAAATAATTTGTGAAAAATTACTGAATAATTTGCATGCCGGAGTGAGCAGCTATTGGGTGTGTGCTTGTGACAGCTGAGTGGAGGTTACAAGGGGAGTGATCAGGGTAATTTGTCTTAGGTGTTTCCGATGTCACCGTGACCTATTTTATTGTCACTGTCCCAATGGTGTGTGTGTGTGTGTGTGTGTGTGTGTGTGTGTGTGTGTGTGTGTGTGTGTGTGTGTGTGTGTCTTGGTGTTGTCTTACCTGTTACCTGCACATTATAATATCTATCATTAGGTTTTGTTTTATCTCGGTCAACACTGTCTTTGTCTTTAAGCTCTCAAGTCTCTTAGATTATATCACGTCACTGTAGAAAAAGAATTATAATGTTTAAGAGTTAATGTGATTTAAGTTAGGTTGTGTTATGTTATGTTATGTTGGGTTATATTATGTTATGTTATGTTATGTTACTTTGTTATGTTAGGTTGTGTTATGTTATGTTATGAGTAAAATTTCTTATTGTTGGAAAGTGTTTTTGTGTGTAGTTGAAAGTCTAAACCTGATTATGTTAATATTGTATGTAGTAAACAAAGATACTATACTAAGACGGTCTCCCTCACCCGAAGATTAGTTTCAGTCAGGTCAGGTTATTATTCTTTCAGGTAAAACTGACGCAGGTGTTTACTCTCACACCTTGGTTACACACACACACGTCCATTTGGATTTTTCTTATTATTATTTAATTTTTTTAAGGTTAATGTATTATGTAATTGATTAAGTGTAATATTACAGTAGGTAGGTGAGGTTTAGTTGTCTCTTGCTGTAATGTAATGTATTGAGCCGTTCACCTGGGATTTATTTACATATTTCTTTATTGTTCTCACATGTATCTGACCATTCCTCCATTATGAACTTTCACAACTTACCTCTTTACAAAATGACCGATTATTTAAGGTCATTTTGCACTGGGATTTGGGGCTTGATTGCAAATTGACCGGTCTCTTTGCAAAATAACCGATCTCGCAAAAAATAAATAATACAGAAACGTAACATATTGTATAAAATGCTAAAACATGTTTACTCCTTCACACTTATGAGGTTCACGGGTAAACATCTCACACATCGTTGAAATGTTTTGGACAAGACAACGTATTGTTCTTTATTCGTGTCGTGTTAAGTTATATGAAGGCGGTGACGGCGTGGGAAGGTGAGGTCGAGCTTGGCAGTGGGTGGGGGCCGTCCATGTGCCATCTACCCACCCGCCCGCCCACTGGTGTGTCCTCATTCACCTGCTCCCCCGCCCCTTTGTATACACTCCCCACCCTCATCCACCCACCCTTGATGTCTGCTCTCCCCACTTATCACTCACCACAGTCTCCCACTCCCCCACCCACTTGCTTAAACTCTATGTGAGAGAGAGAGAGAGAGAGAGAGAGAGAGAGAGAGAGAGAGAGGTGGGCAGGGAAGGAGGGAGGGAGGATAGGCGGGAGCGAGATAAGCGGCTATGATAGGTGGACCTGTAAGGATGAGGGATAAGGGCGGGAGGGGTGACGAAGGTAGGGATGGGGGATAGGTAAGGAGATAAGCTAGACTGACAGGTAGAGAGGGAGGGAGGGAGGGAGGGAGGAAGACGGAGGGAGAGATGGAGTCCAGACGAGCAAGTAGGGAGGTAGGCAAGACTGTCAGGTAGAGAGGGATGGGGAGTATAGGCGGGCAGGGAGAGGGAGGGAGGGAAGCAAGACAGGAGGGGGGAAGGAGGAAGACGAGGGAGAGAAGGAGGGAAGGAGTTACTGACCGAGTGATGGACGCCTCGGACCCACTATACAACACTACACCTCAACCCAACGGGGAAAAAAATGGCTCGGCAAAACATATAAACTCTTTGTCATGCATTCTGTCAGTCAATAGGACAAGTCCACAATAGCGGGAGGAGTATTAGTGGAGGGAGACAGCCGGGCTACGTGCACCAGATGAGGGGGAGGGAGGGAGAGAGGGAGAGGGAGGAAAAAAGAGAGATAAATTCATATAGATCACTTGTGAGACAGGGTGAGCCTGGCCCGACCCCCCGTGGTGAGGAACCTGTCCCTGTGTGTGTGTGTGTGTGTGTGTGTGTGTGTGTGTGTGTGTGTGTGTGTGTGTGTGTGTGTGTGTGTGTGTGTGTGTGTGTGTGTGTGTGTGTGTGTGTGTTCGTAAGAAGTATGATGTCCTTATATACATTCATTCACGCACGAGCTGAGAGACTTACTCACAAGCCGAATTCACCAACGTGTAGGATGCAAAGTGTAGTAAGTGTGTGTGTCGCCTTTACACACACACACACACACACACACACACCCCTAGGTCAAGATCTGACCTCTTAAACCAGTTGTCTCACTCCACCCAGGGTCTACCTCACACACACTCCACCTTCCCCAACACTTGCTGTCTCCTGGCGCCGCACGAGTTGCCATTGGCACCTATCGAGAGATTTGCCACCTCACCCCAACATACAAATTGCCATTAGCACCGACACTATAACTTGCCACCTCCATCCAAACTACCTCGTACACAGACCCTATTATATATTCTGCCATTTCACTCTTATTAAGTATTCAAATTGATACTGGCCCCCATCGTGAAATTTGCCACCTCAACTTAACGATTGACATGGTAGCCATCCAATACGTGTCGCCGTGTCATCCTATTAATTCTACTAATTGCCATCTACATTGATCGGAAAACTTGCCATATCATTCCAACCACCGCCATACATGTTGCCATCCACACCACCTCTGCCTCGATACCTTACCTTGCCATACTACACCACCCATCAACAACACCCCACCATCAACCTTCTTTCCTTACTTCCCCCCCATACCCCCAACCCCCCTCTACTCCTTCTTTAACCCCTACAACCCCTTCAGTTTCTCCCCTACCCCCTCTCTCCCTCTACCCCCTCTCCCTTCTCTTTCCCATTGGTACATCCGGTTGGTCTCAAGAGTGTTACAAGGTCACAAACATCCTCTTCCTCCTGCAGCTCCCCCTCCTCCTCCTTTGCCCTATTTTCGAGGTTCACACACACACACACACACACACACACACACACACACACACACACATAATAATAGTAATAAATAATGATTGTAGCCTCACTTATCCATGACTTACTTCACCCCAGAGAATAAGTATTACCCCCATAAATCATTTTCACAAAATATCTTCATGAAAAGTTAACCGTTACAAAACTATTTATTTTCTCTTAACCTTTTCCCTGTTGTCTTGTTCTATCAGAGACTGGTTAAGCACCTCCCCAGATTATCTTGAATTTCGTTGCTTTACTTACTTTTTCTTCCTCCCCAGAAACTCCCCAACCCTATAGACTAAGGTGAGTGCCCCCTTAGGAATTAATTTTGTCTCTCTTGGAGCCCTTAGCGACGTGGAGAACTCCCTCCCCTGAGAATTAGTCTTGGTATCTCCCTAAACAGCCTTCAATTGCCCCCAGAGAATCCGTCATCCTTTAAGAATAATCTACAGTTCCTCCAGAGAAGCATTAATATAAATTGGTCTCAAGAGTGTTACAAGGTCACAAACATCCTCTTCCTCCTGCAGCTCCCCCTCCTCCTCCTTTGCCCTATTTTCGAGGTTCACACACACACACACACACACACACACACACACACACACACACACATAATAATAGTAATAAATAATGATTGTAGCCTCACTTATCCATGACTTACTTCACCCCAGAGAATAAGTATTACCCCCATAAATCATTTTCACAAAATATCTTCATGAAAAGTTAACCGTTACAAAACTATTTATTTTCTCTTAACCTTTTCCCTGTTGTCTTGTTCTATCAGAGACTGGTTAAGCACCTCCCCAGATTATCTTGAATTTCGTTGCTTTACTTACTTTTTCTTCCTCCCCAGAAACTCCCCAACCCTATAGACTAAGGTGAGTGCCCCCTTAGGAATTAATTTTGTCTCTCTTGGAGCCCTTAGCGACGTGGAGAACTCCCTCCCCTGAGAATTAGTCTTGGTATCTCCCTAAACAGCCTTCAATTGCCCCCAGAGAATCCGTCATCCTTTAAGAATAATCACAGTTCCTCCAGAGAAGCATTAATATAAATCCCAGAATTTCCTTGACTCCCCTTGCATAAATGTAATTGCAATCCCTCCTTCCCCAGAAAACGTATAGAATATTATTTGTACCCCAGAGAAACCTTAAAGTTAATCCCCAGAATCTCCTCACCCCTTAAAACTAATCTTAGTGCCCCCAGAGAACTTTTAAAACTAATCCCCCAGAGAGACTCACACTATAAACCACGATAGCCATAAGACCGGAGGAATTTCGTCCAATTGTTTACCAGTTTACGGCCAACAGATTACTTCTCGCGATTTGAGAAATGAATACTAATCAGCGTGAACGTCGCGTCGTAAAACGGGTGATTGGGGCCCCGAGTGCGGACCCCAGGGCCCCGTGGGAGGGAGACGAGGACTCACCTGATCAAATTCACTTAACTTTATGGCTGGACGAGAGATGATTGTTATTTGGACTGCTCTGGGGGTCACGTATAAATCCCTATGTCAAGGTGCTCGCCTCGACGGTGACGGTGGTAATGTACTGTACATATTATATTCCTTTATGAGACGACTGTATGGCCGCGTTTATTCAAGGCATCTTGTAGTTACTTACACAATTGGTTCATTATTATCTTTATTTAATACGAAAGAGGCCCTGGTTATTGGTACAGAGGATTTTTTTTTTTTTTTACATTCTTATGTTGAAAAAATAGTGAGTACGCCTTGTGAGCACTATATTATTTATTGTGTAACTGTTATGTTCACGGACAAAGATCAATATTAAACATTAAGAGTTTTATGGTGATCACAGTTTCAGTGACTGGTGATATTTTTAACGCCATGTGTCAAAACATTAACTAATGATTCTCATACGGTGTACACACCTGAGTTGGTAATCGGGTGGCGTACCAGCTGTTCTCTTGGCTGTGTTTTGCCCAAAATTGTCCGCTCTTATGTAACAGTTGCTTCAAACAAAACAATAATAATGGCCGAGAGTTAATCCTACTGCCGCGAAAGTTGTTAAACTGAAAAGTAAAAAGTGCATTAATTATTTTCAACAGTTGTTGCCAACTACCGGCTGGCGAGATGAATGTTTTCTTCACCATATTAAGACCATAAAGACACGGCCACTTGGCTGCCTCTTCATTAGAGGCTTTGGAAAGCTTAGGCTTGGAGATTAAGTACTGCGTTTTCTTATTCAGTTATGCAAATGAGCGGCTACTTAAACTGCTAACCCACTTCCCTTTGGTGGCTCAGGTGTGGTTGAAAATTACAACAGAAATTCTCCATTTGCACAGGTAAGACTAACAGCCCAGGGAGATAACCAATCACAACGGACCTTTCCCTTAAAGGTAACTTACGATTGGTCATTACCACTAACAGCTGGCAAGTTTGGGAGTTAATTGTTCGGACCAGAGATATGGCTGCATTCAAGAATGGCACTTTAGTCTGTGTGTGTTGTTCCCCGACTTGTAATTAAGCAAGAGTTGAACGAGGTGTTTCAAGCCAGTAATTCAGTATATTATAGGCCCGAGTCCTCACATATGCAAATGAGAAGCAGTATATGGAGAGGGCGAGATGGCGCCCACTAACTTACTTTTTCTCCATTTTTTAGTTTATTTTCTTTTCTTTTACCGAGAGATTGAGAATCAACACTACTGTAACCTTTTCCGAAGACAGTTGTGTGTAGCATGAGGTGGCTAAAGAGACCCTTGGGTGTATGAAACTTATAGTTGTAAGTAAACAAACACAAATCTCAAGTTGTCGTCGGTATGAACGTGTGTGATTCCCAGAGCAAAGTTATAGGAGATACTGCGGCCCGCAGCATCTCCTTGTGTGTGTGTGTGTGTGTGTGTGTGTGTGTGTGTGTGTGTGTGTGTGTGTGTGTTAATTCGGCGAGGGATTGGTTATATTAGGCCACGTTGGTAGTCCAGTAAGTGACAGGCAGTGCATCAGAGGTTGGTCTCTTAATATTACCCCATTAATATCTCAAGAGAGCGGTGCGTTGTCCTGGTATTCTATCATTGGTACCTGTCCGCCCCGTGTTCTCGGTCGTGTCCGTGGACGGCCTGCCTGGTCACCCACTATTTTGTATCTAATCTCCTTCGTAAACATCAATGTCGAAAGTCCGGTAGCAAGTATCAGCGTCTTGGAGCTTACTTTATGACGTCTGAGGAAAATGTATTCACGGTGGTTTATAAATTTAGATAACATCATTATATTCCGGGGCGTCCTCTACACAATGTGATTTTAAATTTATACGCATATATAAATCCCATTAATGTATTTGGACGGTGGAAGTCGTAACTGAGTTGACCATATGACATTCTGGCTGTGTTATCAGATGGGGGGACGCCGTCATAAAACACACGTTGGAAATACAATACATGTGTACGCCGTCATGCTTGTTGCTCTATGAATGGGCTATCGTGCGTATTGTTATATTGTTATTCCTGTGAATGTTATCGCAGATGACAACAATAAGGAGGAGTTGTGGGGGGGACGTGTGTGCATGAGAATAGGGATGTTGTTGGTGCGACGCTCAACGAGAGCCCCGCTGTCTGCTCCAGAATTGTGGACCCTCGTAAAGTGCAACGCCAAGTGGATGCTCACCACGGATTAGCTTATTGAGATAACCCCACTACTATATATATATATATATATATATATATATATATATATATATATATATATATATATATATATATATATATATATATATATATATATATATATATATATATATATATATATATAATGATGGATGTACCCCTGTATGATCGTTGATATATATGATAGCATTAACCTAACTCTGACAATACACCCTAAAGAACATTGATGGACCTTCTCGATAGCAAGAACAAGACACCGCCAACTATGTGGAAGTGTTTGGTGAGATGTTTTACGCCTTGGCTTTTGTCTAATTTTACTTTTTATTTTTCCAGAAGACGATCTTGGAGTTGGAGCCTTTTTTGGGACACAATTATTTGAGTAAATTAGATATATTTAATTCACCGTAACTTAACTTTATTATATATTCACAAAAGACATGGTAAATAAACGCATGACATATTTACAGACGGGTGGTAAAGCAAGTTTACGTCCATTTGGGTGTACGAAAATTATATAAATATACAGATAACGAACGAAAAGGAGCAGATTATTTCGTTTTCAATTGAAGTTTTCCCCCAGATAACTCGAGAATGATTCAACTATCTTGCTGCAAATTTAAAACACATATGACTCGACATCCAGCATACTGCCATGTCTTTAAAGCGACGCTGCTGCTGCCCCCTGGTGGCCATTTGGGGAACCTTGTTCATCATATTCAAGAGGAACTTTTATTTGTGTTCACCACCACGAAAATACCTCAACCGATATCAATCTAATTTGGGAAAACACACGTGTCTCTTGTGTTGTGTGACGGTTGAGGGTGATTTTGTAGTGTCTAGTTAGTATGTATTAGTGTACAAATTCTCTACAGCGTGTTATCTTTGGCTTCTCCTCTGCCTATTTTCTTAAGATTTGAGATGAAGACCAAAGTGGCATCCTGGGGTGAGCTTGTGTTGACTCAGGGGTAGTGTTACATACGCAAGTTCAGGGTGTTGTTACGGCTGCTAATAAATTAAACCCGGAAATTGTTGTTCGTTGTTGTTGTATTTCATCTGTGTTGATTTTTTTGGGGGGATGCTGCTGTTGTGTTGTGGATGTACTCTTGCTGGTGTTACTGCTGCTACTGAGTACAATTTTTGGTGTTATTGTTAATACTGAGTACCCTTGATGGTGTGACTAGCTACTGAGTACTCCTGCTGATGATTTGAGTACTACTTCTGGTGTTACTGTTGCTTCTGAGTACTTTTGCCGGAGTTACTGCTGCTACTGAGTACTCCTACTAGTGTTACTGAGTACTTCTGGTATTCTTACTCTTAATATTTAGTACTTATTGTGGTGTTAGTGTCTATTTTGTTATCTTTGTTGCTGAGTACTTCTTCTGTTGATATTGAGTACTTCTCCTATATTAAATGAGGACTTGTACTCGCCCTAATGAGTACTACCACAGTTATAAGTTACGGCCTCTGTTATTAATGGTTCATTGGCGATAGATATATTGCCAACGTTAATAGATTTACTGATTCCATTGATATCGGTAAGTAGCACTGTTAATATCGGTAAGTAGCGCTGTTGATATCGGTAAGTAGCACTGTTAACATCGTTAAGTAGCGCTGTTGATATCGGTAAGTAGCACTGTTGATATCGGTAAGTAGCACTTGATATCGGTAAGTAGCACTTGATATCGGTATAAATATTGATATTAATTTACTGCTGGTACCTCTATTTTAACAACTGCTTTTAAAATCTATTGCTAGTACTGCTTCAAGAACAACGGCTGTCATCTTTACCTGTGTCATTCCTTACCTTACACCTGTCATCTTCACCTGTGTCATTCCTTACCTTAAACCTGCGCCATTCCTTACCTTACACCTGCCATCTTCACCTGTTTCATTCCTTACCCTACACCTGTGTCAATCCTTACCTTACACCTGCCATCTTCACCTGCGCCATTCCTTACCTTACACCTGTGCCATTCCTTACCTTACACCTGCCATCTTCACCTGTGTCTTACCTTACCTTAGAGAAACATCACCCAGGTTCTGTGCCCCGGCCGCTTCCCTCCGAGACAAAGGTTGGCTCCGTCGCCGCCTTACCTGGGGATGGGTGACGCAGAATCAGCCGAGGTTTTCTCAGTTTGCAAACCCGCCGTAAATCATGCGTTAATACGTGTAATTATTGCCCCCACTACCCGGAGTTTCTTCCCGCTGTAAGTGCCAAGTGCGTGATGCCTCCTACACACTCTTTGACCGTGAGGTGGGTAACAGTGATGTACATACACAGACAACCTCCCCCCCCCACACACACACACATAGATATATAGGGAAACATATACGTGCATGTTAACAGAGAGAGAGAGAGAGAGAGAGAGAGTTTCACTAATGTTTTTAACCCCAATTATATAGGTATTATTTTTTTTCCTATATCATATGTACACTTCAAGCACAGTTGTCATGTCACATATTATCCCTTGGTAGTAATGTATTCCTCTCTATTTTACAGGTATGTGTTGAGGGCTCCTGTACCTGTATGCACACTCAGGTAAGACATGTGTTACCTGTGTGTTCCTGGGATGTGTTGTTCCTGATTGGTGTTCCTTAACGTGTTTAGTTGAGGAGGAACCTTTTTTATCCACCTCTGATGTACTTGTTAGATTTATAGGAATTTGATTTTAGTGGTGTTATGTGTCCGTTAATGTAAAACAAACTTATTCCTCCTTCCGTGTATGAACTTTCCGCCTGGTGACTTGTCTTTTTTATTAAGTTCACCAAGTAATAAAGTGTTTAGCGTTTTTTTTTTTCCAGCGTCGGGATTATTTACTGGGCGGGATGTACTGTATAGGGTGTGACTGATACTCCTCTTCATTATAACAAACATTTCTCTACTGTCACAACCTAAAACTACTTCTTGTGAGCAGAGGACACAAGTGAAATAATTCTGGGTGTTTTAGCAATATTGATGTAAAGTTTTAATATTTTGTGACCCGTCTATAGTGTGTTTGGCTGTCACTCACTAACCATTATCAACAACATTATCTCAAAAATGAAATAGTATTGGAAATTTGTACTCATAAAGGGCAGAAGCCAGGTGACAGCAGAAGGCCCAAGAGGAATGGTTAATGGCGCCGGCAGTACAGCTCTTGATGTTTATATTAAGGTGGTGGAACAGAGTACAGTAGCTGCCATTACTGTAATATGAACTCACGGAGGTCAGACTCGCCATAACACATCTTACTCTTCCTCGACTCTCCACCCCAGACGCGGCCGGCCAAATACCAGCCAATTATCGCGGCGTTAACTTACCACGGGTGCCGAAGAGGTTTGATTCCTTATCTGTGATTGGTACCATTCACGTGAGTTGCGTCCCGCCGCTCGCCACCTCGCCCACTTCTTATTGACTAAGAGGCTTTATTCTCCGCTACTGGAAACTGCATACTGTACTCGAGGCCAATGTAAACCCTCGTATATATACCCCCACCCGGCCATCATGCCAGGTAAAAAGCTTACCATTAGTGGCAGAGGCTCACCGCCGCGCCGCACTCTTACGCGCTTCTCACTTTAAACTCTTTTGAATTTCTCGCTCGTGTGAGGTAAAATTATATCATGTACGAATAGAACGATTTTATATTATTTTTGTTTTGTCTATTTAATATCGTTGTGATGTTTAGCGATGTAGAGCTCATCACGGGAGAGTTTTTATGACACACACACACACACACACACACACACACACACACACACACACACAATGTACCTTTCGATGGTCAGTATCGGAATATAAGTGATGGCTTCCGGGTGTGGTGAGTTGGCAAGCGAGCAGAGCGTATGTATCGTTTACAGGTCATTGGCAGTAGGAGCTGTGAACGACCCTGACCATCAGAGAACGGGCCCTACACACACACACACACACACACTACTATCTCATTTCATGACATTATATTAACTCTATAATGGTCATCCTAAACACGTCCAGTACTAGTTCATTAAACCTCCAATACTACTTTGTTAAACCACCTGCGCTACTTCGTTAAAGAAAAGACTAACCTAACCTAACCTGTTACAGCTCTCATAAACACGTCTTATACTCGTTCGTTACAGACCTAAGATTACAGTACATAACTATTTAGCTGGTCTTCTCAACCCTCCCCCCCCCCTCGTTACAGCTAGCTTATATAGCAACAACCAAGAGATGATACAAACAAGTTCTCTTCTTGTTCATTAAACGTAGACCATACGGGTATAGTGAAGGTACCTGTCACCTCTCTCCTATACATGTTTTGCACCGCCAGATAGAGAGATTACCAAGATAGAGCTTGGTGTATCAGGTGACGTTCATTGTTGAGAGGTATGTATCCATGTTAGTAGAGTGAAGGAGTTTATTAGGTAATTATTTGAATATTTTTCCTGTTATTATTATTATTATTATTATTATTAGTATTATTATTGTTGTTGTTATTATTATTATTATTATTATTATTATTATTATTATTATTATTATTATTATCATCATCATCATCATTACAGGTATTATCATTCTCATTTCTCGCATCATGGCACGAGTGAAGGTCTTGTAACATCCTCACACAGTGTACATGACAGCTGGGGTTGGTAAGTGGCGTCATTAAGACTTGATATTTTTATTTTTTATTTTTTTCCCCTAACATTGTCTTGTAAGGCACCGAGACTTGGGTTGCGTGGCTAATAACCCCGTCTGATGAAGCACCAAGAATGTGAGAGTGACACATACAACAGCAGCTGGCGTGGGTGTTGTGATTGTGTGGAGGAGGATATTGTATTTTTGTTCCTACCCCCTCCAGGTTGTTCGGTAGTCAGGTGTTAAGGAGTGTTACACGTACAGCTCCTTATGTGTTCCGGAGACTTGTGTATAGAACCAACTGGTGGGTTTTGTTGTTACTTCAACCCTTTGTGTTACTTAAATGTGTTTGCTTACTCGGGTGGTTCTGTTGCTTGTTAAAGAATGGATGGTGTTGCTTACTCTTAGCCTCATGTTCCTTACTCTTTGTCTCATGTTCCTTTTTTTAGTCTTATGTTCCTAACACATAGTTTCGTGTTCCTTACTCTTAGTCTCATGTTCCTTACTCTTACTGTAGTCTCATGTTCCTTATTCTTAGTCTCATGTTCCTTACTCTTAGTCTCATGTTCCTTACCCTTAGTCCGGTCTTCCTAACTCTTCACCTCTTAATTATTCTCTACATTTCTTTCTCCGCACTCTCTCAAGTTTATTTATTCACTGTCTCCACCTGTTCTTGTGGCGCACCTTATGTCTTGAAGGCCAGACAGAGGTGATGTTTTGTGTTTGATTATTAATGAGTGTCTTAGCAAGTGCATCGACTCAAGTGCACTGATGTCGAGGTACTAAGACAATGCTCGACGTCGATGGTAAGAAAACACACTTAACTTTTTTTATTTCGAGGTGGAATAGAGAGGAATTGATTATATATCTTTAAGGTATTAATGAATTGTTTTCTTGTTCATATGAGTTCTTAAGCCCCGTTGCCGCCTCGTTGTGCTGGTGATATACAGGTGTTGGTTATTATATTGGGGGAGTCAGTACAGCCGGCAGTCCATCGCCTATTTGCCTGTTAATTCTCCTCAGGAATCTCATCCAGGTAAGACCAATTAATCAGCGACAAATAAGGGAAGGTGTGGTGGAGTGCTGGGGCCAGGATCGGTCGTCACCTGCCAGCCAACCCCCTCGCTGCCCCTTTGTTTGCACTCCTCCCACACTTACACCTGATTTACACCCTATTAACGCCACATTTACACCTGATGTACACCCTTTTCACGCCACACTTTCATTTGATTTACACTCATTTTGTGTCATAGGTTCATATGATGTATGATATTTTTACGTCGTGATTACGCCAGACATTCTCTTTATTTAAAGCTCACATATGCCACATTTACATCCTATTTACACCCGGGCCGCAACAGGTGCTCACCTTGTTAAGTTCACCTACACTTGATTTACACTGTGTTTGCCGTCCTCGGTTTCCTATAACGTGTAATGGGATCTCGGCGTGTTTTATGTAGGAAGATCATGCATGGGTGTAAATTGTTCCTGGGATAAAAGACTACCCGAAGATCGAGCCAACAGCTTGCATCTGCATTATGCAAATCGAGGTATGCATAGCCAGAGCGTGGCGCATATATGCTTTGGTGCACTCACTGAACAGAACCTCCCTTTTCATACGAAGGATCCACCTGGGGTTAAGGCACCGGAAAAGCAAGATTATGTGTCTAGATCATTAGCACTGATCCGAGGGAGATTACGGTCTAATCCGGGAGTTGGGGGTCGGGAGAGACGCCGGAGCTCTCGCTCTAACAAGTTGATGCCGGGGAGATAACAGGCGGCCAGGGGTGGTGTTCTAGTACGCAGTATAAACACACTAGTCAAAGGCTCTACTTAGGTCACTTTTAAGGTCCTAGAAAATGGGGGGCGGATAGCGTTACTGGGTTTGCTCTATAATTAGAACCCTCTTAATCGGACTCTGCACACTTCAGCTGTTCTGCGCTGGACCGTCCCGAATATTTTAGTGCTTTTGGTGTGTTTCGGTAATTGTTCAGGTATGCCGCGGGTGAGTTAGGAGCCGGGGAGTGAAGCCAGCCGGTATGCGGGGCCTGGGTATGTGAGAGTACTAGGTAATATAATTTAAAGAATACAATTGCAAATGGAAGTTAGCTGAATTGTTATGGTCAGTTTGGAAGTGTGTGAAGAACCGCAGGCTAGTTATTCTCAGTTTATGAACGCGTCTTATAAGGGTTAGTTTTTCAGCTGTTGCCCGGGCATGTGGACTCTATACCTCTGGGACATAGGTGTCATAATAGACATTTCTCTTCTTGCTACACGGTCTTAGCGTAATTTCATTCGTGTGTCAATACGGTATAAAGCTTCTTACGACGCACTTGAAGCAGCCGCACTCTGAGACGCCACGCGAAAATGACCCCTCTGGAATATCATCATACAGTCCTCATTTGCGAGAGAAATTCCACTTAAAGCGTAATATTAGAAGGCTTGTGGGTGTAAAATAAGGAAGCATGACGGGTTAAGCCCTTTATGCAAAGCGTCCTGCCATTAAACCTCATTGAAACACAAGATTTGTACACATGTAACAGGGATGTAAACAGCGAGGTCTTCCCGGCCCTCAAGTGCCAGACGGGGCCGGGAATTCTTGGAGGAGAGGGGACTTACCGCTCAAGGTCTGGCTAAAGAGATACCGTCCAGTGTCTTATGAACCTCCTGGCTCTTATGTCTTGATGGCTGATGTTGAGGTCAGAAATTGATAGTCTTATTGAGGTTAGAATTTGGGTGAGTGTTAGTGTCTGAGGTAAGAGTGTGTTAGTGTCTGAGGTAAGAGTGTGTTAGTGTCTGTGAGGTAAGAGTGTGTTGGTGTCTGAGGTAAGAGTGTGTTAGTGTCTGTGAGGTAAGAGTGTGTTAGTGTCTGTGAGGTAAGAGTGTGTTAGTGTCTGAGGTAAGAGTGTGTTGGTGTCTGTGAGGTAGAGTGTGTTGGTGTCTGAGGTAGAGTGTGTTAGTGTCTGGGGAGTGGGGGTGTGTTGGTGTGTGTGGGGTAGGTGTGTTAGTGTCTGTGAGGGTAGAGTGTGTGTTTAGTGTCTGAGGTAGAGTGTGTTGTGTGTAAGAGTGTGTTGGTGTCTGTGAGGTAGAGTGTGTTGGTGTCTGTGAGGTAGAGTGTGTTAGTGTCTGAGGTAAGAGTGTGTTAGTGTCTGTGGGAGTAGAGTGGTGTGTTAGTGTCTGAGGTAGAGTGTGTTGGTGTCTGTGAGGTAGAGAGTGTGTTAGTGTCTGTGAGGTAAGAGTGTGTTTAGTGTCTGGGGTAAAGTGTGTTAGTGTCTGTGAGGTAAGAGAGTGTTAGTGTCTGTGAGGTAGAGTGTGTTGGTGTCTGTGAGGTAGAGTGTGTGAGTGTCTGTGAGGTAGAGTGTGTTAGTGTCTGTGGGGTAGAGTGTGTTAGTGTCTGAGGTAGAGTGTTAGTGTCTGTGAGGTAAGAGTGTGTTAGTGTCTGTGAGGTAAGAGTGTGTTAGTGTCAGAGGTAAGAGTGTGTTAGTGTCTGTGAGGTAAGAGTGTGTTAGTGTCTGTGAGGTAAGAGTGTGTTGGTTTTCAGTCTGAGTATTTCTGTTGAATTTTTATATATGTTAATATTTTTACGTAGACACAGTTCGAGTCATTCTAAGTATTTTCGTTCTACTAATTCCTCATATATAAATTGTCTGTTGGTTATTTCCATTTCCGGAGAAAGAAGAGGAGAGGGAGGAGGAGGAGGAAAAAGAGGAGTGGGAGGAAGAGGAGGAAAAAAAGAGTGGATGAGGAGGAAGAAAAAGGGGAGTGGGGGGAATAAGAGAAGTGGCAGGAGGAAGAAGAGGAGGAGTGGGAGGAAAAAGAAGAGTGGAGGAAGAGGAGGAGGAAGAGAAGAATCAGGTCGCAGGTGTTAGACAGTGTGTATATAGTAATGTGAACTTGTGGGCTTCCTAGTGTTAGTACAATCAACCAAACTACCTTTACCGTCTGCCACAATTAACACAATTTAATACAAAAAACACCGACTCATTCTTGGCGAGATGATATTAGCTATATTTGAAGGTTCCTTAGTGTATACAGGAGCTATTCACATGTTAGTTGTAATTTGACTATGAATATTTAATCCTAGTTTTGGGGATGTTTAGATCCGGGTCAGGAACGATTTTGGAATAAGTTGAAAATGCTGTTACAGATACCCTCCTTCCCCCTTCCCCCTTCCCCCTTCCCCCTTCCCCCTTCCACCCGTAACGCCCTTTATCATTTAATTATCGGTAATGTTCAGTTTTTTGTTATTTTCTTGGTGTTTATTTTTAGTACTGAATTTATTGGTTTATCTTATTGTCCTTATCATTTATTGTTTTGTTCTCTCGTGTATATGTTTTAGTATTTACTTTATTTTCTTATGTTTATTTAGTTTTTCTTTATTATCTCCTCCTTATGGTAGTGATGATCTCGACTCCTGGCTCTTGAATACTAAGGACTCGGAAGTAAACTTAATTTGCATAACTTAAAAAAAATGGATTTGTGTGTAGTTAAAGCCAGCAGCTGTCAACATCTGTGTCCTCGCCTGGCAGTGTGACTCATTATACTGTGACTGATAGAGAGAAAAGTGATATGTTTAGGCGTCTAGCGAGGAATAAGAATGATGGATAATAATGGTTGTAGGATTTAATGGTAGTGATGGAAATAGGTGAATAGGAAGGGATATGTGGGAAGATGGATGACAGACAAGTGTATTTATGTATGTTAAGCTATCCAGTGGGAGTTATTTAAAACCCAGTCTATGGATGATGGATATGTGATTTAGGAAGAGATGGATGTATGGAGATGGGTGGAAAGATGTATGGATGGATGGATGGTAAGTAAATGGGTAAAAAGATGGATGGTTCGGTGGAAAGATGGATGGATGGATGGATGGATGGTAAGTAAATGGGTAAAAAGATGGATGGTTCGGTGGAAAGATGGATGGATGAATAAAAATGCATTTGCAAATAATGAATGATTCGGGAATTTAAAATGCAACTCACAAAACAAAACAGTGGTTGAGAGATGTGTGATTAATGTTAGGAAGAGTGACTTGGGGGATTGCATACGCGTGAGTGGGGAGAGAGGGGGAGTCAGTGTGAGTGGGGTGGGGAGAGGGAGGAGTCAGTGTGAGGGAGTGGGGAGAGGAAGGGGAGTCCCTAAGTGTAGGCAAGAGTTGGAGGATGGTGAGGAAGACCGTGTTGGAAGTGGGGTGGACTGGGAGGGAAGTCCATGTACGGGTGAGTGGAGAGAGGACCTGTGCCGGTTATTTATGAGTGTGGCTCTGTCTGACACTCATACGTGGGAATATCTGTAGAGTTATTGCCGCTAGAGTGTGCCTTACCTTACCTTATGCTGTACCTTTGAGTGGTTGTGATCCCCTCCCTCCCTCCCTCTTGCTGTTGATGAAGTGCTCTGTCTCTGTCTGTCGGTCTGTCTGTCTGTCTGTCGGTCTGTCTGTCTGTCTGTCTGTCTGTCTGTCTGTCTGTCTGTCTGTCTGTCTGTCTGTCTGTCTGTAGATTGTTGTAGTGTGTTGTGATATTGTTGTAAAATAATCTTGATTCTGATGCCATCTCTGAAGTGTGTGTGTGTGTCTTGGACGTTGTAATGTAATATGTCCACAGGGAAATGCTGTACCTAATATGCCCCCAACACATAAGATGCTTTGCTTCGGTTCTGCCATCAATTTTTCCATCTATATATCTATCCTTCGCTCTGTCCGTGTTTTCGTCCGTACGTGTCTGTCCGTCTGTTCGTCCGTCCTCTGTTTCGCGCCCATTGCCAAAGTTCTCAACCAAGGGAATGACTCAAATGAATGTCTCCGCTGCCGTGTAACTCAGTAAGTCGCTACTGGGTTCAGGACGATGCGCCGAAAGGTCAAGGTCGAGGACAAGGTTCAAGGGTCAGCCGGTCTTCCTTAAGGGAGTCTCACCCACCTCATGTGTACTGGTTTTGAGTCTTCCGCTGGAGGCTAGTGTGTGTGTGTGTGTGTGTGTGTGTGTGTTTAGAGGAGTCGTAACTTACACTACAATTAAAAACTTTCTACACTGCATCGTTTTTTGTGGCGGTGAATATGTCTTTGTCATGAGTGTCTTTGAGTGTCTGAGTGTCTATGAGTATCAGGAGTGGCTGATGCTTATATTGAACTCTTATGCCACTACGAACACATATAAGCTTGAACGTATAAGACTCCAATAAGCTTGAGATCGGATAAAAACAGGTGAGGCGATATAATGTTACCCTGGGGGTGTTACTGTCATGAGGAGGCTCCAGGTATCTCAAGGTCACCTGCCTGTGTTTATGTCACTCACCTCACTCTAAGCTTAACTCGCTGAGGGTTTTTTTCCTTCTTCCTTCAAGTTATCTGTTGTTGAACGTTTAAATATATAATGCATTGGTGGTACACGTGTGTTTGTGTTGTCGTTTGCCTACATACATACATACGCGCGCTCACACACACACACACACACACACACACACACACACACACACACACACACACACACACACACACACACACACACACACACACACACACACACACACACACACACACACCTCACCTGTACTATCATCACTGTTTCCGTCTATATGTCTGGGCTTCGATTATTATTTCATCTACATTTATCCATCTTTCTCAGGAGTTATCAAAATATGTTTGTTTATTATAAGAAAGTGTTGTTGTCTAGGAGAGGACTGCTGGGCAAACATTTTGGTCCACCACTGTCAGACTCCCAGTGTGGGCCGCTTACGTCCCTCTGGCCGGGGCTGGGCGTTGACGCTAGTGCAACAACACACACTTACTGCGCCACCCTCAGTGTGTGTCTCACACTTACTGCGCCGCCCCTAGTGTGCCTCACACTTAATGGGTCGACTGGGGGCTGGCTGGGGGTCTTGATCCAGCGGTCGTTGGGTCTGGACACTTGCCCATGCTTAAGTTTATCGATTAACTTCATAAATTTTATCCTGGACTATATTTTCATATAATCTAAATTACTTGTATCTCGCTGTTCAAATTCATTATAGCCTAATTGATCCTAGCCTGTCTTAATCTAATCAATCCAAACTTAATCGAATCTAGCCAAAGCTAATCTAACCTAAATTAATCCTAACACATTCGTAGTAGACGTAATCTATCTAACCCAACCTAATGTAGCCTTCAGTAATTATAATATCGGGTGAAGTCTGACAAACCCGTCGACACTTTATGCCTCCCCCACACACCTCCACCCCCACCTCCCCCCTACCCCCACCCCCCACCCCCTTACAAGCGCCGAACTCATGTATAACTTGGTCATTCACGGTGTATTACTCGTCACTGGAGGCTGTGTGGGTAAGGGAGGTGATGGGGGGAGACTTTGTGAGCCAAGGAGGGTGGTGGGGCTCTGGTGGTTAGGAGATGATAGAGGCAGGATGGGGGGGAGGAGGTTTGGTCAGGACAGAATGCAAAGTGGGAGGTTGGTCCAGGACAGGTGCAAGGAAGGAGGTTTGGTCAGGACAGGTGCAAGGAGGGAGGTTTGGTGGGACAGGTGCAAGGGAGGAGGTTTGGTCAGGACAGGTGAGGGAGGGAGGTTTGGTCCAGGACAGGTGCAAGGGGAGGGGGAGGTTTGGTCCAGGAGGGGCGTAAGAGGAGGGGGAGGTAGTCCAGACGGGGGTGAAGGGGGGAGGGGGTTGAGATGCATAAACCAGGCAGGATAACCGAGCGAGGGATTAACACAGCACGCCCGTATATCATCCTAGTTAACCAAGCTATTACACCTCTGTATAACTTAGCGCCTTCTTTAACCAGGCGCGGCAAGAGGTAAGCATCCCACCACGGCCTCCCGCTGACCTCGTCGACCCTCCGCTCTCTGTACACAAGGGTCATTCTCATTTGTTTTGCGGTTTGACCACTTAGGTAAATCGTCGGTTAGATTACCACCTTGCGGCCAGACTCGCTGCCCTGTTCTAATGGCAAGCTGACGGCCGGCTTGTAAAGCGTCCACCGCTCTGACACTACCTCGTTAGGGCCCCACCTCCGCCCTCCGCTACACGCCGCCTCCCGCACCTCCCGCTCATCTCCCGCCGACCTGCGGCGCTGCCCACCTGCGGCCTCGAACCTGCTAGCGACCTCTGGCCTGTAAAGGAGCTGCGGTCCTCCGCGCCGTTTAACTAGAACCTTCTAGATGCCGAAGACCTGCCTCACCATCAAGCTGAGCACTGCTAGGTGCTGAGGACCTGCCTCGCCATCAAGTCTGGTACTACTAGGTGCTGAGGACCTGCCTTGTCATCAAGTCTGGTACTGCTAGGTGCTGAGGACCTGCCTTGTCATCAAGTCTGGTACTGCTAGGTGCTGAGGACCTGCCTTGTCATCAAGTCTGGTACTGCTAGGTGCTGAGGACCTGCCTTGTCATCAAGTCTGGTACTGCTAGGTGCTGGAACTGCTGCAACATCGAGCATTTGATAGGTAATGAAGAGCCGCCTCACCATGAAGGTCCTGCCGGTTAGTTTAGCTTAGCTTAGTTTAGATCAGCGTTGGGGTGTTTAATCTTCACGTCATTAGGATAATTTAACCATCGAAACTTAGAGATCCCGAACCACCACCTCCACTACCTCAAACCAATGTGTCCCACCTTATCTCTGAGCATCCCCGGGGAGGGTCACCATCACAGCTCCACCTGAGGGTCATGCCACCCCGCAGAAGGTCATGCCACCCACCAGGAGGTCATGCCACCCACCAAGAGGTCATGCCACCCACCAGGAGGTCATGCCACCCACCACCAGGTCGTACCACCCACCACCAGGTCGTACCACCCACCACCAGGTCGTACCACCCACCTGTCGTACACATACCTCACCCTCAAAGTACCTGTCCTCTCTGTTATCGTCTATAATATGTGGGTAATATTTTAGTACAGTATGTGGTGGGGGGGGGGGGTGTTCTGTCAGTACCCATAGTAATTAATATATATTTATTTACCCACTTTTTCAATCATTTATTTATTTATTCATTTATACACTACATGTAGTTAGTTATCCATTTACTTACTCAAAAACGATATAACATTCAATTCGTTATATATTTAATATCTTTTAGTAACGTAAGTGAACTCTAATCAACGTGTGGACGGGTGCAGTGTATTAAACGCAAAACAGGTATACAAAATGGCCTGATAATTACGTTGAGACTGTAGGTAGATACGCCG
The DNA here is from genome assembly GCF_018991925.1 of Homarus americanus. Lineage (NCBI taxonomy): Eukaryota > Metazoa > Arthropoda > Malacostraca > Decapoda > Nephropidae > Homarus > Homarus americanus. Next base: position 421,154 of record NW_024756966.1, read on the forward strand.
TCTTAGCACCAACTACTTGATAGACTGAACTTGGCGAATCGTTTTGAATCTCGACTCAATTTGTGTAGCTGTGTTAGGCTGTGGTAGGCTGTGTTAGGCTGTGTTAACTCAAGATGCTAAAATTAGTGTCACAAAACTTGGTACAATAGATTAACTTTCTTATCTTTGTTTTTTTTGCGTTTTCTCTCTTTCTTTATATTTGTTATTGTTATTTATATATTTTGTCTGATTCTTTTGTTTCTATTTATCATATTTCAGGGGCGGATCCAGGAGATTTATGAGGAGGGAGTTGGATTTTTTTTGTGGGGGGGAGGGGTAACGGAAACAAATTAAGAGGAAATAAACGTCACACTCCTCCTCACCTCATAGTAAAGCTACATAGTGAGTGATTATGTGGGAGGGTGAGCACACACACACACACACACACACACACACACACACACACACACACACACACACACACACACGCCACCTCGACCCAGGGCGATGACCAGGGACAGGGAAGCACTTGAGGTGTTTATAGATTAATTGTGAGAACCCATTATAACTGGAGTAAGGGAGGCTGGATTCTGACCCCCCCACCCACCTCCCCTTCATCCCTCATCTGGGTGTGTGTGTGTGTGTGATTATCACCGTTCTTTGAGGCGTAAACTAACATTGTTAATCCCACGGTGTTTAGGCCACCCTGCCCCGCCCTGCCTCAGTAGAGTATCTAGGCCCCACTCCCTCACCACCTGCCTCACCCCCTTAGTGATCTGCATTCTACCCCCAGTTAATTCACTCAGTCACATCACTTTACCCGCTCCATGCACACAAACCATGCAGGTGTCGGACCCATGGTAGTGATGATGGTAGTTGTGGTGGTGGTGGTGGTGGTGGTGGTGGTGGTGGTGGTGGTGGTGGTGGTGGTGGTGGTGGTGATTGAGATTATGAAAGTGATTTAAATTATGAAATATAAAAAAACAAAAACAAATCACGTAAAATCTATTCAAAATAAAGTCAATTATAAGCCTTAGAACAAAAACAAAACAAAAGACTAAATCCCACCCATTTTTTCACTCCCAAAAAAACAAGTTAGATGAAAATCCCCTGACGAATTTTGGTCTTCTAGGAAACATTTTAGTTCTGATTTCATAAGACACAGGATGGGTGTAAGTGTCGTGAGAGGTACACAGACTAGAGGGCCTCCACTGTACTCCGGGAGACGGTGTATATTTGAAGGGGGGCGGACCTCACACGTCGAGCTTGCCCGTGTTATGAGTCGTAGAATTTAACTGTCCTCGCGAGACATGTGGGTGGTGTGGGTGTTGGGATTCGACACCTGACCTCGCGAGATCAGATACCTGGCCTTAACGAGACGCGTGGTAGTAGTAGTGAGGGATTCGATAATTTGCATCTTAAAATTTGTCACCTGAACCTTGGAAGATTCAACACCTGAACCTTGGAAGATTCAACGACACCTGACCTTGCGAGATTCGACACCTGACCTCGAGAGATTACACACCTGGCCTCGCGAGACGTGTGGCAGGAGCGGTGGGGGGCCTCAATTTACTCAGTGGGACGTTGGGGCTGAGTAATAGTATTCTCGGCGTGGAGGAGAGTACGTGATGCAGGTGGGAAGACTGGCTCAGGTAGAGTAGTGGTGGGGGGTGGGGGTGGAAGTTTGGGAGAGAAAAATGGAACGGTGAAGTGGGGGAAGAAAGGAGGAAAGGGGGGCAAAGGAGATGGTTGTGAGTGAAGGGAAGGGGATGGGAAGGGTAGAATGGGGAGGAGGGAAACATGGAAGGACCGAGAGGGAGAGAAGGGAAAAAGAGAGATAAGATGAGAAGGGAAATAAATAGAAAAGAAGGGAGAAGAGATGGGGAAAGGCAGGAAGAGTGTGAAGGGAGAGGAGATGAAAGGAAAGCAGGAAGGAGGTAGGAGGAAAACAGACAGATTAAGGAGGAGAACGTGTTCCAGTTAAGAGTTAATTGGGGGGAGGCAGTGAGGGGGGGAGCACAGGTGGTGTTCAGCAAGACTAATGAGAGAGAGAGAGAGAGAGAGAGAGAGAGAGAGAGAGAGAGAGAGAGAGAGAGAGGAAAGAAAAAGCTATAAGTGTTTTTATTTGTATTTACGTTTGTATGCTTGTGTATGTATGTATGTCCATGTGTTAAGACGTGTGTGTGTGTGTGTGTGTGTGTGTGTGTGTGTGTGTGTGTGTGTGTGTGAACAATGAAAACCCAAAAGGCACCAACTTGATATGTCATTATTATTGCTGCCATTTATATTTTTCCTGTTTGTTGACATTTTTATGGCACTTCTTCCTCCACATGATTAACACATACAAGTATTTCAGACGAGACAACCACACCTGTGAAACAAATACAGGTGTCATACAGGTGTTCTCATTTATCAGATGAAGGAACACAACTTAGGTGGAACAAGCACAGACGTATTAGATGAAAGAACAATAACACTTCTAGAACATAACACAGGTGGATCATACGGAAGAACACAACACCTGTATATCATCTGAGACCTGTACCTCACTTTTCTCCTGGTGCATTTTTGAGGCGCTGGTTTGTGTAATTATCGGAGAAGCAAAGGTCATGGCAGAGAGTAATGACCATGGCACCGAAGAGATATAAATAACATCATCATTTAGTCGATTCTGGGGACGATATCGACAACAAGTGCGCTGTATAATTTACGGCTGAAATACTGCTGAAATATTGGTGCGTGTGGCCGCAGACTTTGAGGAGAGGGGCAGCGGTGGAGAGGTTTTGGGGCGGGCAGGCGGACGGTCGTGTGTATAGACAGCTGACTGAGGGTTCCTTGCGTCTGTATGTAGCTTAGAAAAGATACTTCGTCACGTACTGTATATAACACGAAGAAAATTCAAGGCGGTCCTCCCATTTATTGATCAGCTAATTCATGACACCTCTCTTCTGTGCTCGGCTTCCAGACAGTTATTTCTCTTTAGCGATATGAATTAAGTTATATCTGGTGTCTAGGTATAGTGATAGGAGTAGTATTGGTGTGGTTGTGGTGTGATGTGGTATGGTTGTGGTGTGGTGTGGTGTGGTGTGGCTGTGGTGTGGCTGTGGTGTGATGTGGTGTGGCTGTGGTGTGGTGTGGTTGTGGTGTCATGATTTGCTGAGTTCTAAGCTCAAACGACACTAATTTGTTGTTGTTTTGTTTATGTGGCAAGGCTGGGATAAAGGTTGTGTGGGGGAGAGGGATGTTGTGTGACTCCCAAGTCTTTTAACATGTCCCCCGGCCAGGATTATCGCGAGTGTTGTTGTTGTTGTTGTTGTTGGATCTTGCTTATAATACCACCTGTCACACTGTCTACATCTTACCCAACAGTGAATTAACCTTCCTGGGCGTCTTAATTTTTTTTTAAAGTTTATGAGTGAGTTGTGTGTGTGTGTGAGTTAGGAACCTTGAGGGTAAAATTCTTCTATTATTTTTTACCGAGGTTAACAGGTGAGGAGATGGTGGTCTGGTTAACGGGGTTGACTGACTGACTGACTGACTGGTTGGTTGGCAAGCTTGAGAGGACAAACACGACCCAGTCTGCTTTATCCCCATCAAAAGCAGAAGGACTCCATGTAGGATTTAAGGATCCTCCGCCTCTGCTTATGGACTGATATAAGAGCATATAAAACTATTGAGCGAGCTGGACATTATTGCCCTCGGGATCAATGGGGGATTGTCCAGGCGTTAAACAGGCTGGTCTCTGAAAGCCATTGCAGGTAGGTTTAAGTATGACGTGCGTGTGCTTACCCATGACGTACACATAAGTAAATAGTTGATGAAGGGGACTTGTACAACACACAGGTTTGGTCATTTGAATGTTTTTTTTATTTTTATTATTTGTAGTTTGTTTGTTTTGTGATGTTAAAATTCATGTGGGGGTCTTGATGCTTACTTGTTTTTGTTTTATTATTTATTTACTTTATACATTACTTCCTTTATGGCAAAATATTATACTAATTTGATTTTGTATCTGTGAGACTTAGTTGTATTGTGAATGATATTAACGCGTGAAGAGTGTGATGATCTGAATCCTAATATGTTTGAAGGAATATTTTACTTATATGGATAACAGTGAAATAAAAAGAATCGACAGTTCAACATCACTATAAATATTTCCTCCACGATATAACCAGAAAAAAATGAGTAAAAACAATAATAATCTGAAATCGTCGTCGTCAGGAGGCAGAAGACGAAGCCACAGGAAGGTTTGCGTGGCACCTCAAGTTCATAACCCGTGAAATGCACCATTAAAAACTGGTTAAAAGGCGATTAAACGAAGGTAGAATTGTAAAACCTAATCAAGATATGTCTGGTACCGAAGGAGTCTTGCTGGTGTACCTGCTGTGGTGTACCTATGTGTGTGTGTGGGGGGGGGGGGTACAATCGGCTCCACTTACACCTGGTACAGTTGCTGGTGCGTTTTGTGAGATGTGGCAACTCTCTGGACTGCTTATCTAGCATCCTTCAAGGTCTACAGAAGAGCCCAGATATTAGTACCACTGCTTCTGACTGTGTGGTACTTTGTGAGACTCGCTGGATCTGTGGTATCTTCCTGACGTGGCAAACCTTGGTCCACCTGGGCGAAGGAGGGGGGGTGAATGAAGGAGGGAGAAGGCGTGGTGTTCTTGCGGGGACAAATTATGTGGTATGTGCATGTTGGAGATCAGTTTCTACCCACTTACATACAAAGAAACACACACACACACACACACACACACACACACACCTGGCTTGACATTAAAAAACACGCATACAAAAAACGGAAAAAAGCAGGACCTCTCAAGCGATACAACACCACCAAAACACGTCCTATTAGGCGATGTGTACGTGTGTAAACCAGGTCATAGAGAGAGACGTACGAGTGTTGGAGAGCATCGCCTTCTTTGTTGGAGCGCCAGTGTTGGGGGGAGGGGCGATGGCAGGCAGGGCTTATCCGGGTTCCACGTACAGTACTATCTCCCTATAAAACTCATTATTTGTGTGTGTGTGTGTGTGTGTGTGTGTGTGTGTGTGTGTGTGTGTGTGTGTGTGTGTAGTGGTTAGGTTAGGTTTGTATTTGTTTTGTGGTGATTTTATTTACCCTATTTTTTATTTTGTTTTGACTAATAAAAATATGGTCGAAAATTTTATTAGATTCGTGAAGTTAGGGTCGCAGGGGTCAGAGGTCATATTGGGTTAATTGGTCAAAGTTCTTATTTGTATTTATTTGTAAGTTATTAAGAATGTTTAATGTATTTGTCTTGTTTATCAGCCTTGTGTTATTTCTCCATCCTTCCTCCTCCTCATCCTTCTTCCCCTTCCTCATTCATCTTCCTTCTCGTCCTTTCTTCTCTTCATCCTTCCTTCCTCCATACTCTCAACCCTCCCATTCTCCTGTACACTCACCTTCCCATCCTTCCATACTATCTCCCTCCCATCCTTTCATACCCTCACCCCCTCCATACCCTCACCTCCTCCACCCCCTCCCCACCCTCCATACCCCCCCCTCCATACCCCCACCCTCCATACCCCCCACCCCCTCCATACCCTCACCCTCCATACCCCCACCCTCCATACCCCCACCTCCATACCCCCCAATCTCCATACCCCCACCCTCCCATCCTTCCCTTCTCTCATTACTCTGTTCTCACCCCCCACCATGCCTCCTGACGTCTGGGAGGGGCTGAAGGTCAAAGAAATTTATCGAGAGGCGATGAAATATACAGTGACAGGGCAGAGAATTTGGCGGCCTGGATTGAATTAACGCCATGGATTCAATCACCTGTAACTGCCTCTATGCCTGTTGACTGGCTGGATTAACTGTGCACCACCTCTCTCTCTCTCTCTCTCTCTCTCTCTCTCTCTCTCTCTCTCTCTCTCTCTCTCTCTCTCTCTCTCCACTCATTGACTGACTTACTGGTTTCAATTCATACCAACTGGGGTTTCTCTTATGAATAAATAGATGGTTTTACAGAGTAGGCTGTGAGAGTCCATAACAAAGGAAATTTCTCTCGTAAATAGATAGTGTGTGTGTGTGTGTGTGTGTGTGTGTGTGTGTGTGTGTGTGTGTGTGTGTGTGTGTGTGTGTGTGTGTGTGTGTGTGTGTGTGTGGACAGTATTCATAGCAGTACGTGATATATCTTGTAAGTAAATACAATGTTCAGGTATTGGGAGTGAATTAGCGATTGAAGTTTCTTTTGTCGATAAGAAAAAAAATATTTCGAAATTAAATTGAAACCAAACCAAGGAATTATGCAATTTTTTTTCTTGTAGATATTTATAGTACAGTACTCTGATAATAGATTGAATTCATAGTAATAAAATAGTTCTCGACCATGTGAATGCTACAGTACCGTTATGATACAGCACCGTTACTGTACCTGCCCTGTACCCATTCAAAACCTGTATTCTTGTAGTTGTTTCTGAATTAGTCTTCTAAATCTGGATCCGTCAATTAATGTTCAGTGAATGGATCCGATCGTATTCATTATTTGAGAGTTGAATGCTCGGGTATTAAGTGTGTGGTGAGCGGGCAGAGTCCTCGTGGCAGGGTACAATTAGCGATGATTTAAGGACACTCACGGTGACGGCGTGGAAGTCATCGCCACCGAGTGATAATTCAGGGCGTCTCCATTAAGTCCGTGTTCCGCTTCGTATATACGTGTTGCGTCGCTGCTGCCTTGTGGCGTACAGGTCAGGGACTACTGTGGCTCGCTGGCTTGATTTATTGATTTTTGACTTACTCTTTTATTAGGGGTACGGTGGCCGAGTGGATGTAGCTTTCGCCTTCTGTCCCGAGAGTCGCTGGTTCGCGTCTGTAGGGAACGCCAGTACACCTAGTGTGTTGTGTAGGTGCTGCTGACCCCTAACGCTGTGGGATCTACATTGGAAGTCACCTGAAGATATATTAGTGACAGGAGCTTGTTAATGTTAGCTTCATACAGTGACCTGCTGTGTCTAGTAACTGGCGGTCACACACACACACACACTTCATGTCGGCTTGTTTATTAGTTTTTTTGTTTATATCCGGGCCACTACGTATTGCGCTGGTCCTTAGAACTGGCGGCCACTGTACACTCTCCTGGTTCTTGCACCCTTGATCCGCCGGGGATAGAAAACACCCATAAGAAGCAGGAGCAGCAGAAGGGGATGAAGAGGGAATGTCGTGAGCCAGCAGAACTGCAGCGGACAGGTAGCAATGGAAGAGACAGGTATCAGTGCGGCAGACAGGCGGCACTGCAGGAGACGGGCAGAGGTGTTGAAGACAGCTAACACTCAGACACACACACATACACCTCGCACGCACCCACACCGTCACCAACACACACACACACACACACACACACACACACACACACATACTTCACCTTCCTACCCCTATCTCCATCTCCGCCACCCATATCACTATCCCCATCACCCTCTGCACCACCCATACCACCATCTCCACCATCACCCGTATCCCTACCAACACCATTTCCTTACACGGCGTGACACCTTCTCTAAGACTCTGCCGTTTTCCTTAAAATAAATCCCGGCCGTAAAACCTACCACGATACTCAGCCTTCCCTTGCTGCCATACTAGTGAACATTACAACACACTGCCGCAGATAAACATGTCTCAAGACCCCTGTCCATAATAACAAAACCTCTCCTATAATAACAAGACCTCTCCCTTAATAGCAAGACCTTTCTCTTAATAACAAGACCTCTCCCTTAATAACAAGACCTCTCCCTTAATAACAAGACCTCTCCCTTAATAACAAGACCTCTGCCTTAATAACAAGACCTCTGCCTTAATAACAAGACCTCTGCCTTAATAACAAGATCTCTGCCTTAATAACAAGACCTCTGCCTTAATAACAAGACCTCTCCCTTAATAACAAGACCTCTCCCTTAATAGCAAGACCTCTCCCTTAATAACAAGACCTCTCCCTTAATAGCAAGACCTCTCCCTTAATAACAAGACCTCTCCCTTAATAACAAGACCTCTCCCTTAATAGCAAGACCTCTCCCTTAATAACAAGACCTCTCCCTTAATAGCAAGTCCTTTCTCTTAATAACAAGACCTCTCCCTTAATAACAAGACCTCTCCCTTAATAACAAGACCTCTCCCTTAATAACAAGACCTCTCCCTTAATAGCAAGACCTCTCCCTTAATAACAAGACCTCTCCCTTAATAACAAGACCTCTCCCTTAATAACAAGACCTCTGCCGTAATAAAAAGAAGTGTAATTGAAGGGAAGGAGAGGATAGGTAAACATTCAGTGAGAGAAGAGAGAATAGAGGTAGAAATCGGGGTTAGGGAGAGGGAGAGCCAGGTGAGGTAGGAAGGGATAGGCAGCTGGTAGGTGGGTGGGTAGGGAAGGGTGAGAGGGGGGAGAGGGGAGGGCGGGCGAACGAGTGAGGGGCGGGCAGCGGAGGTGGGGCTCCAGTCCCGTATATCAGCATAGGGTGTCAGAAGACTGGGCTGGGGTGGGCGCACGTCACTCACTCCTGTCTGGCTACTGGGGCCGCCGAGTGAGGGAGGCGCGAGGGATGAGGGATGGGGAAGGGAGGGGCGTGAGGGAGAGGGGGGCACGGGGGATGAGGGGAGAGGAGAGGGATGGAGAGGGAGAGGCGTGAGTGTTGGAGAGAGGGAGGGATTTGTAGAAATAGGGGATGGGGAAGGAGCAGGGGCGTTAAGAGATAAGTAACGGGAAAGGAAAGAAAAGAAACGGTGAAAAACGATGGAAAAGGATGCACTCGGGAAGAGAGAAAGAGAGAGAAGAAGAAGCACGAGGCAGTAGCGCTGGGGGAGGTCTTCAGTGAGAAAGGGCGACGACATTTTTTGGTCACTGGTGTTGAATACTGGAGGGAAATTTGGAGATATGCATGAATGAAGGGTCAGAAAGAAACTGAGACGAATTGAAATTTTTAGATATGCATGAACGAAGGATCAGAAAGAAACTGAAGGAAACGAATGTAATTTGGAAATATGCCTGGACGAGAGGTGAGAATGGAGCTGAGAGAGCGAATAAAATCTGAAGACACGCATGAATAAAAGGCCAGAAAAGGAAATTAAGAGGCGGATGAAAACTTGGGAAGATTTTCGGGAACAAATGGTTAGAAAGGAAACCGAGGAAGAGGAGGACATTGGGGTGGGAAAGGTATTCATAGTGGTAGAGTTTATTAAAGATGTGAATAAGACGATTGAGTCACTGTCTTACCTGTTACGTATAGTTCTGTCAATGGAGGGGTAGCAGGAGGATCGATGGTAGATAGGCTCAACTCTGGAAAGGAGGACTTGGAGTGGTCACTGTAATGTTGGAATAATGTTTTGAATGGTAATTGATTCAGGTAGTTGCCCGAGGGAAAAAAGTAAAGAGTAGAAACGTGTATTTGTGTGTTTCTACCCATTGTTTTGTGGAGTGGGAGAGAGGACAGTATGTTTCTGGGTTTACGGGATAACACCATACGTTAACCTTCTTTATATTTCATTTTACTCTATAATTCATACATTTAAAGATTTATTGGAGGGTGAATTGCGACAAGGGAGGTGGTGGGAGTCAGGGGCCACACATATGCAGCGAACACCAGGGGGAGGGAAGGAAGGGATGTAGAGGGGAGGGAGAGGAGGGAGGGAAGGACGGACGGGATCCCCAGGTAAAGTGGGGCTAAATAACTGGTTTAAGGTAAGCGGTTATGAAGAGCAAGGACTGGGAGAAATAAATGGATGGGATTGAAAGTTTTGGAAGTGTGAGCTGCCCAGAGATTGTTGGGTAATGGCTGGGTGATGCTGTCCTAGCCTCCTCCGTCACCCCCTACCTCTGTGTGTGGGTGGTGGCTGCTTGTACGTTTGATTGTCATATTGTTTGTTTGTTAGTGAACCCGTATGTGTCGTATGTTCCCGTGACTAACAGGACGTCTGTTTGTATGTCAGTCTAGATGTGATTTTGTCTGCTTGTCAATGTGTCAGTATGTTGTATACCTTCCTCCTTACCGTGTTAGAGTGCTACAACATAGTCAAGTTTCAATACCGTAATGAACAAGTAATTATCTACCTGAGTTACACATTAACCTTTGACGTGTTTGTGTACAAGATGACCTATAATGATGCACATTGGTCCTAAGTAACATTGTTGAACTCTTTGTCGGATTAAAATCTCTGCACATGTAATTATGTTTTTGTTTTGTTTATACAGTAACGTGATGAAGTGTAAAGACTTTGTCCACTTATGCTGTAGCGCTACATGACGGAGCTTGAATAGTGGAGCATAATAAGTCTCTTCTTGAGGCACATAAAGCAGCCTCTTCTCCTGCCACGGTGTCACAACAGAGTCACAACTCCAAGCGGGTGAGTGCCAGGGTGTAGCGGCATGGGAGTGACGGGGGCCTGGACCACCCACCACCACCATGTAAACAAAACCCACGTGGGGGAGGCACTGGTGATGCTGCCGAGGCTTGAGTGTGGTGAAGCTTTATACATAACACTATGCAGGTCATTTAAACTTATACACACACATGGTGGACGAGGATCTTGTATAGTGTATGATTCAGCCTCCACCTCGCCTCCGTAACCAAGAGTGCTATCTGGCACCTCTGGCCGACCTAAACATTAATCAGTGCTTGATAATCTCCCACACGTGTTGCTGGCAGAGTGTACAGCGGGGGTCACGAGGGATGTACTTGTCGGGAGGCTGTAGGTGTGCTGAACGTGTGGGTGTAAGGGTGATGTAGGTGTCAAGTGTCGGGAGAGTGTTGGCAGCCAGGTGGAGGTGTGGGGTGAGGGTACAGGTACAAGGTGTAGAGGAGGGGGGGGTGGGGGTAGACGGCGGGGACATCAATCACCAGTCGTCAACTGTCACACTCAGCCCACCCTCCACCCCGCCTCCAACACCTACACGTCCTCCACTGCCCATCTTCCTGCGAGTGTTAATGTTGGACAAAAATAAACGAGTTTTGCTTTAGTTATAGATGTTACCCAGCTTGTTGAGACGTGAAGGCTGGGGACACTGCCTCCTGGGGAACAATCATCTTGATGGGGGAAATACAGTACAATAGTTGGATTACCTCACCTCAGTCAAACGGAAAGTCAGCGCGTGATCAGCAAGACACATACAAGTGTTGGAGCTCAGTAAGTGAGTGTGGGCCCCGCACGCTGTGTCAACACAAGAGTACACACTGTGTGCAAAACTTGTGCCTCTCTCTGCCCGAGGAGGCCACCAGCTAGAATTACTCTTGTTTATTTTAATTATATCGGGAAGGTGGAGTTTGTGGACGTGGCTCTTAGTCTACTTCACTTGCTGCCTCAGTTTGTATCTTTGTCATCTTAATCAGCGTCTTTATTATACACACAGAGAGTTGTCCGTGTTGGTCAGGAAGGATATTGACATTTATAATTTATAAACTGAATTGAAGTATTTACATAACAATGAGGGTAAAAAATAAACAACGAAATGATAAATAAATCTTAATATTCGCTTACGTGATGGTTTTGGTCTGTATGTTGTTGGTGTTGACCAGCTGTACCGAGGACGGAGAGAGAGAGAGAGAGAGAGAGAGAGAGAGAGAGAGAGAGAGAGAGAGAGAGTTTACTGTTCATTTTCCTGGTAATTCCTCATAAAGTCAAAAGCCAGCAGCTAACAAGAGAATACTAAAGTAGCTCTGGATATCATGGTGAGTGATATACGAGGAGACAGGTAGAGTCCCACTAAGTATAGACTGAAGAATGACATCAGAAGGAGAACTGTGAGAGGGGCTGTAAGGTGTTGACCTCTGTGTCTGGGGAATGAATATAGAGAAAAAAAATTACTTTGTGGGCTGAATTGTTTAAAGAGGAAAGCAGAGAGGAGGGGAGAGAAGATAAAACAAAAGAGAGAAAAAAATCAAGAGACATTACAATGGTGTGACGTAGATATTCTGATTATTCTGGTGACGGTGTAGAACAAATATTACGTCATTGGGTGAAGAAGCTCGCGCCCATTTTTCAAGACCACGAATGCAAGATCAGATCAGGAATTTCGTCGACCAATCATAGTGCTCCCTTACACGAAGTGGAGTATCTCGAGTTGCCTGATTGGTCAGGTTCAGTGTTGATCCAGTGGGGGATTCTCACACCTTGAAAGTCTTGGGGTTGAGGGAGAGAGAGAGGGAAGGGGGGTAGGGAGGCAGGTCAGGAAGGGAGGTAGGGAGGGGGAGGGAGAGAGGGAAAGAAAAAGTGAATCAAAAGGATATAAAGCCAATCTTGCAGCTTTTTTTTATGCAACATCACGGAAACGTTCCAAATATATAGAGTTAATCTGCAATTCAAACGAGGCATTTTCCAACAGGGAGCCAGAAAGGGGAATTTATGCGACTCTAGAGTGTTATCAACATCGCTGCCGCCCGAGAGATGTTTGTACGGTAGTGGTGATGTTTTAAGTGTGGCAAATGAAGAGGTATAGAGTGTGTGTTTTGGTCAGCTGCCGTGTTGGGTGTTGCTCCTGCTGCTGCCACCTTCAGGTAACTTCTTGTGTATATCTGGTGATTATACACAGACACAAGTTATCGTCTCTCTCCACGGTAAGGATTAGAGTAAGCAAGCTCTCTCTCGTTCTTTTTTTTCGTTTTCTTTTCTCCCTCTTTCTTTTTTATCTCTAATGGGGGTTAAATTGGGGTAATGGAGGGTTAGGTTAGGTTAGGGGGTTGTAATATTCAAGGGTTAGGTTATTATTGTACCCTGTTGTTATTATCCCTGGGGGTCAAATTACAATAATCTGGGGTTGTTAATCTCTGGGGTTAAATTATAGCTCTCCGGGGTTATATATATTCAAGGGGTTTAAGTTATTGTAAATAGAAGGTAATTACACATAGCAGGGATTAAATTGTACTCTTGGGGGGTAAATTTATCGTACTCAGTGTGTTAATGTACTCAGAGGGGTAAAGAAGTCGTATTGTAGGGGATTGTTAGTTGTGGTACATAACGGGTTATTATCGTACTCAAGGGGTTATTAATGTACTCCAGAGGTTATTAATTGTCGTACTCGAGGGGTAACTGTACTCCAGGGGTTATTATTTGCCGTACTCGAGGGCTTATTGTACTCGAGGGGTTACTGTACTCAAGGGGTTACTGTACTCGAGGGGTTATTGTACTCAAGGGGTCATACTCGGAGGGTTATTGCACTCAAGGGATTGCTTGATCGTCCCTCAAGTGGTTACGTTAGGGTATGCGAGTGATGAAGCTATCGTTACCTAGCGTACAGTACAATGCAATCCTCAGTATAACGTGTGGCCCTAACTTAACCTAACCTAACCAAACCTTACCTTACCTTACCTTACCTTATCTTACCTTACCTTACCTTACCTTACCTTACCTTACCTTCTTTTCTGTTTAATAAATGAAGGAGGTTGTGTATACGCGTTTGTTGAGATTAAGTATAAGACTTGAGGATTATCTCTGTCTGTGAGTCGCTTGTGAGCTAAAGTGAGGTGGTGGTGAGTCTTGTAGGTTTAGTCTTTTGGTCTTAAGAGTTTTTATAAGACTATTGCTTTGGGTCTTTGCTGTTCTCGTCTTCTCTTCTTCCTCCTCCTCTTCCCCCTGTGGTTCACATGGACGTGGGTGATTCTTGTTCTTCATATTCCTCTCGTGGTTGTTCCTCTTCTCCCCGACAAATGGCTTTTTTACTCATTGAGGATATCAAAACAGAAGGAATATTTCACATTGAGATACATATCACTCACTCACTCACTCACTCACTCACTCACTCATCAGCACCCCAACATTACAAATACCAACCTCACAACATGACGACTACCATAAGCACAGCCACAACAACAACATCCACTACCACAGCAAACAACAACAACAACATCCACTACCACAACAACAACGATACCCCCATCACAACAACATGATCACTACTACCACCACCACCACCCTACCCTACCACAACACTGCAGCTACCATAGGGGCCTCTCCACATACCCAGGGGCACAAAGCACCTCGACAAGTGGGCCACCACCTTCACCACCACGACTACCGTCTCCAGCATCGTAACCATCACCACCAACACCATAATCATGCCCATCATCACCATTCCTGTCATCATCCTCACTCCGGCAGCATCCCATCTTACACCCTGCCTATTCTGAGCAAGCGAGCCCTTCCCTTGAAGCGTGTCTTGGCTAGCCTGTATGCAGATGAACCTCGCTTACACCCCGTCATATAACCTCGTCTACTCTGCTCTTATCCCGGATCTCGGCTCGATTTACTAACCATCTGACTCAAGATCAAGTAACCGAAAACGTTATGAGGAAAAGTGATCACCGAAGCCCCGAAGATGATTCACAACCAGGGGTTCATTCGGCTTGGGAGGGTTTCGATTGCGTGTCCGAAGCGAAAATAAATTCTCCCCCGACTAAACTAAGCTAATCATAAGGTTGGCAAATTAACAAACGAAGCGGCAGCTGGTTGGTTGGTTGGTTGGGGTGTTGGGGGACGAGTGTGGATGATGGTGGCTGTTGGCTGCGTGTGGTTGATGACTTGTTTGGGTTGAGTCGTGCCCGGCCCGCCAGTGTTTTAACGAGGTTATAAACCTATTTAACGGCGCTGCTTTCTGACGATGACTTGGTTCACACTTTGTCCCGTAATTGTACTTTTAATTGTACGGTTGATTGTGTTGAGGTGTGTGTTGCGGTGATGTAGTCAGTGTTGTGGTATACGTGACCCTGTAGGTGTTGCTGGTGGGTCACAGTGTTGATATAGTAAAAGGTGCCTTGCTTTAGTGTGTGTGTGTGTGTGTGTGTTCAGTCTAGAAGCTTGACGTGAACAAATGAACACTTAAATAGAATTCTTAAAGTTTGTTAAGCGTCACCTTTAATAATGAATCTGTTTCTTACGTGTTAAACTTGGGGTTGGGTGGATGAAGGATTGCAAGGCCTGGTGTTGGGTAGGGTGTTGATGGGTGGCATGGGGTGGTGGAGGGAGTGTGGGAGGGATGGGGGTGGTGGAGGGAGTGTGGGTGGCAGGCTGTTGAGCGGCGTGGGTGCCTGACAGGTCGGCCCTGGATGGGTGGTATAGGCTTTAGCGAGGGACCAGAGAGGGTGGTGAGGTGGTGGTGGGTGGCAGGGGCTTCTAGCAGATGTATTGCTTGGTTGCAGGGATAGACGGAATGGGATGGGTGGGTGGTTGACGGGTGGTTGTTTGTAGGTTGGGTAGACAGATGGGTTGCGGGTGATAGCGTGTGGGGGCTGAATGAGTAGGTGGATGTGGCAATGGGCAGATGGGAGATATTCTACAGGGTGGGTACGGTGGGTGGGTAGGTGGGTATCGAGCACTCCTCCCCCCCTCTCTTCCTTGGCCTCACGAGCGACTCACCCAAGCCTGACGGAGAACACCATAAAACAATTAATCCTGCCCGGCCTGCTCGTGGGGTCCTCCTCCTGCCGGATATATCGCCAACAAATGAGCGATTTACCTCAGAAACTGGAGAGATAAACTAGCCAGAGAGACTTGAGAGGCCCCCCTCCCGTGGAGGGTCTCACACGTCCCTCCCACATTATCAACGCCAGGTACCAAACGACCGTGTAAAACCCCACTCCGGAGTTATGTGCGATTTGGCGTCAACACATCATTTTTGCACACCACGACGCTAGAGGGTGGTGGGAGGGGTAGAGGCGGGGGGGTTGAGGAAAGCATCTGAATGTAAAGGGAAGGAAAGGGAGACATTAGGGGGAGTTGAGTGTAATAGATTAAGAGTGAGGTTTTAAAATAATGTTAGAGAAAGAATTGCCGTGGCCGAGTGGAAACTGAGCTCACCTGGGCACACCTGGTGACGAAAATATCACCCCAAGAAGCCCACGTCAATATTCTCAACAAATATTCCTATGATGATTTTAGCCTAACTGAGAGGACTTATACCCGACCCACCTTGGCTCAGCCTTATAACCAGTTCCCAGTCAGCCTTATAATCTGTTCCCAGTCACTAGCTTCCCTCTGATTACCAACGAGAGGACACAGTTAGTGGGTTTATCAGTGCAACTTTGGATGGCATTTATGGTGGCCAGTTTTGTGTCGTGTGGTGATGCGGTAAAACCTATTCTCACAGGTCTAGTCAGGGAGGTTACTGTTGATAAGGAAACAGTTTATTTAGCTGGAAAAAATACCAATACGAAGTGAACAATATAAATGTTAAATAAAATCATAGTTAATTTAGTGATTGAGACGAAAGAAGGATTTTTTTATTTAGCCTCATAAAAGAACTGGTGTGGTAATCAGAGAGTGAATCAAAGGTGTGAACTATGAACCTAGCAAAATCTTAACGCCAGGTGGTAGCGAGTGATAATGAACTGAGCTTACCTGGGGAAGAAGACCATCAGAGGCGCTGTATGATTAACGAGCTCCCCCCCCCTCGCAAACCACCCAACACTTACCAACCAATCAGCGAGCTTGGTCTAACTAGAGGACATTATAAAAGAATAAATAACATCTTAATTTACAGTGGACGAGAGAGCCACAGGGACATAAATCATCCCCCAGTCTGGCCATTCAGGGTCAGGTCGGGTCTATAAGGACATGTTAGTGATCATAGGATATACTCTCTTAATTGCTCACCTGATCTCCACAGTCCGGGTGTGTTCCTTCCATCACCTGGTAGTGTAGATAGGTAACCTCTCTTCGTATTCTTTTTGTTCTTCTTCTTCCTTGTTTATTCTATCTGCTTATCCTGCCTGCTTATTCTCACCCCTCCACACCTTCCACACTCATTATTTCAATTATTGTCTCCTCCTCCTAATCCAACATCCTCTTTTCTCTTTCTTACAGTTACCAGTTCAAAGATTTTCCCTCTCACAGTCACCAGTTTAAGGGTCTTTTTCCTTCAAGCACCAGTTCAAGGATTCCCCACTTCCGTACAGTCACCAGTTCATAGTAATCTCGTCTCATGCCTCACCTTCCTTCCTCCCTTTCTTACAGTCACCAGTCTATGATTCCCCTCCCCTTTCCGTCCCTACAGTCAACAGTTACCCTCCGCCCCTCCTCTCCTTATAGCCAGTTACAAGTTTGAGGACCCTTCACTTCGTTACAGTCACTTTGTACTTAGGTTTTCAGAAATGTAAATACAAAACAGCTGATCCGGAAGTACTGGCAGCCGACTGACACATTACAGTATAATACTTGTGGAGGTACAGTGCTCTCTCTCTCTCTCTCTCTCACTCTCTCTCTCCTCTCTTCTCTCTCTCTCTCTCTCTCTCTCTCTCACCTTAAAGGGAATTCAGGTTATTTTAATATGTCGTCTAATTTTAAACACAAACTGATATGAGGAAAAAACTTGTATTCAGATTAGCTTTGTGGAATTATTTTACAACTCGTGTTACTGGTACCGTGTGTGTGTGTGTGTGTGTGTGTGTGTGTGTGTGTGTGTGTGTGTGTGTGTGTGTGTGTGTGTGTGTGTGTGTGTGTGTGTGTGTGTGTTGTCCCTTGACTGTAAGAACTAGTATAGACGAAATTATTTACCGTCAAGAAAAAAAAAAACATACTAAGTCCCTGGTTCTATTAATAATGTCTTGAAGGATTTAGTCTCGTATAAAAAACCACCAAGATGTCCAGCATTGATCAGCGTTACAATTATGGACGGAAGGAATACAGTTAGCGTGTAGTGAACTAGAGGGGATTAACCGTACCTACACCACGGTAAGTACATCAACACGCTGCTTTGGTTTCATCTTCCCCCCAAAAATATTCCAGCCACAAGAACGTGCTCGCCTTGGGGCCCCCCACTCCACTGAGTCGATTTTCCACCATCTTTCCCCCAAAATATGACTCTTAATGTCTTTCGGATTGAGAGCTGTAGTTCCAGGGCTGCTTAACATTGAGTCGTGGGTATGCGGGCCGACAGTATAGATACCTTGATGATCCCCAGTTGGACAGTGGCACGTGAGAAATGAGAGGTTCGCGCCCTGGTCAAGCCTCTTATCTTGAATCGAATCAATAAAATGCACATTGTGTGGTCTTCTCAGCCATAAAATGAAAACGAGCTTATTATTTGATTATCAGGGAGAAGCGGTACGTATTTAACTCTGTTTAAATATGCAGATACATACCCACTTCTCCTCCTCCTCCTCCTCTCTTCCCCCCCCTCCTTCACCCCCCTCCCCCCCACGAAGATCTGGAGACAATCTGTGGCGCCATCTTGCAGGCCAAATCTTGCTAAGTCGTACTCTGCCATGTTCTCCAGTTCTCTTAATTATCCTTCTGGTCGTCCCCGCAGGTAGTGATGCAGGTGGGTAATTACACGCAGGTTGATTACGAGAACCAGTTAATTAATTTGTGTTTATCACGCTTGGTTGGTTCTCAGGGGGAGGTGAGTGAGAGGTTGTCAAGGGGGAGTGAAAGGTTCTCTAAAGGGAGTGGGAGGTTCTCAGAGGGAAGTGGGAGGTTCTCAAAGGGGACTGGAGTGGGAGGAGGTTCGCGAGGGGGGGTGGGAGGGAGCACATTAGTATTCCCCAGGTAAGCGAACCCCGGTCAAAACCTGTGATTTTTACCAAGTGTCTTTTTTACGGTTTCGCTTTAATACCCTACAATTAACTCGTTCATTATCGCTAACAGCTCGCCTCCTATTGGTCGAGACGCTCCACTGTAAGTTTTAGATCAACCACTTCTAAGGGTCATTCCAGGTGCTTTATGAATATGAATATGATCTTAATTGAAGTATTTACTCGGCGCCATTTTAGCCACCAGGGCTCAGGGAAGGTGAAGTCTCTCTGTTTTGGTAATTTTGACCTTAAATTGACTCTGACCGAGAGGCGGTTTTTGCCCACCTGTGGATGGGAGCTTCAGGAGTGTAACGCGTTAATGACCTCGTTCCCCTTTGGTCTGGACTGTTTGTGGACGCAACCGGACTTGCCAGTTTCAATAAAGATGAATACAAATGAAGAGGGCGGCAATGACGCGACCAGCCTGCCAGCCAGCCAGCCTGCCAGCCAGCCAGCCTGCCAGCCAGCCAGCCAGCCAGCCCAGCCACCCAGCCTGCCAGCCTGCCAGCCTGCCAGCCCAGCCACCCAGCCACCCAGCCTGCCAGCCTGCCTGCCAGCCAGCCCAGCCACCCAGCCTGCCAGCCAGCCAGCCTGCCAGCCAGCCCAGCCACCCAGCCTGCCAGCCAGCCAGCCTGCCAGCCAGCCAGCCAGCCAGCCCAGCCACCCAGCCTGCCAGCCTGCCAGCCTGCCAGCCCAGCCACCCAGCCTGCCAGCCTGCCAGCCAGCCAGCCCAGCCACCCAACCTGCCAGCCTGCCAGCCCAGCCACCCAGCCTGCCAGCCAGCCAGCCTAGCCACCCAGCCTGCCAGCCCAGCCAGCCCAGCCTGCCAGCCTTCTTGACGCCTTAACTCATCATTGATGCTCGACATCCTGTTACATCACGATAAGACGCTCATGCTGAGAGAGAGAGAGAGAGAGAGAGAGAGAGAGAGAGAGAGAGAGAGAGAGAGAGAGACACGTATATACCGGATTGAATAAGTTATTGCATTTTTAAATGTTTATGTATATTAATGTAGTATATACAACACATCCTTAGACAAACAAAAGGTTAGGATACAGTGTTTGGATCAGCGTCAAAAACCTGTATTTTTGTACTATCTGTAACTTGTCGCTCAGGTTCTCAACTGGCTCAGCCATGTTAATATTGTTATTATTATCCACTCTGTATCTGTATTTTTCTGGCCAAATAAACTGTTACAATTCAATTCACGATGTTCTCTCAAGATACTGGACTTTATCTGGTATTTTGTATCTCACTTTTTGTGTTGCAGTGTTGCATTGTGTCAGGGAGTTATCCATCGCAACATTCATCACGTCAACATTATTATACACGTTCTCTTATATACATCTTCTGTTCTGTGTTATATCTTTCTAAGCGTTATACTCTACATCAAGGAGCATACCCACTGATGTCTTCATATCCTATCTAACATATTTCTGGGTTATATCACGTATTTACATTACTGGGATAATATAACGCTCAGTATACCCAACCCCATTGAGGTGTTGGGCCGAGTATATTAACATATCTTTGGTGATAGAATATCGTACCTAATATACCCTCAGAAGTATACTTTATCTATCGTGTCTTGACAGTATATTCCCGGAGAACATATACCCGGTACAGATTAACCCCCGGAGTATATCACAGGGAATGAGTATATGGGAAGGTGAATATAATCGGGCATCATATCTCCTGGAGTATATCTGGGTGGTGTCATTGTTGTCTTAGGGAGTATATATCCCCCCCCCCTCCCTCCCTCTCTCCCCCCCTTAAAGATATATTTCTCACTGTTTATCGGTAGACATGGTTCTTGAAACATATTCTTGATAGCATACCTCTACCACTCCGTATAATATGTGAGGTGACATCTTTGTTTGTCTGTCTGCCTGTCTGTGTGCTGTCTGCCTGTCTGTCTGTGTGCTGTCTGCCTGTCTGTGTGCTGTCTGCCTGTCTGTGTGCTGTCCTGCCTGTCTGTGGGCTGTCTGCCTGTCTGTGTGCTGTCTGCCTGTCTGTGTGCTGTCTGCCTGTCTGTGTGCTGTCTGCCTGTCTGTGTGCTGTCTGCCTGTCTGTCTGTGTGCTGTCTGCCCGTCTGTGTGCTGTCTGCCTGTCTGTGTGCTGTCTCTGCCTGTCTGTGTGCTGTCTGCCCGTCTGTGTGCTGTCTGCCTGTCTGTGTGCTGTCTGCCCACATCTGTGTACTGTCTGCCTGTCTGTGTGCTGTCTGCCTGTCTGTGTGCTGTCTGCCTGTCTGTGTGCTGTCTGCCTGTCTGTGTGTGTGCTGTCTGCCTGTCTGTGTGCTGTCTGCCTGTCTGTGTGCTGTCTGCCTGTCTGTGTGCTGTCTGCCTGTCTGTGTGTTGTCTGTGTCTGTCTCGTCTGTGTCAATTTGTTTTTTATCTTTATCTTTCTATTCATCAATGTCTTTCCACCGACGGGTAAAGGGAAGGATGGAGGAAAGAAGGAGAAGTGGAGGGAGAGAAGGAGTAGAGGGAAGGATGGAGGAAGAAGAAGTGGAGGGAGAGAAGGAGGAGTAGAGGGAAGGATGGAGGGAGGGGTAAGAGTTTTGACCCCGGGTGGAGGTAAATCATGAGGTGGTTGTTGGAGGTGCCTGTGTGGCTTGTTTCACGCTCTACTGGCCTCCTCCTCCTCCTCCATTTTTCCTTCCTCACCTTTCCTCCTCACCCACCTTTCCTCCTCCTCTTCTTTCTACTCCCCCGCCTCTTCCCCTTATTCCTCATCCTCCTGCTCCTCATACCCCTCCTTTCCCTCCACCTCCTTATCCCTTTCTTCCACTTCCTTTGTTCTATCTTCTTCCCTATTACCTCATCCTTGTCATCTTTTTCCTCCTCCTCCTCCAGGTGGTAGAGAGGAAAAAACGTATAGTTATCATTAATCGTGTTTTTCCTGCTTTCAAATTTATACATTGGTGTCGAAAAATTACAATCTGTCCTTCACACACCTGACTGCACAAACTTTAATCTGTCCTTCACACACACCTGACTGCTTGCTTATACTACTTATATTTTGACTTCCCAGACACCTGGTTACGCACCTAACTCATCATCTACGCACCTGCAGGCGCCCAATGCTGTTAATTGATCCTCCACATCCCTGCCAGCGTCCACACCTGTTAATTTAGCCTTCACACACCTGCCAGCGTCCACAACTGTTTTATTTTGGCCTCCATACCCCTGGTTATTATTACACCTTTAATTTGTCCTCCGCACACCTGTCTGCCAACGTAACTTTTAATGTGGCCTCTACACACTTGGCTGCTCACACAACTTTTACTTTGGGTCGCCACACACCTGGTTGATCTTTCAGTGGCTATTACACACACACACACCTGACTCCACAACCTCGACTGGTCCTCCTCCACCACTACCTCTCCTCCACCACTGCCTCTCCTCCACCACTGCCTCTCCACCACCACTACTTCTCCACCATTGTTGAAGGTATCCTTTTAAAACCATAATGTACAACCCACATCACACCCTTGGGTCAGATTCTCAACACCACGTAAGGTTAAAATTTTCCCTTAACTTAAGATCGATTTCTCAAAACTAAAAAAAAAAAAAAAAAAAAAAAAAAAAAATCCCCGTAACTCGAAATGGAAAAAAAAATTCCCCAACTGAAGATCGGATTAGGCTTAGGTTAGGTTAGGTTAGGTTAGGTTAGGTTAGGTTAGGTGGCCTTATGGGACAGGAGTACATTGAACTAAAGTCACCTGGGGTAGCGGTGTGTCAGGTCGGGGGGGGGGCTAGTCAGTGTTCAGACCAAGAAATTGATCACGTCATATCGTATAATTAAATGCTTTTCAATTTCACGCTAACTATCCTAACAAGCGAGATGTTTCCGCCACGCTGGACTTTTAATTATTACTCCCTGATGCATAGTTGTGGCGAGTCGTAGAGTTTTTTTTGGGGGGTGTCTGTCTGTCTGTCTGTCTGTCTGTCTGTCTGTCTGTCTGTCTGTCTGTTTGTTTGTTTGTTTGTTTGTCTGTCTGTCTAGTCTGTTTCTCACCATTAAGAAACATTGATTTATTCCCCATTACTCTCAGCATTGTTTATTTCTCATCGTAAGGAACTGTAAGTATTTCTGAGAACATAATTAATCGTGTTTCTCACTAGAGGAACTTTAGTTAATTTGTCACCGTGAGAAAGTAGAGGTGTTTCATAGTGAGGTCTCTCTCTCTCTCTCTCTCACATCACAAAAACAAACCATATCGCCTTAACGCTGAATTTGACGGGCCAATCAAGAGTGTTGCCGCTGGGAGAGTCAGGAGGTAGTATAGTGATCCTTATTACCGGGGCCACAGAGGTCATGTTGGCTCTACACACACCTGTTTGTTTACATTTTGTGAGGTTGTTTGTGTATTCATATTTCCCAGAAGAAAAGAAAATCGATTTACAACTTTAGCACATAATATAATCAGTTGTTAGAGAGAGAGAGAGAGAGAGAGAGAGAGAGAGAGAGAGAGAGGAGAGAGAGGAGAGAGAGAGAGAGAGAGAGAGACAGCGGGTAGTACAACAAACATGTAGACACAAAAGAACTCAACACCTTCCTCTCCCACTCCCTCATCCCCCTCCCCCCCACCCTTTGGGCTCCTCCACACAGGTCCTTAGAAGGTCCTCCACATCCAGGGGCTAATTACACCTGGTTCTAATTACCTGGCGAGACTTAACAATTACACCAGCCATAAACACGGCAGCGGTCCTAATGGTGCCACCACTTGTACTCCTAAACCTCCACTAATTGAAGCTCCCCAGAAGCACCACCACCTCCCCTCCCCCCCACCTTCACACACACACTCGAGTCTCTCTCCCTTGAGCTATTCCTCGACACATATGTATTTAGTATTCACCTCCCTGCTTCCTGTGTTGTTATATTACAGTATGATAGACGGTGGGTTTTGGGTTAATTGTAATCCTGGTGGACTCAAGCTGCTGGTGCCGCCGTCGTTCGCCCTTCACGTGTTTATGTTTTGGTAGCTCAGCACCACTAGTTTACTGAGGTTATTTTTCTTATATATATATATTTTTTTTTTATGGTACATGACCAGACTTTATTACCATCACTCATTAAGGCACAGGACTCACCTATCATGCCACACAGGTAATTATACACACACACGCACACACCTCATACACAGGCACCCCTCACGCAAAACCCCCACACAGCACTCCACACAAACCTCCCCCTACAGACCCCCCACACACAGCCCCCCACATAAACACATGGTACTTATGTCACGAGCTCAGTTTTATCGCGATTAAATTAAGTATCATATAACGCCATGAATAAGAAAACCATTGTAGATAAAAGAAAGCTGGCGATCGTTCGTCTGGCGTATCATCCGTATATATGTGTGTGTGTGTGTGTGTGTGTGTGTGTGTGTGTGTGTGTGTGTGTAAGAACCATAGTGTTCGTGGAGTGAGCACCGGCCGCCTTTCCTTGCCACTCATCGTTCCGGTTCATTTGACTGGGTAAGGTCACCTTCTCGTGGGGCTTAAATACCTTTTTACACTACCTTGGTCGCCTGATTCACCTGTACCTGGAAGCGAGGTGTAAGCGTCTTCAGGTGGTGTACCGGGTTGTGTGTGTGTGTGTGTGTGTGTGTGTGTGTGTGTGTGTGTGTGTGTGTCCACTTGCTTCCTCAGCGTTATTAACGAATCCCATCCCCTTGAAAGTTGACTCCACTGAAGTGAATTTCAATTGAACCCAGAACCTGGACCCCATCGCAATGAACCCAACACATCGAACCCAAGAGTCCGACCCATCAAAGAACCCCTTAAATTGAACTCCTCCAAATTGACCCTGTTCAATCTTGATTCCTCATCAAGATATACCCCATAACCCCCCCCCCCCACCCACACACACACACACACATTGACCTCCTAGTTTGACCCCAAGACGAGGGATCAGGAAGGGAGGTCATCCTTTATTACTTCCCCAAGTGCTTCCTGTTTGGCGAGCCGCTATCTGTTTGTTTCTGTTGGTCTGTTTATTGTTTACTGTTACTGTCCGACGTTATCTCTGCCTCTCTCCTCATATCACTCTGTTTATTTCTCTATCACATTCTTATCTTGTTTAGTCTTTTGTGCCTCTGTATTGTTCCTACCTTCCTCACTTATATATTTCTGTGGCGTTTTTCTGTTCTGTGTGTGTGTGTGTGTGTGTGTGTGTGTGTGTGTGTGTGTGTGTGTGTGTGTGTGTGTGTGTGTGTGTGTGTGTGTGTGTGTGTGTGTGTGTGTGTGTGTGTGTGTTGGTATGTATTTAGTTCTGTATGTCAAGATAGACTATTGAAACAAAACACACACACACACACACACACACACATACACACACACACACACACACACCTACCTTAAACTCTCTCAAACATTTCTAAAACAAAAATAATGAAAAAAAACCCCTCCCCAAATTGGCAGGTGATCCCCGGGTGGAGAACAAGGAACTCACTATTAATCATCGGTCCACCAGAGTCACCCACCCGACATTTCCCTCAAATTTACCAAAGACTCCAGAAGTCATCCACCCAGCTCGACCTCGTCTGGGAAAAGCGAATTCCATTAAAGTCTCTCTTAATCTTTTAACTTCTGAAAGTCTCTCAGGGAAACTTACTACGCCTCACGTCTCTCGCTATATTCCCTCACCCACAACCATCGCTCACCGCGTCGGGGGGTGGGGGAGGAGTCTGGGGGGTGATAAGGCCTAGGGTGTGAATTCGATACATAAAAAAAAAGTGTTTGTTTGTCATGATGGATCTCTTAAAGGGTTTTTTCATCATCGCCAGCACGAGCAGTCACCATCGCCCGGCGTTATTCTCCACGTTCGTTACAGTGACTTGATTTTGAAAGCCGCGCCATGATAGATGTTCGTCCGAGTAAAGGTTGATTCCTGTATCACACATTATATATATTGGTGACAGTAATGAAACTGTAACAGTAACACCCAGTAGGAACAGTAACAAAAACAGTAACACTAGGAACATAAAACAGTAGCAAAAGTAACATAAACAACAATAACAAAACCCAGTAGCAATAGTAACACCACCAGTAGCAACAGCGAGATCAGCAGGAGCAGGACCAGAGGTAATTGCTACAATTTACCAGTAAGTAGCGAGACTCGTAACCGGTTGAAAGTAATAAAGTCTCGAACACAAACCGGAAATAATAAGCTGTAATATCAACTTGTACTATTAACTTGTATTACCTGTGTTACTGGCCAGGTATGCGGTGGTAATGACAACAGGTAAAGAGACGCTCACCTGACAAGAGATAGATGCCCAAACAACGGTAATTATTTGCCCGCGAGTAAAGGAAAACAGTAATCATATTTTCGTTCACGGAAGGTCAACAGGAATTAACAGAAGCTACGGCAGTAACATAATGACTCCTACGGAATCAACAGGAGCCATGCACGTAAGAGATGCCTCAACAGACACAACAGTATCGCCAACAGAAGTAACAGTAGCCATGTCAACATAACCAACCGTTACTGTACAATAGCGATGACAATAGCCTCGTAACAGTAATTATAAAAGCAACAGTACCACAGCAGCAGCAGCACCAACAACAACAGCAGGAGCAACAGTAGCAGGAGGAGCAGGTTAAGGTGATGGGGGTAGTGGGGGGAGGGGTAACGGTGGTGTGTATGTGTGAGAGGAGGAGGAGGAGGAGTGGTAGTGTTTGTGCATGGCGGGCGAGGAGGAGGAGGTGAGGGGGAGGGGGGTTGGCTCCTACTTTGCATGCTGACATGCTCGCTGCAGGCCACATTAACACTCGGCTAGCTCGTTCCCGTCGAGTCATTTCCATAAGAGAGGAGAGGGTAGTCGTGGGCTCTCTATTTTACACCAACCGCCTCATGGCTCACGGGCGAACGTCCGAATTAATTACCAAGTCTAAGAAGACCTTTAACAACCAACACTCTTAGCTGGAATACATTATGCCGGTAGGAGCTCCGTGCTGGTGGGACCTCCTTCTCCCGGAGGTGTTGGCTGAGTCCAGATACCCGCCCCGGAATGGTCCGTTGCCCTCCGTGGATAATTGTGAAATATACAAAACAATTGTCTCTAGTGGGACTATTTGTAAGCTACTCTTAAGTGGTATCCGGTTGGCCGAGAAGGTATTCCCCCACTTAGCGCTAGCACTTGAGTTGGGTGTCGTCTTCACGGAGGCCACTTCAACCCTAGGCCCCGAGGTAAAGGGTGGCCGGCATTCTTGGCTCTGCGGCTCCCCACCTGAAACAACACGTTTATCACTCACACCCTCAATAGCTTCACCTGCTCGTTAGGATAAATACACCTAGAGGCATTGTTTCTCGGGCGCCTCGTTAAAAATGTAAATATAGCGAGATATGAAGATATAATTAGACGGGAAATCAAGATGTATCAGCCATGGTGGTTGGTTAGTGTTCTTTGTAAGAGTAAACAAAGGCACACAAGTACTAGGAAAGGCTCTTGGGGCGATACCTGACCACCTTAGTTAGATAAATATTAATAAATACAGCGAAATGTCTCACCTTTATCGTGTATAATGAACTTTTATATGGACTATCAAGCATCACACCTGTGTTTATTAACTGATGATATATACGAGGGTAGAAATAATTGCATAGTTGCACTTGAAAACGTACCGAGATTGCATTTATTGACTTGTATCATTTGTAAACAGTGGGTGAAGAGGTTGGCTATAGGCTGATATCAATAGTCTGGCTATCAGTTATTGCTATCGAGTGTGGAGGAGGAGGTAGGCGGTGGAGGAGTTGTACTGTTGCTGGGTTGACCACAGGTGTTAGTTCGATATTGATGAGGTACCTTAATTTTAATGGATTTTTTAATTAGTAAGAGGGAGGAGTCTTTGTTGCTACGTTAGCCAGGTGTTGAGGGTAGGACAAAAACTCACCTATCCTAACCTAACTTAACCTAGCCAGTGAGTTTTTGTCCGTGTACCCAGAAAATATCAGCCTGTGGGGTCTATATCTTTATAGCACTTACTTCAACTTATCTTGAGGGGAGGTAAGGTGAAGAGGGAGAGGAGGAGGTAGGTGAGGTGAGGAGAGGAGAGGGGAGGAGAGGGGAGGTGAGGAGGGGAAGGGGAGGTGAGGTAGACATCATCAGTGTTTACTCTTGGTATTAATTTGCCGTAAAATAATTAGAAACGTCAGGTGTTGTGAACGTTTCTCTTACTGTGTGTGTGTGTGTGTGTGTGTAGTGACAAGGTAAATTACATGCATCTTTTGTTGGTTGCTTTCTTACCTGCTCGTATATCACATTACTTATTAAAAAGGATCAAATTACCTACCTCATTTATGCATCTCTTACCTGTGATGCCTGTACTAATTTGCATATACGTTTATAATCGCCTTCCACCTTTCTAGTATTTTTAGTACAACAACTCTCACCTACTTACCAAAAACAGTTAAATGGACTACTGTATATTTCGTAAACAATTCTGCTTCTTATTTGAGGGTGGGATGGTGGGTAGGGTGGGTGGGGTGGTGGGTAGGGTGGGTGGGGTGGGTGAAGGGCGGCGGACCAAGGCAGGCAGGCAGTAAGTGGGCTTGTGGAGGTGGGCGGAGGAACCAGACTTGTCTTTTCCTTATACCTGCTGCGAGTCATCCTGCGGGAAAGTGGTCGAGATATGTGTTGTCATGAGATATTAACAACATTTTTTCTTGTTAAATGGTATTATAATTCAGGGGGTTTAGTGACTGGGGGGGGGTTGGTCCAGTGTAGGGGTATGTGGGGGGGTGGGGGGTAGTGGTGTGTGTGGGGTGACTTTCTAAACATGCATAAATTTACTCGACGACGACAATTCAAGTGAGAGCAGTTCAAGTTATTACTCGATATCATCTGATGGTTAACGAGTGTTGTCTCCTGCTGTGTGTGGCTCTCCTCCAACCCTCACCCTCCAATAACACCCTCTTGGCTTCCCCTTGGACTAAGAGGTCTCCAGTCTCTCCCTCCCTCCCGCGGTCTTTCCTCTTGACCCTTGAAACAGTATCTAGTGAAACTTGTCATAGAAGGCTGTTTCTTCTTACCTCTTATAGACAGTAAGAGTTGAATCATAACAGAATTGACTAGTGGTGAAAATGACATTGGTTTTAGAATGTAAGAATGTTATATTAGTATCCTCCTTCTCCTCTTTCTCTTCCTCTTCCTCCTCTTCATCTTCCTCCTCCTCCTCTCCTCTTCCCCTTCTCCTCCGTACGTCTGTTAGTATCCCACCAATAATTTCACCATTGTCACCTGCTCTTCTCAACCATTTTGTAACCTCAGATTATTTTATGATCATCGGCGCTGAAGAGACAGTGGGTCTGTGTTTAGCGTCAGGGCCAAAACACACGGGAAAATAAACCTGTTTTTACATAATTTTCGGTTTTTTTCTCTCATAGAGTTAGGGGACTACCTACTTAGAATCAGTCATATATAATAGCCCCCAAGTATGCCACACCCAGGCCCCCCTACTTAACCACATTCAGCTTCATACCTCACCACACTCAACCTCCCTAACTTACCATACTCAGCCCCTTACTTCACCACAGTCAGTCCCTTACCTCACCACACTCAGCCCCCTACCTCACCACATTCAGCCCTCTACTTCACCACACTCAGCCCCCTAACTTTCCACACTCAGCCCCCATCTCACCACACTCAGCCCCATCTCACCACCACACTCAGCCCCCAACCTCACCCACACTCAGCCCCCACCCACCACACCCAGCCTCCTAACTCCACACTCAGCCCCTACCTCACCACACTCACCTCACCACACTCAGCCCCCCCCCTAACTCACCACACTCACCCCCTCTACTATACCACACCCAGCCCTTCGCCATACAAGGTCAGAGCGCTCTCCACACAGTCCAATCCAGTTCTGATAGCCAGGTGTCGTAAGTTGAGCTCACCTGTACGCGATTATGTAACTGATACACCCTGTTGTCCCAGGTAGAGGCAGAGACACTGATCAGTATAAACGGGTCAGTGTTCACCTACAAGAACAATTAGTCTGAATCAGTGTTAAGAATCAGTGTTAAGAACGCTTTAGATATATCGTCCGTTTGAGTCTAGTTTCATAGGTAAATACACTGATGTTTTAAACGTGTGATTCAGTGGTACAATATTGTCCAAATTTTAACAATACCTGAAAAAAAATACAGAAGTTAAAGGGTAAATAATTTGGTTTTGAGTTTGTAAATAGTGATTAAAATTGACAAATATTTTATAAGCTGATATTTATGGAGATGTAGAGGGAGGAGACACACATCACCTGTACACACCTTGACCAACACACATCACCTGTACACACCTTGACCAACACACATCACCTGTACACACCTTGATCAACACACATCACCTGTACACACCTTGACCAACACACATCACCTGTACACACCTTGAACACACATCACCTGTACACACCTTGACCAACACACATCACCTGTACACACCTTGACCAACACACATCACCTGTACACACCTTGACCAACACACATCACCTGTACACACCTTGATCAACACACATCACCTGTACACACCTTGACCAACACACATCACCTGTACACACCTTGACCAACACACATCACCTGTACACACCTTGACCAACACACATCACCTGTACACACCTTTGATCAACACACATCACCTGTACACCTTGACCAACACACATCACCTGTACAATACCCTTGACCAACACACATCACCTGTACACCTTGACCAACACACATCACCTGTACACACCTTGGACCAACACACATCACCTGTACACACCTTGACCAACACACATCACCTGCACACCTTGATCAACACACATCACCTGTACACACCTTGATGAACACACATCACCTGTACAATACCTTTGATCAACACACATCACCTGTACACACCTTGACCAACACACATCACCTGTACACACCTTGATCAACACACATCAAATCTGTACACCTTGGATCACCTCCACACACCACCTGTACACACCTTGACCAACACACATCACCTGTACACACCTTGATCAACACACATCACCTGTACACACCTTGACCAACACACATCACCTGTACACACCTTGACCAACACACCTGTACACACCTTGACCAACACACATCACTCACACCTTGGATCAACACACACATCACCCACACACCTTGACCAACACACATCACCTGTACACACCTTGACCAACACACATCACCTGTACACCTTGACCAACACACACCTGTACACACCTTGACCAATACACATCACCTGTACACACCTTTTTGACCAACACACACATCACCTGTACACACCTTGACCAACACACATCACCTCGTACACACCTTGACCAACACACATCACCCTGTACACACCTTGACCACACATCACCTGTACACACCTTGATCAACACACATCACCTGTACACACCTTGACCAACACACATCACCTGTACACACCTTGACCAACACACATCACCTGTACACACCTTGACCAACACACATCACCTGTACACACCTTGACCAACACACATCACCTGTACACACCTTGATCAACACACATCACCTGTACACACCTTGACCAACACACATCACCTGTACACACCTTGACCAACACACATCACCTGTACACACCTTGACCAACACACATCACCTGTACACACCTTGACCAACACACATCACCTGTACACACCTTGACCAACACACATCACCTGTACACACCTTGACCAACACACATCACCTGTACACACCTTGACCAACACACATCACCTGTACACACCTTTGATGAACACACACATCACCTGTACAACACCTGACCCAACACACATCACCTGTACACACCTTGATCAACACACATCACCTGTACACACCTTGACCAACACACATCACCTGTACACACCTTGATCAACACACATCACCTGTACACACCTTTGATCTCAACACACATCACCTGTACACACCTTGACCAACACACATCACCTGTACACACCTTGGATCACCACACACCTGTACACACCCCTTGACCAACACATCACCTGTACACACCTTGATCACCACACATCATCTGTACACACCTGATCAACACACATCACCTGTACACCCTGACCAACACACATCACCTGTACACACCTTTGACCAACACACATCACCTGTACACCTTGATCAACACATCACCTGTACACACACCTTGATCAACACACATCACCTGTACACACCTTGACCAACACACATCACCTGTACACACCTTTGATCAAATACATCACCTGTACACACCTTGACCAACACACATCACCTGTACACACCTTTGACCAACACACATCACCTGTACACACCTTTGATCAACACACATCACCTGTACACAATCTGACCAACACACATCACCTGTACACACCTTGATCAACACACATCACCTGTACACACCTTTGATCAACACACATCACCTGTACACACCTTGACCAACACACATCACCTGTACACACCTTGACCAACACACATCACCTGTACACACCTTGATCAACACACATCACCTGTACACACCTTGACCAACACACATCACCTGTACACACCTTGATCAACACACATCACCTGTACACACCTTGATCAACAGCAATGAACCAGGTGAAACAAAAACCAACACTCCTATTTGGTTGTTGTTCCTGGTTGATGAGAGTACTGTATTTATTACCCTATACAATATACTGTTGTTGTTGTTACCTGGCAGGTGTTTTAAGCTATTATCTGCCTTACCTGTCTTGAATTACGATTTTTTTTTTTACTTTATAATTTCATGGGCTAAAAATGCACCCTTCTGATTCGCCTCTATGATAGCCCCAGCCTTACTGCATATTCACCTCTCGTTATGAATATGTTAAGTATAATAGATTTACTGATAATCTACATAATATCATAATCTCTGAAAGTGTCCCGATAAAGTTAGAGTTTTATTATTAATGATTAACGGTGGTGACGCGTGAGATTGTTAGTTGAGGGTAATATTTTCTGCCCTGGACTCCGTTTCATGAATACGTAATTTTGATGATAACGTTGTCAGCTGTGTGTTCAAATCTCTCTCGTTGATAAGAGACTCGTTCGTGGAGGTGTTGATTACCGCCAACTTTAGGTCACCCTATGATCATACTGTATGGAGATTTTTGTAGTTATACCTGTATTTAAACCTGTGGCTGTACCTGTATTTTACCTGTACATCTACCTGTGACTGTACCTGTATTTTACCTGTACTCTACCTGTATTTTACCTGTACCTAAACGTTTACCTGTACTTTTACCTGTATCTCTATACCTGTACTTCCATTTTGTTTCTCTCCTTTTACTTGCATTGTTACTTTTCCCTCCCTATCCGTTCTTTTCCTGTATACATGCACAGATAAAGGTGTTTGTGAATAAATTATTTCCGTTTTAATTAGTGATGACAGCAGGTGATGGTAGAAGGCGCTGAGAGTGCCAAGTGCTTCTCCTGTGTTGTGAGCTGACCACACCCCACACGAAGTTGTTTACTTGTGTTGTGAGCCGACTACACCCCACACGAAGCAGCATTTTAGTTATAGTAATCATCATTATCTTTAGATTAGTTAATAATAATAATAATGATAATAATAATAATAATAATAATAATAATAATAATAATAATAGTTCACTTTATGTACTGCACCCTTACCTTACCTTACCTTACCTTACCTCCCCAAATAGTATTAGGGTGGTTAATCTTCAAGTAAAATAAGCTGGGTGGTGTTTCTTCAGGTGATCGAAAAAAACATTCTGCATGGTTATTTTTTTGGGGCCACAGTGTTGATGTCCTGCACAAAAACACATTAGTGACAGACATAATGACTTGTGGCCTTAGGAACAGAATGCTGGAGCCATATTCGACACCTTACAAGAGTAACGAGATAGGAGGCATTGCGAAGGAAAAATGAGAACAGGGAGATGAAGAGAGAGAGAGAGAGAGAGAGAGGAAGATAAAGTTTTAAGAGTTCTGTTTTTGTCTTCAAATATTTTAGTCTCCTGAGAGCAGAATATTTTGTGTTAAGTGTGGCAGGAACGTAACAGATAGATGCGCAGGATGAGACTTGTATGAAAGAGGAGTTATTTGATGCTTAGACCTACACTCCCCACGACACACCTTGCAGACTCGACACTACCCCACTCCCCCACTTTGTGCACCCACACACACTTACCCAGACTCCCACGAGCACCCCTACCCACACTCCCCGACACTCTCCCCAGGTTTGTGTGTAATGAAAACAAGCTGTGAGTGGTTTCTGGGTTAAGTAGCCTGGAAAATTATAGAGCAGGCTGGAGTATACCAGCAGGAAATGAGACTGACTTGAAGCAGCCTGCAGCCTAGCCTGTAACCTCCATATTTTCGCCGTATAATTTACGCCGTTGCGCTGCAATTATAGGATCATTTGTATGCTAAAATCTCTATTAGCTGGAAGATTGTGGTGGGAGCCTTAGGAGAGAGGAGCTCGGGTGAGGTATTGGTGGTGTTGGGGGTGAGGGTGAGGTGTTTGAGAGGTGAGGGTGGTGTTGGGGAGTGAGGTGAGGGTGGCATATTGAAGGTGGTGTCGGTGGGGGGAGATGTTGGGGCAGTTGGTATTCTAATTAAGGTGTTGGGGGTTGATAGGCAGGTGTTAGGAAGGTGATAGTGAGGTGTTGGTGAGTAATGCTCAGGTGTTGGGGAAGATACTGAAGGTAAAATTCGGGAGGTATAGTGAAGGTGATGGTGAGGGCTTAAGGGAGGTGATGGTGAGGGCTTAAGGGAGGTGATGGTGAGGTGATAGTGAGGCAGTTCATGACCAAACTCGAATGCCAATGAGTATTTAGGTGTTACCTGAAGGGAATAGACACATACTTAAGGGAGTAGACACATACTTAAGGGAGTAGACACATACTTAAGGGAGTAGACAAACACTTAAGGGAGTAGACACATACTTAAGGGAGTAGACACACACTTAAGGGAGTAGACACATACTTAAGGGAGTAGACACATACTTAAGGGAGTAGACACACACTTAAGGGAGTAGACACACACTTAAGGGAGTAGACACATACTTAAGGGAGTAGACAAACACTTAAGGGAGTAGACACATACTTAAGGGAGTAGACACATACTTAAGGGAGTAGACAAACACTTAAGGGAGTAGACACATATACACGGGGAGCAGTATAAGGATAAGTTAAGATACATAAACACATATAACAAAGATTGCTCTAATTTCCTTATACCAAGAGTGCCGTCTGCCGCTAGCCTGCCATCCTACTCATTTACCCCCTCCCTCCCTTCAATCCTCTCCTTGCTCTGTAATCTTGCCCATGATATCATCTGTTATCCCCATTCTCCCAGTGCCACTGAACACCTCTTTCCCTCCTTCCTCCTCTCCAGTCTGCCCTCTCTGCCACCCTCCTCCTCCTCCTCCTCCTCCCTCCTCCTCCCTCCCTCCCCCTTACTCCACAATCCTTGAAAATATCACTTACAACCATCCTGAATGAGAGATTCCTGCGTAACATTGTTGATTGGGTGTGTAAGTGGTGCCCTGTTCTTGTTACGTCTCTCTCAGGCTAAACTGACTCCATCTACCAGTACATAGGACAAAAAGAATTAGTGTGAGGCGGGGAGGGGAGAGGCAGAAGGAGGGGGAGGTGGTGGAGGGAGGGGAGTTGGTGGAGGGAGGGAGAGGTGGTGGAGGGAGGGAGATGAGGGGAGGGGAGGGGAGATGTGGAGGAGGGAGGAGGTGGTGGAGGGAGGGAGAGGAAGGAGGGGGAGGTGGGGAGGGAGGGAGAGGTGGTGGAGGGAGGGAGAGGTGGTGGAGGGAGGGGGAGGTGGGAAGAGAGGGAGAGATGGTGGAGAGAGGGAGAGGGTGGTGGAGGAGGGGAGGTGGTGGAGGAGGAGATGGGAGGGGAGGAGGGAGATGGTGGAGGAGGGAGAGGGTGAGGGAGGGGAGGGTGGAGGAGGGAGAGAGGCAGAGAGGAGATGGTGGAGGGAGGGAGAGGTGGAGGGGAGAGGGAGAGATGTAGGAGGGAGGGAGAGGTGGTGGAGGGTCAGTTGTTAGTGGTGGAGGGTTGGGGTGGGGGTGGTGGGCCTGGAGTATCGAATTCTCATTGAGTATTTGCATGCTATGTAAAGATTGTGTAGAATTATGCCTTACGCCTCCTGCCTAAAAACTCGTACTGCGACACCACACTGATCGTTGCCGGCAGTATTATCTCCCAGCACTTGTTTTATAAATACTGGGTTGTGGCGAAAAAGATGGGTTTGCGTGTATGGAATGATTTTTTATTTAATCTGTGCAATTGAGGTGTGCAATGTGACGGTGGTGGTGCGGCAGCGTCGTGCATGATGTGTATTCGCCGAGGCTGTGTTTCTGAATGCGTGTCGACCCGCGATGATTCGAGAAATTGTACCGAATGTTGAGATAAGTATCACATGTAATTTTAGATCATGGTATTACGAACGTTGGTACAGTGGTCACACGAAGCTGGTCTCTCTCTCTCTCTCTCTCTCTCTCTCTCTCTCTCTCTCTCTCTCTCTCTCTCTCTTCGAGATACATTTACAAATAAGGAGTTTGTAAGTTACACCGAAGGAATCATAGATGGCGCCGTTGATAAACACGCCCATGAACGTCCATTAAATAGCTTTTTATCTCCCAAGATAAATTTTTATGCATCCCAAATAATCAAGCTTTTTAAAAAGGCATTAAGTTGGATACTTTATGAATACTTAAGGAACACAATAGCTGCCTGGCATCCCTGGAATTGATAGACAGAAAAGAGTGACAATGTGGTGGCAACACTGAGACTTGGTAGTGTTGACCAAGACGACTTCCCGCCTTTTTTTTCCCCCGCCAAATGCTGTCTTCTGAGGTGATACTTTTAAGATATTTACCACAACCTTCTTCTCTTCTCTCAAATCAAAGAATCACTACATCGGTGAAGTAGATGTAAAATTAAAGCAAAGTGATGGTTTTGCCGTCCAGTTTGTCTAGTTTATAGTTTAGCCAACACACAAGAAATTGCGATGGGGGCGATATGAATATGCATGTGATACCCGTCCGTGTCTAGCCCACAGTGTTGTGGACGAGTCCATTATGCCTCGTGGGGCGTCGCGCAGGTAAGGGGCTGCACCCACCTGCCTCTTCCCACATCCTCGATTTGATTTTGTTTCCACAATTTTGGGAATTTTGAGTTTTGTCCATTTTGAGGAGGATATATATTGGATCACCTGAAGAATCACCAACCCAGCTTATTTGACTTCAAGATTACCCACCCTGACACTATTTGGGGGGGGGGGGGTGAGGTCAGGTGAGGTTAGGTTAGGTTAGTGTTAGGGTAGTGAATCTTTAGGTGAAATAAGCTGGGGTGGTGATTCTTCAGGTGATCCTATGTATTTTTTTCAGGAGTTTGGACACCTGAAGCCCCGAGAACTTGATGAATTTTCTCGGTATAGACAAATTGTGGTGTGTGGATGAGGGAATTATTTTTATTTATCATTATCCCAGATGATAGAGAGGTTTGGGTTAGGTTTTTATCTGCGGGAGTTACTCTAATTTTTATCTGAAGGCGTTACTCTAATTTTGATCTGGCAGTGCAAAAAGTAAGATTGACTGGGAATGAATACACTGGTTGATTACAAGTTATTGATAAATTTTACAATGGTTGGGACTGGGCTGTTCTTATAGCGATCAGTTCGTGCTCGTATGGGTTGGATGCAGTTGTGGTGTCGAACAGCAATTCTCGGACGAAGGATCTCGGGTGGTAGTAGGAGCCGGTGTCGAGGATGGTGCTGAAGCTTCTCACCAAATTTGCAGATGAGGTCGTGGTGATGGTCAGGGAGAGCCGAGAGAGGGTCAGTGTGTTGAGCGCTTCTTGATAAGTGGAGTAGGAAGGGGAGAGAATAATCTTGCATGCCCTCTTTTGCACATTTTCTAGGTGTTTACGTTGTGTGGCATTTAGGGAGGAAGACCAGGTAGGGGAGGCATAGGTGAGCTTGGGAAGTATGAATGTTTAGTAAACACTGAGGAGCTCGGGGGCAGGAACTCCGAGGGACTTGAGTCGGCGGAGGAGGTGGAGACGGAAACTGGAGGATTTGACAACTTCACTGACGTGTGGTTTCCAATTTAGTTTGTTGTCTATGGTGACGCCGAGGAGCTTAGTGTAATCTACAACCTGGAGTGTGTTGGGACCTTAAGTAATGGAAGGGGGTGGGACAACGTCGGAGGAGAGGTTGATGTGCATAACCATGGTCTTGGTATGGTTGATGGTGACGTGGTTGTTGGTGGCCCAGTTTTGGAGACTGTTCAATAAATCCTGAAGGGCGGTATAGTCGGGAGCAGAATTGTGTGTGTGTGTGTGTGTGTGTGTGTGTGTGTGTTGTGTGTGTATGTGTGTGTGTGTGTTGTGTGTGTGTGTGTGTGTGTGTGTGTGTGTGTGTGTGTGTGTATGTGTGTGTTGAATGTGTGTGTGTGTGTGTGTGTGTGTGTGTGTGTGTGTGTGTGTGTGTGTGTGTGTGTGTGTGTGTGTATGTGTGTGTGTGTGTGTGTGTGTGTGTGTGTGTGTGTGTGTGTGTGTGTGTGTGTGTGTGTGTGTTATTAAGGAGAAAGTCTTTCGATTTGGGGCCACAGCTGGGGTATGATGCTTCGATTATGATGTTCTTTAGGGCAGTAGCCTTTTAGACCCTTCCTGCCACCACGAAAACCAGGTGACAATTAACCCCATGATGCGGAACTAGGGAGAACAGGGTCACACAGTCGGGGTCTTCAGTAGTGTTCAGTCCGTGGGAAAATTACATAGAGAGATCGACAAAGGTAAATAGATAGACGTGTGTAGTGTTAGTTAGGCTGTTAACGTTGAAACGTGAGGGAGGGAGGGTGAGGGAGGGGGGAGGTGGGGAGGGGAGAGGAGAGGGAGGGTTAAGGAGGGGTGGGAGGTGAGGGAGGAGGTGGGGAGGGAGGGAGGAGGGGAGGGAGGTGAGGAGGGAGGAGGTGAGGGAGGTGGGAGGGTGAGGAGGGAGGGAGGGGGGAGGTGAGGGAGGGAGGGAGGAGGTGGGGAGGGTGGGAGGGAGGGGCAGGGAGGTGAGGGAGGGCCAGGAGGTGAGGGAGGGGTAGGAGGTGAGGGAGGGGCAGGAGGTGAGGGAGGGATAGGAGGTGAGGGAGGGGCAGGAGGTGAGGGAGGGGTAGGAAGGAAGGGCGCTAAGGAGGGGAGGAGGAAGGTAAGGCGGTAGGGAAAGGGAAGAAGAAGGAGGAGGAGGAGGACGCAGAAGCCCAGACCGGCAACTCTGTCACCTTCTTGACAGAAAGTCGAATACTAATCCCAGCGATTTTTATTTTGTCGAAATTTGTGATGGATTATGTGTTATGAGGAGGACGCGGTGAAGACTTGTGACTCACACTTACCGAGGAGTTACTTGTTTCTTAATGTGTTACCCAAGATGTGTATTGTGTTTGTAAGTGTCCGTGTCTGTGTTAGTGTACTTGTGTAATTGTGTTCTGTGTTTGTGAAAAAATGTTTGTGTCTCGTATATGTGTGTGTGTGTGTGTGTGTGTGTGTGTGTGTGTGTGTGTGTGTGTGTGTGTGTGTGTGTGTGTGTGTGTGTGTGTGTGTGTGTGTGTGTGTTAAAAAAAATCCCAGAGACGACTACACACTGAATTCCAAGAAATTATTGTCACATAATCATTGAATTCCCATCCTTGACAAGTGACACACACACACACACACACACGTTAACAACCCCCCCCAGTCACAAACCATGCAGAGTAAAATCAAGATCTTTAATGTTCTGTTCCGATATCGAGTTAACAACCCCGGGTAGGTCATTAAGCTGTTCATATACAAGTAAGTGTGTTTAGTTCTTATGGGTTGGTGGTGCACAAGGGTACAATCTTCCTCAGGGCGCCTCCACCAACCCACACCCCCAACAACGTTAGTCTTCACCTAATCACAATAATTAAATTCAATCAAATAGCACTTCGTCTTTCAGCTGTTCAATTTTTCAATATTACGTCAGATGTTGAATGTTTTTTGTTTTCCATGTTGTAACAATTTACCGTTTGCATGCGAGTGTGTGTGTGTGTGTGTGTGTGTGTGTGTGTGTGTGTGTGTGTGTGTGTGTGTGTGTGTGTGTATGGCGAATTTGTTTGTGTCTGGGTATGATGAGTGTGTGTGTGTGTGTGTGTGTGTGTGTGTGTGTGTGTGTGTGTGTGTGTGTGTGTGTGTGTGTGTGTGTGCATGCATGCTTGTGTATACCGGATGTGTATGCTTGGGTATGATATATATGCATATTTATAAATGAGTGCTCTATATGTATGGATAAATGCCCTGTTTATATAATTAAGTACCAGATAATATACCTGAATATTTAATAAGAACTCTCTATATACATTCAGGTGTCTAATTAGGTGTATAATACATATAATTAGTACATATACAATTATTATGACACGCTGTTATTATTGCATGTATTTTTGCTTGTGTTGTGAGTGTTCTACTTGTGTTATGTTATGTAATGGATGAATTGAAAGTAAGTTGGGTGACTGAATGTCTTGTAATGTTTATTGGGTGTGTTGGATGTGTTGGGTGATTGAATGTCTTGTAATGTTTATTGGGTGTGTTGGATGTGTTGGGTGACTGAATGTCTTGTAATGTTTATTGGGTGTGTTGGATGTGTTATTGGGACTGAATGTCTTGTAATGTTTATGTGTTGGGTGACTGAATGTCTAATGTTTAATGTTTGATGTGTTGGGTGACTGAATGGTAATGTTTATTGTGTGTTGATGTTTGTATGTTTAGTCCATGTCCTCGCCTCCCTTTATTGTATTTATATTTATTTTGTATTTTCACCAATTTTGTTTTCCGATTTTTTTACCTTTTATTCTTCTTAGTTTTCTATTTTTTTCTCTCTCAAACAACATTAAGCTTCCGAAAATCACAATTACCAGGTGAAGCCCTCCCCACACACACCTTGTCGTAATTCACCTCACCTGTGTGTCTCCTGCACCCCGGCATTAACCACAAGTTTCACTGGCCTCTGGTAATGACATATTTCTTTCTATTTACCGTGAGTTTGTTTATAGACCAACGATGAGGCGGGTGGAACTGATACCGCAAGCATTATTACTGGTGGGTGAGAGAGAGAGAGAGAGAGAGAGAGAGAGAGAGAGAGAGAGAGAGAGAGAGAGAGAGAGTGTGTGGACATGTGTGTGTGGGGGTGGTGTTGTATGTGCATGAAATTGGATTTACTATGCTAAATGAAATCAAAATGGGGGAGGAGTGGGGGGGGAGTTGATTTTTAGGGTTGACGCGTAAAGAAGAGTGTTTTAAGGGTGGTAAAGGATATAGATATTGATTCCCCCCTTGTCTCTCCTATCACCTCCCCTTTCTCCCCTTCCTTCTCCTCCTCGCTCCTCTTCTCCTTCCTTTCTTCTATGTCCTCTTCCTTCCCCCTCTCCTCCCATCCCCCTATCTACCTCTCACTTCCCCTCTCCTCCCCTCCCTTTCTTCCCTTCCCCTCTCTCCTCCTTTCCCTTCTTTGTTTCTCCTTCCCTACCTCCTTCCCTCCCCTTTCACCCTTTTCCCTATCGTCCTCTTTCTCCACCCTCCCTTCCCTCTCTCCCTTTCCCCCTAATGCACTCTTGGTAGTGGTGGTAGGGGGTGAGGGTGGGGGGGGGAGGGGCGTATATCTTGCCGCCAAGTGCAGTCCCCCAATAATGTATCGTCACGCCCCCAACAAGTACTGAATTAGGTTTTTCTTACACTCATATATTATAATGTCGGTGTCAAGCTCTAATCTGTACTCGAGGGGAAGCCGGGGGGGGGACCCTTAGGTGTTTCATGTTGGGTTGGTGTGGTGAGTGTGGTGGTGGTGGTGATTGAGGGTGATGGTAGTGGTGGTGGTAGTGATTGAGGGTGTTGGGTTGTGATGATGGCGGTTTAGTTGTGGTGAAATAATGTACTTAGTTCCGCTAAATAAAACAAACATACAAAAAGATATATTGTATTAAGGTGTTTGGACACATGAGAAGTCTTCACCTGTTCATAAAGTTACCTACACGGGGAAGCAGTCACGAGCAGTAGTCTGAGTCAGCCCATCCCGATTGATAGCAGGGAGACGTATATAGACACACACACTCTCATACGTACACGGAGATACACACTCATACGTTCAAGGAGACACACTCAAACGTACACGGTAAAATATATATATACCACTGCACCGTATAACCTGTCGATTTACCGATACCATAAAGTATAGTAAGTTTACAGGCCAGCTAGGGAAAAAAAGTTGGTTGTGTGGGAGATATACGGAGAAAGTTGTGACGTTCTGTAGGGCCCTTTGTGACGTATTGCAGGGCCCTTTGTGACGTACTGCAGGGCTCAAACTGTATCTAGGTGACAGAGGTAATAAGTCTCCATTTGTATTGTCTACGTGTACTGTGACATACTGTAAGTCCCCGAGAGTTGAAGTAACTTGAGAAACAGTACAACAACTACCTCGTGGTGATTCATGGTGGTGGTGGTGGTGATTTTTTTTTCACTCTTGTAAGGTAAGGGAGGATTGGGTTATTTAGTTATGATGTAAATATTGGTTGTTTAAAGTATTGGTATGGTCTCTCTCTCTGTAATGTTGTCACCTCTTCCACTCTTGTTGACAATGAGCGATGAAAGTGAGCCAACAACAGCCCCCTCGGCCCCCTTTCCCCTCCCCCTTTTACCATGCCGTATTAATGCATCCCGGTGCAGTATTTCACAGGTGGACGTCGTGTGCAACAAAGAGCAACATATGACCTGTGTACAACTCTCAACAAGTATTCCCGTTAAATCTCTTTTGTTATGGTTCTTGTATCCGTGTGGGTGTGTGTGTGTGTGTGTGTGTGTGTGTGTGTGTGTGTGTGTGTGTGTGTGTGTGTGTCGTCTACGCCAGGCCCCTCAGTTCTTGTCATTATTTCCCGCACCATCATTCGCCAGGCGTTCATTATACCTCCGATCCATTCTCCGATTTGGAC
Source organism: Homarus americanus (assembly GCF_018991925.1). Lineage (NCBI taxonomy): Eukaryota > Metazoa > Arthropoda > Malacostraca > Decapoda > Nephropidae > Homarus > Homarus americanus. The sequence continues at coordinate 463,629 of NW_024756966.1, forward strand.
ATCGTCACTTAACCCATACCTGTCGCCTGTGCCACACCTGTGCCCCCAAATGAGACCTTAATTAATTAGCTCACCTTGTTTATACTGTATACGAGTATGTCATTAAATAGCTCAGGATGTTATAGTGTTGTTATTGTATGTAATTTCCAGTAGTGGGTGGTACGGTTACGTTGTCCGTGATCATGTACGGTTAAGTTGTCCGTGATAATGTACGGTTAAGTTGTCCGTGATAATGTACGGTTAAGTTGTCCGTGATAATGTACGGTTAAGTTGTCCGTGATAATGTATACGTTAAATTTTCCGTAATAATGTACGGTTAAGGTGTCCGTGATAGCGTACGTGTTCCAGCCTGATACCGGGTGAATTTTATCTGGTCTACGGTTCATGAGACAAAGGGCTATTATACCCAGCCTGGAGAGTCTGCTGGTCGGATATTTTACATAGTGAAACGTGCGTGAATTTGTCGAGTGTGTGTGTGTGTGTGTGTGTGGTGTTTGTTTGTATGTTTGTTTCTTACATGGATGTCAGAAAAGTTGTCTTGCGTGTTTTTGCTATTCTCTCTCTCACCTCAGGCTCGCGGTGGTCAGGGTTAAACGCTCGGCGCTCCCTCTCTCACCACACCAAGCTATCACCGCCCACTGGTGCTCGCTACTCCACTATACCGCCGAGTTACCAGTCCCGATGGTGACGCTTGGTATCTTAGTGCTTGCTTGCGTACACGTGAGCCAGCCGAGGTTGCTCTCAAACACCTCACAAATGTATTATTCTGTACCTTTGTGCTTGTTTTTGGTTATATGCGACTCTACCTGTTAATTGATGTACTTGACTATATTTGTTAATTGTTTTACCTGACTGTACCTGTTAATTGTTTCACCTGACTGTACCTGTTATTTTTTTTTACCTCACTGTACCTGCTAATTGTTTTACCTGACTGTACCTGTTAATTGATGCACCTGACTATACTTATTAATTGATATATGTGATTTATCTTACTAATTTCCATAACTTTACTGTACGTGTCACCTCGACTAATATAAAAATTGTGATTTAAAGGTACATTAATTTTGTGGAATACAGATGCACTTATGCCCCTATGGTAATAATTAACACCTATAAATACATTGATTTACTCTAAGGTATATAAATCTCACCTGTAGGTCTTGGAAAATGTAAATAAACTTAAGGTGTTTTTTTTTAGTTCTTTAATTAACTCTCCTTTTACGAAACAATATACATTATCGATTCAATTTACCTGTCCCGCAAACATTACATCGAAAATGGCGTCAAAATTACACTGAGACCTCACCTTTATATTATTCCCAGTATATCGGGAACCAAGAATAACATCCATCCTGCGGAAAAAACGTCCCTCAGTTTGGTCAGGAGAGGCTAGGTGAGGTACCTAGTGGGGACAGGTGTGTGATGGAAAGAGGGTGTTGAGCAGGTGTGGTATGGTGTTAAGAGGTGAGAACAGTTGTTAAAGAGGTAGGAGAAGGTGTTAGTGAGGTGTTAGTAATATAGGCAGCAGATATTTATCGTGTGGTGGTGTAAATTACTGGTCTGAAAAACACATGTCGCGTGTGGTATTTCTGGCTGAGGTATATTTAAGGTTTGTGGTGTGGCGATTATTAATAGAAACAGATGTGTAATGTTCAAAATGTTTATGTGTGATGTTAGCGGCAGAAACACGTGTCCGGAAGGTGAAGTGTTGATGTTGAGGTTTTTGTGTTTGTTTTTCACTCTCCAGACAATTACGTGACATTTTAGTAGTTGTTTGTTATTGAAGTTTATTACATGTGTGCACGAGGAACTGGAATAATATGTGTGTATTTGCTTTACTTCCTGTGAGGCCTTGTGATTGTCTGTGGTGTAAAGAGTGTTATTGTTTGTAATGCACCTTGGTAGTGTGTTTGTGTGTGTTTGTTTTGTCGGTGTGTGTGTGTGTGTGTGTGTGTGTGTGTGTGTGTGTGTGTGTGTGTGCATTTCTGTTTGTGTTATTGTGGGTACCTAGTGTGTGTGTGTGTGTGTGTGTGTGTGTTGATCAATCTTTGTATATTGGAGTGTTAATGTGTGTGTGTGTGTGTGTGTGTTAATACAATATTGACTGGACCCAAAACGAACCAACAATTGATTGAATGATGAAAAATGACTTACTAACAATAACTACCTTTCCGCCTTAACGAAGCCTCACGCACCATTCCCCAAACCAAACCTTTTACGATAATATATTTACTGTTGATTTATTTGATATATATATTTTTTTACGTGAATTCTGGTATATATCATCCGGTCAAGTGTCAATTTTTAATCTACTATTCCCTCTATTTACCCGTGAGCTGAGGTGAGCGTTCCCATGCAGCATTAATGAGTAATTACCCCTTGTCATTACAAACTCACTACTAAATTACACAGGAGACGACTGCTACACCTCCCCCTCCCACCTCCCACGACCTCCCGACCCCCCCACGACCTCTACCTCCGTCACAGGCTAATGTATCCGGAATATTTAATAAAAGATAATTGTAGACTTTACCGGTGTTGTGATATGTAGTGGCACCGGAACCAAAGTGAAAATTGAATACTTCTCTCTGGAATGGGTGAAAAACTTGCACGGTAGTATTATCAAGTGGCAGGGATAGAAATTTCTCGTGCCAGTGGTGGTGGTGTGGCCCTGTTGATAATTATACGAGTTTGGGTCTTTACGAGTGGCACTGCGCTGAAGGTTGGTGGGTGCCATTTTTGGTGATTGTTTGTGAGAGTAATTTAGGAGTTGTGGGTTATGTATAGGAGAAAATAATAACTGCTGCCGTGGTTTTAATTATTTTTTAAGAGAATATTGAAGCAGTTTGAACCGTGGGACAATGATAGTAGTATTTGTAGGAAGTAGACATAATGTTTGTAAAGGCAGAAAGACATAAGAAACAGAGTGTTAACCAATGTTCAGCCGGAATTAGAAAGAAAAATCGATCAGTTAGGTCAGGAATGGCGTACATTGGGATAGAGTAAACAGAGTTATAACTTGATCTTGAAGTGAGTATGGTCAATAGGAACTTGAGTAGGAGCTTGAGTGTATACAGATTCAGGAAGACTCGCCCTCATGATGGTCTTGTATAGGTGACAAAAACTCTCGGTTAGGTTAGGTTAGGTTTGGTTTGGTTAGGTTAGGTTTGGTTAGGTTAGGTTAGGTTAGGTGTGACAGTGTAGTGATTCTTGATGCTCTGTTAGTTAAGGAAGTATGAGGGAGGAGGAGGAGGAGGAGAGGCAGTAGCACAGTGCCATCAACAGATGTGAGGGTAACAGTAGTGTGGGTATTGTGAAACAGTCGCCGGAAATAACAGTAGCAGGATGTCAGTAAGCAAGGTTTTAATAATGATAGTCGCATTGGTGTAAATAGCCAACAGCTTTTGTTATAACAGTAGGCAACAGTTGGGATAATAGCAGAGATAACAGTAGACAGTTGTTGTAATATTATACGGATGACAATAAGCAACGTTTACTCTACTAACAGTGGTACAGTGGTAAATATAAGAGTGGACAGGAACATACTGCCGCGATAGTAGTGAACACCTGTGGAATATTAGTAACAGGTGAGGCTGTTTATATATAAAATAAATTCATACATTCTCTACCACCAGTAGAGTCCTTGCCTTGTGTTATATAAGGCACCCATCAGAAATGTTGAGTGTTTTACTATCTCTTCATAGATGGCCAGGGAGTGTACAGGTAACAGTGTGTCGTGGTGGCCATTTGTTTGTTTTATTAGTAAAGTAAATTTATAATGGTGATAATACACTGGTGGCTGTATGTACAATGTCGTCTTTCTGTAGAAAATGAGGTCATTGCCTGTGATCATGTTTACAAATAATTTTCCTCTTTAAAGTTACGTAGAGAGAACACCACACAGATGTAACACAAGTGAAGATACTAGCAGAAGACGGCAGATATTCCCCGACATACTTGAACATACACACACACACCTCAGTGACGTGGCGGAGTTCACACCAGGCCACAAGTGTTGTTGCTGGAGGAGCCTGCCACCCATCACCTCTCCGTCACCCTACAATAACGTCCATAATGGCGGGCTACACCTTCTGCCACACCTTTCCGAACTCCGTCGACACTCTCTTGTAATATACAGCATCGTGTAGGTTCGTTTCCCCGTCCTCAAGTGGACGATTAAATGAGTAGACGGAAAATCGTGATGATGACGGGAGAGGTGGTGAGGGTGGGCACCTCTGCCTGGCCCCGGCAGGAGACTCGTGCCCATGCCCGCAGGCAGACGGCAGGTGCCCAACGCCCATATTGTCTCGGACACCGCGTGGGCATATCGTCCAGCCACCTGTATGATGCATGGGCGTGAGCGATCGTTTGTGATAGTCGGATATGTATACGGGTGTTAGCCGGTGGTAAGGTGCATGGGCTGATGTGTGTGTTTTTGCAGAAGGCTCGTTCAGGAGAGCCAGTGAGAGCTGTTGCCTCCCTCCTCCTCCCACTCCTAGTTTCCCTACCCTTCCAAGGCTCCTCCTCGATAACAACCATGATATAAGACTCTGGGGATGTGACGTTGGATCGTGATTCTGGGATAAACGTTTTAAATTATCCTCAAGTTTGGGATAACCCTGTGTGGCATTATCCAGCCTAGCGACAGCAGGCAACCTTACCAGTCCAGGTATCCTCGCTGTTTAGAACCCGGGCAGGTGAACTTAGCGTTTTGAAATGAAGTTTAAAGTTTTGGAATGTAGCCGTGGACACCATTACACGCCATTATATCACCTGTCTCCACCCTTATTTACATAGAACATAACATTAATAATCGCTTGTTTCTTGATAAGCTGTTCCACACCTACCTCTCACACCCGCTCGTCTCTACACCCACACGGAACGATGCTTCACCTCTGTTGATGATACCCTGCTGTCGGGGGTGTGTAGTGGTGGTGGTGAAGTGTTGTGGTGGTGATGGTGTCGTGTGTTAGTGGGGGTGTAGGTTTATGGTGGTGCTGGCGTAGTGTTGTGTAGTGGTGGTGTAGTTTAGTGGTGGTGGTGTAGTGTTGTGGTGGTGATGGTGCAGTGTGTTAGTGGGGGTGTTTTGTTGTGGTGGTAGTGTTGGTGGTAGTGTGGTGTGTAGTGTAGTGTTTTGATGCTGGTGTAGTGGAGGTGGTGATTGTAATGGCGATGGTGTTATGTATTAGTAAAGTTACAGTGTTATGGTGATGGTGGTGTAGTGAGATGTTTATGTTGTGGTCATGTGGTATAGTGGTGTCGATGGTGATATTGGTATAGTGTTGTGGTGGATGATATCAAGTGATGTATCACGATGGAAGTGTGGTGGTGATGGTGGTGGTTGTAGTGTGATGGTGGTAGTAGTGAGGATGGTGGTACTCATAAATGATGCACTCATTACCTTAACGCACTCAGGTAAAAACTAATTATGGTGAGGTGTGAGGTACAAGCGTGAGGGTGGGTCAGAGGTGAGTGAATGAGGTTTTGGGAAGGTGAGTATGAGAAGTAGGGATGTGTTATTTTGGCAGTATAAGGATGAGTCGGGTGGGTGAGGGTGAGTAAGGGAGTGTGAGGGGTGCAGAGATGATGCTAGCATGCCGGGGTGATAAGCGTAGGCACTCGTTATCCTGTTAAGGCGCAAGGTTATTAACCCCCGGAGCCTGGCGGCGTTGTTAGCATGCGAGGTTTTTAACCCAACACAGTAGGCAGGCAGTCAGCACGCGAACCTGGCCGGTGGTAATGAGTGGAGCTTGTGTGTGTGTGGGAGGGGAGGGCAAGTCAGAGCTAATCCTAACACACACACACACACACACACACACACACACACACACACACACACACACACACACAAATATCTATATCCGATTTTCCGTCGCTTGGAAGCCATCTGTATAGTTGATCAAGCTCGACTCGACGGCGACGCAGCAGAAGAACGAATTAACCTCGCATGACATCTGCGTCAGCGTCCACAACACCTGTGTTATGTCTCGCCTGTAGACCAACTCGGCGTGAGGAGAACTTCACAGCTACAACAACCTAATTCACTCCTACAACACGTACACCACTATAACAACACGTACACCACTATAACAACACGTACACCACTATAACAACACGTACACCACTATAACAACACGTACACCACTATAACAACACGTACACCACTATAACAACACGTACACCACTATAACAACACGTACACCACTATAACAACACGTACACCACTTATATAACATCAATATCATCACTAATACACCACCACCACTATCACCACCACGAATCTCCTGCACCGAGTCATTTACTGAAGCGGTGTAAGACTACGCTCATAGGAAAGAAAAACAAGAGAGAGTTTGTTTACATACGAGGGGCCGACCCAGCTTGGTTTTATTAATTTTGACAGGTTGTGGATCTTGTTGGTAAACGACACGTCTTAGTGACTCTGGCAGCAACAGGGTAGAGCACATCCTCAGCCCGGGTGTATAAATCCTGTGAGAGTGAAGGTTTGTGGTGCCTAGTGTACTGGACGTGGGAAGTGGTTACAAACAAAGGTGACCTGTGATATGCCAGAGCTGTGTTTGTGTCGATGGTGTGTTAGCGTGTCATGAGACGTATTTGATGAAACTCCCTCATTGGTCAGTTAGTTTGTCAGGAAAGTCAGGTATTGGGCTGACTAACGTTATCAGAAATGTAATACTGGCGTGACCTTTTGTTTAAAGGGAGTTTAGATGTACAGTATGTACTCTACCTAAGTAAAGAGCTTATATACACATGTTGGATTAGTTAGCGTGTGTGTGTGTGTGTTGTCATGAAATAATGTGCTGACCGGCATGATAGACAACTTAACTTAGGAAATATAAGATGACGCTGGTCAAAACATCTGGTGAACAATAACAGCGCCTCATCCTGAAGCTCGCCTGAGTGGCCAAAAACTGGCAGCAATATATAAGCGAGAGATCCTTCTCCTGGGCCACCCTGCCTGCCCGCCTGATCGAATCTCACTTCCCCAACTCATTTTGAATGAAAAAAAACCTGTGATGTTAGCACCTGACTGTAAGATGCAGGCATCATAATTCATCACCTGGGTAACAGACGACTGCAATTCATTAGTTACAGGTGAATCCCGGCGCCTCGTTACGATTTACTGTGTGCCTAGCCTGTAATTCCCGGGGGATGGATCTTGTTCGATAAATGCTTTACTGCACCGTGCAAACTGTGTTGCTGTGATGCAGGCTCTTGTGTTTTTGTTCCCCACTAAGGTTTGGGGACCGGTTCTTTTGTTTTGACGGAATGTCTGCTGGCCTGGTGCAGTCTCTTAATGTTGTGATACACATCAGATGATCCGATAAAGGCTCTGATGATGGCCGCGGGTTACTAACGTTTAATACAGGTTGTGTTTGGGATCATCTTTGCCGTTTTAATACTACTCTTCGTGTTGTGGTAATAGCGGCTGTGCTTCACATCAGACCTTTAATTAATAGTTTTCACGGCGGCCTCCATTATGTTGTTTTGTGTAACTCTCTAATTTTCTGAGAGAGAAGTTTCGGTGCCTTGATACACGTCTGTAAGGTCCATCACTAGTACGTGACCTGCTCGTGTGACTCAGACTGTAGTGTGTTGATGCACCTCACCTGGTGGTATAGGTACGGACTCGGTTAATGAGATACGATATGCCTGTGAACGTGGTGTGATTTCTGTGTTGTGGAGTAAAGTTTCGACAGAAATACAGTTAAACCCAGAGAATGTGGAAATTGCAATGAGAATATTACTCATATGGCTGAATTTCATGCCAAAAAGTGGAGGAACGTTTAATTCTGTCCGGGTTAAGAGGTAAGGTGAGGTGAGGTGAGGTGATATCAAGTAACAATATAGGTGAGGTGAATGATAACATAGATGAATTTAGTATTCTTTAATATCAGAATCTTAAGGTTTCGACAGACTACGGCACTGGAAGTCTATTTCAGACGTCAAAACAATGGCATGTGGTTTGTGGGAGATCTTCTGTAGACGAGGAAGTGACGCACGGGAGAACTAGCCCACCAGACCAACCTAAACGCACCTGCCACACCTGTGTTTATGCCAGGATGATGACGCCAGGAGGGGGATGATGACTGGGAGATGATAAGTACTTCGGATACTTATGCTCGTGGGGATTTAATTATACTTGTTGTGGGTTAAAAAGTACATGAATGGTGACCCTGTTTTTTGTGATGATGAAAGTACTTGAATAATGATACCAGCCACAGTTGATAAAGATCCAGATGGTGATGATGATGATAATGATGATGATGTCAGCGTTGGATACTCGGGTAATAATACACCCACGTCTGATTATAAGCATATGGATGACCCTTGTCTCTGAATAAGGTACAGGAATGATGATGGTGGCCCGCATTGGTTGATTAGATTCAGATGATAAACCTTTTGATGGATACTTCATTAGCATTCATATTTTTCTCTGTAATTGTAGGGGAAGATTTGTTGATGGCTCCTGTATTACTGTGGACTGTGGGTGAGAGATGGGTTAAAAAAATTACACCAGCATTGACGGCTGAGTTGTTGACGTCTGAGGGCCATTGATGTAGATTAAAAAAAAAGAGAGGAGACAAAATCAATCCCTGTAGTACACCAGTCTTGAGGAAAAATGAAAATTAGAGTAGAATAAACAATGATAATAGAGATGCAGAGGTGACAAGTGTAGAAGGTATCACGAATGAGAGGGAAGGAAGGTTGGAGTGTAACATTTATACTGCCGTGCTCGTCAAAGGCTTAGTATATGTCAGGAGCACTGGAGAAAGATTGATCGCAAGTCTGGCCGAGAGGATGACCAGATGTGAGAGAGATAGGAAAGAAGATCACCTGTCGATCCCTCCCTCACGATAGTCACACAGGTGAGATTTTAGGAGCTGCTGAGGAAACGTAGTAGAAGAAATTTTAGAATTTATGAAGGATTTATTTATTTTACAGTATTTTGAGGTAGTGGGGATACGGCGATGGCTGGAGTAATGAGATGAGCAGGTTAATTGAACTGTCTCACACCTTGAAGAAAAATTCCACTGAGTTTTAACATTAAGACGATACACTTCAATAAAAACTGAAGCAGAGATTTTAACATAATTTTTTAAAAATAGTAGTTAAGATTAAGACAAAAGTCGGGAATATTTTGAACCTAAAGTGTTAACGAGTAAAAATTGACCCAAGGAACCTGTGGAATGAAACACCCGAGTCAAAATTATCTCAAGGAACCAGTGGAATGAAACACCTGAGCCAAAATTATCTCAAGGGACCTGACCCTGACACACCTTAGTGGGCAAACTCAGGGGTGGAACAGGTTAAGGGCCATGTGCCTCCCTAACTTGTAGCTCAGGTCAGGGAGAGGAGCTGGAAGGACACCCTGAGTTGATGGGAAGAATGAAGGCGGAACAGGTTCGTTAAGAGGATTAGGGGGAGGAGGAGGATCAGGAAGACCTCGAGTCATCAAGTGATACCCATCTGGACAATAAGTTTCTTCTCTTCTCTTCTCTTCTCTTCTCTTCTCTTCTCTTCTCTTCTCTTCTCTTCTCTCTGAGTCTGCTGATGCCTTTCTTGGATGATAATGGCTGCCTCAAGATGATATCCACGGTGGATAATTATAATCATGCCCGGATGATGATATCTGCCTCAAATGATGATACCCGCTCTGGGTGCCGGTATCCGCATAGAATGATACACCTCCCCCCCTCCCCCACCCCACATGTATAAACTTAGAATGATAACCTTCCTTTTTTTTAGCCAGGGAGAATGATAGGCACCATTTGTATTCACTTATAATACCAGTTTCAGATGATGATGGCGATGATTATACCAGTTTTGGATGATTGATATACGTACCTCGGATGATGATGAGTATGGTACTTATTTTGGATTATAATGATGTTGATACCAGTTTCGGATGATAATAATACCAGCTTTCGGATGATCATGCCGTAGACAGCCGGACGTATCCAAGGGTTAGAGAGAGAGAGAGAGAGTCGTTCAAGGGAGCTGTTACTACAAACACCTGGTAATAGTCACAGTCACACACTGAACTGTGTTCCTGAATCATCTCCTGTGTTATGTCCTCCCTGTGTGTGTGTGTGTGTGTGTGTGTGTGTGTGTGTGTGTGTGTGTGTGTGTGTAAGTGTGGGTGCGCGCGGGGTGTATGTGTATGTAATCATATCATTTGTCAGCCACCGTTGCCACAACAGGCGGGCGGGAGGAGGTCCCTAGGGCACCTCCTCATCTACCAGGCAGGATTAACCTTTACAACATTTTCTCCTATGCATAACTTATCCCCATAAACCATCAGTTATGGCCTCGATCACCCCAATTTTCAAGATTATACACTCATATATAACTGTCGTGTTTTATAATAGCATCAGAGTATAATTAAGCATGATAGACTTGCTTTATGGGCGGGTTGCGGCAAGAATGAGGATGTATAGGTAGACGAGGTGTTGGTAACACTGCAAGGAGAGCTTCACCTGCCCCGAGGGATCCTGCCAGCGTGGTAACGTTTGTTTTTACATGCTGGGCATACTAAACACTGCCCCGCCGCCAACCAGCCTCCTACCTTACCCTGCCCTACCCTACCCTACCCTAGCCTCCTACACCCTGCCCTACCCTACCACCACCCTGCCTACCCTGCCCACTGCCTACCCTACCTACCCTACCTACCCCTACCTACCTGCCCTGCCCCTGCCCCTACTACCCAAACCCCTACCCCCTACCCTACCCTACCCTACCTACCCCTACCCTACCCTACCCCTACACTACACTATCCTGCCTGGCCTATTCTATCCTGCCCTTCCCTACCTCCCTACCCCTTCTCAGTCTGTCCATCTGTCCGTCCGTCCCACCACATTTACTTCCTGCCAATGCTCCCTCCCCCCCCTCCTTTCCTTTCCTCTTCCTCTCTCACTGTTTATCTATCTGTATCCTGTCTCTTGCTTCTCTCTTGCCTCCCACCACCCACACCACACCCTCCCAGCCACACCCCTCCCAGCCCACCCTCCCAGCCTCTTATCCTCACACCCTCTACTCACCGTTTATCCACCATCTCTTACCTCCTCCTCACCACTTATGCTCTCTCTCTCTCTCTCTCTCTCTCTCTCTCTCTCTCTCTCTCTCTCTCTCTCTCTCATCGTTTATCTCTTGCCCCCATCGTTTATTCGTCTGTCTGTCACCTACCTGTCCTCTGTTCCTTTTCTGTTCTGTCACCGTTACTGTCCTCCTTGTCTGTATTCCTGCTCTCGACCTGTCTCTGCCTGTCTGTCTGTCTGTCTGTCTCTAGATCGTAGTTTTCTCCAGTTGTCAAGTGACATATGCCCGTCTTTCTCTCACTGTGTCCCTACTTCTCTGTCCAGTCCTTTGTGTGTGTGTGTGTGTGTGTTTGTGTGTGTGTGTGTGTGTGTGTGTGTGTGTGTGTGTGTGTGTGAATGACCAATATTTTATTTGTTTTTAATCTCGTCCAATTACATTTATCTTTCTTATCTTGTGTTACGTTATTAAGATGAAACCAACTCACACACGTAACTAAATTACCCAATTTAGTGTTAGTCTAATCACCTATAAGAGACCTCGGCACAAGCGGCAGGCAGTCACTCGTTAAAATTCCTCGGGACAAATAATTTTCAAAGTCAACAGAGCCTGAATATATATATATATATATATATATATATATATATATATATATATATATATATATATATATATATATATATATATATATATATATATATATATATATAGAGAGACGCCCGAATGTTTACTTAGAATTATTCAATCTTTGTTATTAAGCATTTATAGGCATTTTTATGATGTTCCCAACCCAGGGCATAAATCATCCGGCATCACATTGATCATCCTCAGCCAGTATGATAAAGTATGATGTTTTGGTGGTGGTGAGTGGTGAGTGGTGGTGGGTGGTGGTGAGTGTTGTTGTTGGTGGTGGTGAGTGGTGGTGGTGGTGGTGGTGGTGGTGGTGGTGAGTGGTGGTGGTGGTAGTGGTAGTGAGTATTGTTGGTGGTATTGAGGGTAGTTGTTGGTGGTGTAGATCTATGGCTTGTAGGCCTGTGAGGAGTGAGTCTTGTCATTATACAGTCTCACGAAATATTAATTTGCTTGTAGTTATTTAGAGTTCCGTTGATATCAGTAGGATGCCTGAGACTGTCGATAATTATGGTCCAACAGAACGGTCACTTCTCCCATAAAAGGGGGATAAATTATACCCCAAACTGGTGTATATGTACAGTGTGATATTGACAAGTCTAAATAGTGTACAGTTAATTAGACTGGCCCCGTGATCTATAACCGTTCTCAGTGTGGGCCGCGCTAGTTACTGAGGCAGGCTCTGTGTTAGGCGAGAGGTGGTCCAGGTGTAGATCTTTACTCAAAGGGGTCCAGTTCAAGACTAACTAAGGGGCTTGACTATGACATGCCCGTAGAGTAATTCCTGTACTCTCCATCAGAACGATCTATGAGTCAAGCTTCTAGAAGGTTCTCGAAGGAGGAAGTAGTTAGCACCGTGCAATGTCAAGCAAAACTATAGTCAACTGTGTTTACATAACGTGTATAAACAACCTGCTGGTTAATGATCCCTTTGACCCATGAATCACTCTTAACTGGCGGTGCCATTATAAATATTACTTAACTAACTCTCTAACATACTTGACGCATTGTAAGTGTGAAGAAAAGTATCCAATTACCACAAATGAGCAACTATTGAGTGTTTAAAGAATTACCTACTACTGAGAGAGAGAGTTGCATCATACTGCCACACTTGGACTAGACAAAACCTCCGCGGGCTGTTTAATACAGCTATAACCTATGAACAACCTCTACCCTCTACAGGTCACTGAATAATGAATGTTCATAATTATACATCCATGGTTGTAAGTTATTAATTACTTACTCTAAATTATACAGTATGTAAATTATACTGGTTACAGTGGTGGTGGTGGTGAGTGTTGTTGGTGGTGGTGAGTGTTGGTGTTGGTGGTGAGTGTTGTTGTTGTTGGTGGTGGTGCTGGTGAGTGTTGGTGGTGATGGGTGTTGTTGTTGGTGGTTCTGCTATTGGTGGTGTTGGTGCTGCTGTTGTTGTTGCTGTTGTCGTGGTTTATGAAGGACGATAAAAAACCCCAGTGTGTTATAGGTGACGTCTTCTCCTCCACCATCTTACAACCCTGGTTTATGCAACCTTCCTACCTGTGTGATGAGTTTGATAGAAAAAGCCATAAAAAAAAATTCGGTACAAGTTGCTTAAGGTTTTATGAAGGGAATAACCGCACCCCACTTCTATTTTTATTACCCCAAACCTGATTTAGTGTCATATTGAAGATAAATCTATATATTTTTTCTTCTTCTTTCTAATGATAATGTTTGGAAAGTTATAAAAGGGGATCAGAATTTATTACATTATTTAAATATGTAGTAATATTTTTTTACTTTTTATTTTTATTTTTTATTTTTAATCTTTGTATGATATAAGTATTCTGTTGTTAGTGTTTTAATCAGCTGTATTGTGTTAGGTAATCAGGTAAACAATAATGATAATGGGAGTGGATGAGCTGAAAGTTAGCTAGGGGTAGTCGTGATGTGTGTGTGTGTGTGTGTGTGTGTGTGTGTGTGTGTGTGTGTGTGTGTGTGTGTGTGTGTGTGTGTGTGTGTGTGTGTGTGTGTGTTCATAGGTCTATAAAACTACCCCTTCCTCCAGCTATCCTCAGCGTCACACCTTGGATGCAACTTGGTACAAACAGCGTAAAGGGATGATGGGTGATGTCCAGGACCCGGCGATAGTTCCGCGTCGGTGACTGCTGCAGGAGTTATGAGCCTTTGTTGTCTAAGGAACCTCATAGCCTGCAGATGATGTGTCATTTTAAGGTGGCTCTCCCTACAGGTCCTCGATGTGTTGGTTGGTTTTATTGAGTCTTATTTGTTTCATTTCGATGATATGTGACCTAGGTGTTGTGTCGCCCGGGGTTGTAATTACCACATTCATTCATATAGTGGAATATCTCTTTAACGGACTGCATGGAGAGGAAGGTCCGTATATCGAGGGTTAGTTAGAATTAAAACCTCTATTTAAGGGTTTACATAAGGGGAAAGTGCGTTATATCGAGGGTTAGTTAAATGTGAAACCTCCATTTAACGGATTATATCGAGACATCAGTCCGTTATAGAGTTTCGCTGTATATTACACGGATTAAGATAATTATATACTATCCAAACTTGCGTTCTTTCTCATAATATAAAACTCGTTGTATTTTCTTATATTAATCATTATATTAAACTTATAATGAAGTTATTTTAAACCCTCAAAAAATCTTAAGCTGTAATCAGTATAATGAGTGGGTGGGTGGGTGGGTGGGTGGGTGGGTGAATGAATGACAAAGTGGGTGAATGACTGAGTGACCGAGTGGGTAAATGAGTGAATAATCCCCTTAACTTATTTCACGTTATGTTAATCATCATAAATAAACTCAAATTTCCTTACGTTGCAATAATTATCAGTAATCTCAAAGTATTTTTATGTTTTATTAATTATTATATAAAACTAAACAAATATTTTAATGTTGCTGTGTAAAAAATTCTCAAAAGTCACATGTAGGAATTTCTTGGTTTCTCACGATATGTCTTGGAGGTGTCATGCCTGGGGTATTTCTGCCTGGCGTTCACATAGGTAAGTGATCCTTCAAGCGGGAAGACCCCTACAGTTTTATTTGTGTGTGTGTGTGTGTGTGGTAATTTATATACGTTTAGTTTGTGTGTGTGTGTGTATATATGTCTACGTTTGTATGAGTGTGTGTACGTTTATAAGAAGGAAGGAAGGAAGAAACGCATATAAATAATTCCAGTAAACAGTTCTCCAAACGACTCGAGTACTTGTATCTGAAAGTATTAATCCTAAGCCGTCGTCAGCCGCACGTCCGAACGTTCTCTGAGCAATTGTGAAACAAAGGGTTTTGATAATTATAATAAAGGTATAATTACCTGGCAGGCTCGTCATTATTGCAGGTAATTAAAGGTGCAGCTCGGCGATGAAACACGCAGGATTTTTAAATTGCGCCCAGCGACGACCTATGAGCTGAATTTTTAAAAGAATATTCCGCACACATAATTATAACTTGCCATAAATTATTGTAATGGTATGAGTATTTTTGTGTATATTAGTGTGTGTGTGTATGATAATAAAATATTAATTATGATAGCTACAATAATGATGATAATAACAGCAATAATTATGATAGCAATGATAATAGTAATAATGATATCATTTTTGTTTATAATGATAGTAATATTAACAAAGAAAATAATAACAATGATGATGTAAATAACAATAGCAGTCATAATGATGATAATTACTTTTTTTATTGCCGTTAGTTTTATACATATAATACAAACACGGAGGAACGTAAAATACCGTCCAAAGGAGGATAAAAACTGTGTGTGTGTGTGTGTGTGTGTGTGTGTCATTCGAAAGTTGCACTCGAGTTTTATGCAGATGCTGGCCCGGGGAGGTTAATGTTCCCTTAGTCTTTAGGTGGGAATGGCTGGGTCATGGTTTAAACGCCGTCGATAACTGGCCCTGGCGTGAGGTAGGCGTGATGCTTGTTATAGTGGGTGGTGGTGAGGGCGTGGTTGTGGTCGTGGGTTTTGTGGTGGGCGTGGGTGAGTGTTGTAGGGGGAGGAGGGTGTGGTCGTGGGTTTTCGGGTTGGTATTGGTGGGGAAGGGAATGTGGTGGACAGTTTTTGGTGGGTGTTGGTGAGGATGTGGCTGTTTGGGTAGATGTGGGTGTGGTTGTGAGGTATTGAAGGGAGTGTGGCTGTAAGTGTTTGGGATGGATGTGGGCGGCCGTAACGTACCCTTCAGTGTAGTGTGTGTGTGGCCATGGGCGTGAAGGTGGGTCGTGGGCGGGGGCGTAGGCAGACAGGTAAGGCGGTCACAAGGGTTTGGGGCGGTGGCTTACCTTTATCGTGCAAATTTCCTTCATTAATTAGGGTGGCCAAGAACTCAGGTAAACTCGTTGTGATTAGCGGCGCCGAGAGGGGAAAAAATTATTACCTGTTCTTATTCCTATCTTTTATCTCCTGTTTGTTGATATTACGGGTTAAAGTACGAATGAGGAAGTGGGAAATAACTAGAGAAGAACTTGAATACAGAAGTAAATAACCCGATAGTTGGTAAAAACATACAAGAATTTTGTTTTGTAAAGAAAGGAAAAAACTAATTATGTTAAAATCGAAATAATAGTAAAAAATAAACATATAATGAAACACTTTAAGAAAATATAAATACAGATGTTAGAATAAACTAAAAAGGATATTGAAAGGAGACTAACATGAATAAAATGATAAAAAAGGGAACACACACACACACACACACACACACACACACACACACACACACACACACACACACAGTGATAAAACCCGAGACGAGAAGAAATTGATAAAATCCACAAATATATAACCGTGAATTGTTCTTTTTCGCAGACAGACAGACAGACGGCCGGACAGACACACGCAAGAAAATACTTCAAAAGTAATCAATTATTATACCAAAAAGATGAGGTGGACTAACTAACATACACACGAAATAACAATAAATAATAATAATAGAATTTTAGTATTTACAAATAACAATTACATTTCAATAGTTATCAAGTATATTATATCAGAAAATAATAATTGCTTTGTGTTATCTAATTGTTATAATGTATTACTATCACATATACAATACATACTTATAATACAATACGTCGCAAACAAGAAAATACAGAAAAGTACAGAATACAATTTTAAGTCGAAGTCACAGCCGATTACCCTGTTGCAGGTGTCGGAACACACGCAGGCAACACCATAACCCAAGCTTTGGTCACGATCCTGGGGCAAAAACCTTCTCTCTCACCCATGTTGAAAGGTGATGATGGTGGTGATAGTGATGATGACGACATGCTGGTGGTGATGGTGAGGAAGAGTGTTGGTAGTGGTGATGTGGTTAGTGTGAGGGTGGTGGTGATGTGGTTAGTGTAATGGTGGTGGTTCTCGTTCACGGTGATGGTGAGGAAAGTGGTGATGGCGATGGTGTTTTGAAGTGTGGGTTGTAAGTGATATATACTGAGACCCATAGATGTATATTGATGTATTTACTTGTTGTTTGTGTTGAAAGGACAGTATGACATAAGTGTTTCTTGTTTGTTATGTGAGCCTAGTGTGTGTGTGTGTGTGTGTGTGTGTGTGTGTGTGTGTGTGTGTGTGTGTGTGAAGGGAAAAATAATGAAGTTTGTCGTTGCCAATGCGTCGGTGAGTTAAATATTCATGTAGGTCAGACGGCGTGAGTGCCAAATAATTATACGTCTCGAGTACTTCGTCTAGTGATGAAGGCAGGTGTAGTGAGAAACCTGCTTTTAGGTAGAAGAGTCAAACCTTGAATTTATATATGAATACATTTATAAACGACATTAAATCCCCCAGAGAAAACCAGGACACAAAAATAGTTGTACCACCTCTTAAGTATATCCAAAGTTAAGTGTTATAATGTTCGTTCCAGTTGAGTCTGAAAGCAAAAAAAAAAAAACATCGCTCAATGTTGTAGGATTTTTAGTCTAGAGGATTGTCTGTTCTTTTCGGCGCTGGGATTTAAACACGACATCAAAGTTTAGTGCCAGCGATGTCTTTTGTTTATATCCATTGAGCTTTAGGAGTTCGTGCATTAATTCTTAGGCGGCGGCGGCGGTGGTGAGGTCCATCCGTCAGAAACGAGGTACCTCCCCTCTCACTCGCTCTAGCACTCTCCGCATTTTCTCTCCTCCTGGATGACTCCACTTGTCTCGTATTTTTGTCTTCCTCAGTGACCTGCATGGCTCTTCACTGCTTTTTCCTCCCAGTCTTTTCATTAACACGTCCTTGATTCCTGGCTGTCTACTCTTCAAAGCGCTTTTCACCAGCTTAAAATTCTTGAAGGGGACGCAAGAGAGGGGCTTAGGGGAAGATGGTAGGGAACGGAGAGAGAGGGAAGGGAGGAGGAAGAGAAGAGAAGAGGGAGGGAGGGAGTCAGTCATAAGAGCTTTGTTATGTGGACAGAGGTGATTGTTAGAGCCTTTTGGACTCGAGTGACGTTCATGGTGGAGCTGGCGCCGCGTTAGTGCCTCCGTGTGCAACTGTCCTGTTTCATGAGTTTGTCTTAGGTCTGTCTTGAAACACAAACGTTTTCTTTAAGTGTAACCCAGGAAGAATTATTCATTAGGTACCTTAATCCTTACATCTCTTACTCGCGAAATATATACACCAGTTACGTATGGATTGGCAGGCAGTGACTAATCCCCCCCCAACCCCAAAAAAAGGGTGATTGTTGCGTTTCCTTTGGGTGTGAGGCGGAAAAGTTGATCCATGATCGTTTTCCCAGGTGTGTTGTGTGATGGTTGTTGGTGGTGGTAGAGTGCATGATGTGTTCTGTAAAGTGCTATCCCTTATGTTAAGTACTTCCTGCCTGTGTGTGTGTGTGTGTGTGTGTGTGTGTGTGTGTGTGTGTGTGTGTGTGTGTGTGTGTGTGTGTGACAAGTTGCTGTACTAATGGTGATACAACTGTGAGGTGCTGTTCTTGAGTCTGGGTTATATCGTTGTTTTGTTTTTTTGACACACTCACTCACGTTCATACATGTTCCTTTACAAGTACTGTAACACGTAAATTATAATACAAGACACGTCAATCCATCAATATCATCTCCCCGGCACAACAAAAGCTCAAGAGAGGAAACACATCACACACACACACACACACACACACACACACACACACACACACACACACACAAGATCCTCAGCAACAAATTTCGAGATACGGTGAAATCTTTATA